>NC_042616.1:783039592-783375749 GCF_901001135.1 Rhinatrema bivittatum | reverse complement strand
TACCCTTTTCTCTGTGATTACCCATTGTTGTCTAGTTCTTTATCAGGGTATAAATCTTGTCTGTTTACAACAAGTTTTATTAGGCACCTGGTTTAGAAAAAGTAATCCTCATTGCCAGGATTCCATCCCCATGTATATGGGAGCAATACTGTATCTTTCACTGTCATGGGGCGAGGAAGATATATGCATAACCTCACAATCAACTTTTCCAAGGCTCTTGTCCTCCTTGTATATCTCCATCAAACTCCCCTGTGCCAGATAAGATGTGCCCAAGATGAAGGTACTCTCTATTGGTTGGATATGTAAATGCATGTTCAGTGAGAAACAAGAACCCTATTATCTATAATTTTTTGCTTGATCAGGGCTTAGATCTATTATGCATTACAGAATCTTGGCATCATGATGCAGATATTTGGATGTTAAACCAACTTTATCCCCCAGGTTTTACATATGAACAACAACCTGTTACATGTGCCGTCTGCAGCAGACCCGCAGCACGGCCCCCTCACCTTTCCTCAGGACTCCAGCCTCTGGTTCCTCCTCGCTGGTGGCGGTGGGCCGCCAGCTCCATCCTTGGGCCTCCATCTGTGCCTCCGGCTCTGCCACAGTCTCCGGCGTTCCCGGTCCTGCTGCCACTGCTTGTCGGGCCTCTCTGCGTGGCCCGTGGAGAGACTCTACTACTCGAGCTGCGCCCTTCCCTAGGTGTGCACGCATCGCTGATCCTTAAGTAGGGACCGCGGCGGGAACCTAGCCACGGCCCCGGATGATGACGTCAACCTATCAATACTATTTAAGCTCAGGCTCCGCTCCCTAGCGTTGCCTTTGCAACAGGTCTCCTCTCTGGTTGAGTATTCGTTGCTACTTAGAGATTCTTCTCTTCCCTGCGTTCCTGTTCCTTGTTGTTCCTGGTTCCTGTTTCCTCATTCCTCCCTGCTTAGGCATCAAATTGACTACACGGACTTTGACTCTGCTTCGCCTGACTACGCTACAGCCTCTCTCCAGATGTAGACCTCTGCTTCGCCTGCTGCTGCTGGGGGCTTGCGTGGCCGCGGCCAGGGCAGGTGAGCGGGGGCTGGGGGAAAGTTTGGGACTGTGAAATTTCATCTTTCTCTGCTGGGGCTTGGATTGGGTTGGTTTGGTTTGGGACTGGCGGCTAAGTGCGAGAAGCATTTATTTTTCTGTGGATTGGGTTGGTTTGGGACTGGGCGGCTAAATTTCGTTTTTCTCTGCTGGGGCTTGGATTGGGTTGGTTTGGGACTGTAGGAGAGCCATCCACTTCCTGGTACCTGTCATTTCAAACGTCATTTGAAATGACAGGTACCAGCGCACCCAGGATACTGTATAGGCACTGTATAGCGCCTATACAGTAAAATGGATTGCGCTTCATGGACGCGCGTTGGTCGCGGGTTGGACGCGCTTGCATTTGCATGCCATTTAAATACAGTATCGAGCAGTAGGTGATCCGAACTGTGCGTGTGGCAAACGCGGGTGCGCCGGGCACTAACGCACCTCTTTCTACCGCCCCTTACTGTATCGGCCCGCATATTGCATCGGCCCCTTAGCAGGCCAAATCCTTTGAATTTCAACTTAATTATAAAATTAGGGATTGCAATGTACGCTTGCTAGAAGTGCCCTTGTACTTTGCCACTGCTGTTTGACTGTGCAGCAAATCAGGGGAAAATAGAAAAGAGTGCATTTGAAATTGCTGTGCATGCCTGCTGTCTTCCTCTGCTGTCCACCCTAGAAATGCTAGTTGCAGGCTGTAAATCTAGCTGACTAACCCTGCACCTGGAACTGGCGATCCACTGCCTGATGTTAAAAAAATAGCTCTGTACTAGTGAGTCTGACATTCCCCCAGGCTTCCAGCTTTCTCCCTCTGATTCCCTCCTCTTTTCTCCGAACTTGCTCGTGTCTTGTATTTTGCTTTGCCCAACTTTCAGAAGGCAGTTCTGGAATCAAACCCAATCAAAATGGGAACCATTAAGGAACGCTTAATTATGTGTAATTACGGCGGTTGCAAAATATGAAATGAAGATTGTTGATGCCATAGCGTAAAACATTGAATTATATTTTTGTTCCTTCTTACCGTAACATTTGGTTTCCGTTCAGGGGGGGAATTTTATACTGGTGATCTCATCATGTACAATACAAATGATCCGTCCGGAATAAGGCTGCCTAACAAGTAAGTACCTTTCTCTAATCCTCTCTAGGTAATCACTGAGCCACTCAGTCAGGAAATCAAAATCTGCTTTTAAACAAGGAATATTAAAAATTTATGCTGGAGGGATATTATATGCACCGTAGGATTATGAGCAGGAAGGTGGCTTAATGCAGTCTCATCCTGCATCTTCAATGACAGTAAAACGTCTGCTGTACAGAATCTACGGCACCACAGCAATGCCAAACAGAAGAGTAATCACGCAGGGGCTAACAAAACTGCCTTGTAAGCTGGCACCCCGCCTTTCCTGCAACAGCTCACCTCAGGCAAAGAACTCTGCAGTGCAACATCTGAAATGTTGCTGCAGATCTGAGGCAAATAATAACATAGCTGTACATTATCGGGACCTTATTCAAAGCCATTCAGCCAGGTAAAGCATTTGTTGATAGCACGGAGTAGAAATAATTGCAAATAGACAAAGGAGGCGAAGTGCCCAAGTCCATTGGCCTGGCTGATGTTTTGCCCTCTTCGGCCCAGCTGAAAGCGCCCAGCTGCCCGGATTTGTACAAAGCCATACACTTTACCAAGATTGAGAGGGCGCTTTGCTGGGGGTGAGAGAGAGGTAGCGAGGTCAGGGTTGGGGAAACGCTGCGTGTAGTTTTGATTTCTCCAATTGATGCATGTCAGTTTCCAGCAAACTTTACTGCCCACAGAAAGAGCAGATGGAAAGCCGGTGGATACTTTGGGCTGGGAGTCAGTTTTCAAAGGGAAACTGGCCGTGTCATTTCCCTTTGTAAATTAGTTACAAGGTGTATCTGTGAATTTCAGGCTACATGGGCTTTCTGAAAATTGGCCCCAATATACACCAAAGGACACATTTCTGTATTAAAAATGCTAATTTGATTTCCTTTAAAACACCTAGTTAAAATGGTGATCATCTTTGTTATCTGTGGTATTTCTTTTGCTCTTTGGTCCATATGTATTTTTTTATCTCAGTATTTTTGTTTTGACATTTTGGACTTCAGATTTAATTTCTTGACTTTCCAAGTGCAAGCTCCAGACACCTTACAGCTTAGATGCAATATATCAGCAGGTTCCTGCCCTAGCGGGCTTGAAATCTAAGGGCCATAATTACTAAGCATTTTTCCCATGGCCACAAAGAGGTAGACTCCAAAAGCCTTTGTGTGCAAAAATGGCCACATATGTGTGTAAGTGGGCCGCATAGGAGCTATGCAAATTTCAAATAGCCGGGAAGGCTGTTCCTTCACGAATGTACATGTGCCCAGAAAAACTTGGTGGAAAAGGGGCAGGGCCAGCATCGATATGTTATGCAACTTTTTGTACAAATCATAGAAACATAGAAATGACAGCAGAAGAAGACCAAACGGCCCATCCAGTCTGCCCAGCAAGCTTCACACATTTTTTTCTCACACTTATCTGTTTCTCTTAGCTCTTGGTTCTATTTCCCTTCCACCCCCACCATTAATGTAGAGAGCAGTGATGGAGCTGCATCCAAGTGAAATATCAAGCTTGATTAGTTAGGAGTAGTAGGGGAAGTAACCGCCGCAATAAGCAAGCTACACCCATGCTTATTTGTTTTACCCAGACTATGTTATTCAGCCCTTATTGGTTGTTTTTCTCTCCCCTGCCGTTGAAGCAGGGAGCTATGCTGGATATGCGTGTAGTATCAGTTTTTCTTCTCCCCTGCCGTTGAAGCAGAGAGCTATGCTTGATGTATCAGTTTTTCTTCTCCCCTGCCGTTAAGCAGAGAGCTATGCTGGAAATGCATTGAAAGTGAAGTATCAGCTTATTTGGTTTGGGGTAGTAACCGCCGTAACAAGCCAGCTACTCCCCGCTTTGTGAGTGTGAATCCTTTTTTCTTCTCCCCTGACTTTGAAGCAGAGAGCTATGCTGGATATGCGTGAAGTATCAGTTTTTCTTCTCCCCTGCCGTTGAAGCAGGGAGCTATGCTGGATATGCGTGAAGTATCAGTTTTTCTTCTCCCCTGCCGTTGAAGCAGAGCGCTATGCTGGATATGCGTGAAGTATCAGTTTTTTCTTCTCCCTGCCGTTGAAGCAGAGAACTATGCTGGATATGGGTTGAAAGTGAAGTATCAGGCTTATTTGGTTTGGAGTAGTAACCGCCGTAACAAGCCAGCTACTCCCCGCTTTGTGAGTGCGAATCCTTTTTTCCACATTTCCTCTTGCTGTTGTAGCTTAGAGCGATGTTGGAGTCACAGTAACCATGTGTATGTTTATTGAATAAGGGTATTATCTCCAGGCAGTAGCCGTCATTCTGGTGAGCCACCCACTCTTTATTGATGGCCTCTTGTTTTTATGGATCCACAGTGTTTATCCCACGCCCCTTTGAAGTCCTTCACAGTTCTGGTCTTCACCACTTCAACTCCTCTTGTTAGAATTTTCATCCCTTATAAGGTCTAAAATTCTTTAATGATGTCAATTTTACAATGAATACCTTTGAATGTTTCTATAACACTCCCCCAACACCAACCCATCTCCCGAAAACTCACCCCGACTCAAACTGCCCCTTACAATGGTCTATATGTAGAGTATCAGACGGAGTCCTATAAAGAGTCTCTCTGCCATATGCATGGGAAGAGTATTTTAAAGCCTACATGTGTTTATGGGTGCACTTGCAGCCCTTTTAAAAAGAAAAAAACCCCCAAACAACCTTTAGTAAATAATCCCCTAAATTTGTATCTGAGTCAACAGAGTGAAGTCACTTGCCCAAGAACAAGAGGGGGTCTGTTGGAGAACCGGGATTTCAACCCTGGCTCTTAATCTATTGCTCTAACCACCAGGCCCCTCTGCCACTATTTGCTTTTACATTTCATTTTTGGTTTATCACGTTTTCATTTTTCTCTCCCTTTCTATCTCTTCTTTTCCCCCACTTAAAATGTGCCTCTTTTCTTCTTATTCTTTATCTATCCCCTTCTTGCAGTCTTAGGGATAAGCACCTCACTCTCCTCCTTCTAGCCTCTTCCCTTTTTCCTTCCAGTTTCTCATAATTTCCTTCTCTCCCTCTGATCTTATATCCCTCCTCCTCTTCCTCCCCCTTACTATCTCTCTCTCTTCCCTCTCCTCACATTCACTTACATTCATTTTCCACCCTCCAGTTTTTCATTCATCATTCCATCCTAGTTTCTTTTGGAGTGCTTTCCTCTACTTGCTAATGAAACTTCCCTTCTTCCCCACTGGCTGTGACCTCCTTCCACACCCCCTCTGGTTAAAAGCACTGCTATTGCTCCTGCAGTTGTCCCATTGCCACATGTGTTTTCTGTCAGTCAAGAGTGCCATAGAACCTCTGTTATTTCAAGAGTGGATACTGCCAGTATTGCGAAGTTCATAAATAAATTTTTTCACTGTAGGGCAGTGGGGTGGGTTCTGTGGTTAGTTTTGGGAGGGATTATATTTTAGTCGAATTGCATATTGCTTTGTTTTGATGGGGATTTAATGGTACTGTGGGGAGAGAATGTTATTTTAATTCATGTAGCATAGTAACATAGAAATGATGGCAAAAAAAGACCAAAGTGGTCCATCCAGTCTGCCCAGCAAGCTCTATTTCTTTACTCTTTTAATTTCTTAATTTTGTTATTCTATTAACGTAGTAACTGCCACTCCATGAGGTTACCCCATTGCAGGTTACCCCGTAACTTCTTTTCCATCCTTTAGTCACTAGGGATCATCTGTGTTTATCCCAAGCTCTTTTGATTTCCATTACAGTTTTCATCTTAACTACCTCTACTGGGAGGTCATTCCATACATCCACCACTCTTTCCGAGAAGCAATATTTCTTGATATTGTTTCTGAGTTTTCCACCTTGGAGTTTCATATTATGACCCCCTAGTTCTAGACTCGATTCCCATGCATCGTTTATACCCTATAAGTATCAACATCTGTATCATATCTCCCCAGTCCCTTTCCTCCTACAGTGTATATATTTATTTATTTGCTTTTATATACTGATGTTCATAAGAAACATCACATATATATATTAATGTCCTCCAGTCTCATCTCATAGGGCTTTTGATGCAGACCCCACACCATTTTGCTTTTCTTTCTTTGGACCGCTTCGATCCTATGTCTATATATACTAAAATACGGTCTCCAGAACTGAACACAGTACTCCAGATAATGTGATGATGTGATGTGAAGGGGATTATTATATGGTCATTTTTTTCAAGGGGAAGAGGGAGTGTTAATTTCAGTGATATGATGCCAGCAACTGTCTCTCCTTAGGGGTTAGAATGGGTCAATATTTAGGGATTAATTACTATTGTGTTTATTTTATATTTGATCTATTGATGAGTGTTGAGAACTGCTTTGGCTCCCTTTCAGGCAGAAAAAAAAAGGTGCTGTAGAAATAGAGAAAAGAAACTCCTTTTTTATCAGAGAATAAATCTGCTTGTTTCCATATTGCATTTCTCCCTATATTCATGTTCCTTGGAAGGAGATGAAGTATGTAATAGTCCCTGGGAAAGGAAAAGGCCAAACTAGACTTCTGGCTGTGTTAAATCTGATAAACTTTGGGGATTATGCTACTGGAAAGAAAGTTGTTTGGATGTGAAGCAGCAGACTGTGTTACAAGATCGACTGGCTGCAGTCGGCCTGTCTTTCCCTGACCAGCCTCAGCCCTGCCCAGCTCAAAAGCCTGAGATGAGAGTAACACCTACGGAGATGGCTCCAGCCCTGCTAGTTCAATGCTGCTTGCGAGCACTGTGCAGCAGGCATTTTAGCATGGGGCCCAGGCTGTGTCTGCCATGTTTTTCTTAATGCAGATAAAAACCATTTGTTTATTAAAGTGCACTTATCCAAGCATTCAATCTGACACTGAACAGTGTTTCAAGATCAAATCTCTTCATCAGGGATAAGTCACTTCACAGCTGTTGAAAATCCTTGTATCTGCAACAGAAATGACATCATGCTTTTAAAATGATGTTTGATGTGGAGGTGTTCCAATAGCCATTCATCGCTGAATTTAGGTATTATTACCCTTTGAACCTATTGGAGGCCATTAAATGATTTCAAACCAATCTATGGATTCATTCAGACCTCAAGATGTCACTATGTCTAGCTTGAATATTCAAAATTGTTGCAGATAAAAGGAATGCTCAGATAAGTGCACTAATAAACACAAATTTTGTATCTACATTAAGAACAATTTAAAAATTTACATTTGGAATATTTTTGATGAAATATATTCCACAAGTTTCAATTTCATGGATGTTCTCATAGAGCTGCGTTGGTGATATTTTGATGGTCTCTCACTATTAATACAGCATAGTTATTGATCCTAAGGGAGAAATGGATATTATTTGGAGTGTAAGTATTCCACCGTATAAGGTTACAATATTGGTAGAACTCACATTGTAATATCTGCAGGCAAATAGTAAGCATATTACAGGTGTAATCAAGATAGAACAATCACTCATCTGATGCAAGCAAGCAGATTACAAATATTGGCTAATTAAATTTGACTAAGACCATCAGAATTCTGCCATGTCCAATGTTCGCCATTTACTTTTTGTAACAGAATCCAGGTCTTTTCATGAAAAGCGCTGAAGACTGCTCTGCAAGATTCTGGCAGGAAGTATATATGAATAGATGGCACTAGTGTGTGTATGTGTGTGTGTGTGTGTGTGTGTGGGACTATAAAATAGAAGTAAAGGGAAGGCACAGGATCATTTTTTCTTCTTCTTCGAAATTGTCAACTCTAATAAATAACTCTAGTTTCATCGGGTAATTGAGGCTGGAGGGAGGCTTTTATAAAAACTAGGTATCAGACTTGGAGTGGACATACAGGGTTATGAAGTGTAATGAAGACAATCCATTTAACTCTTACCTTCCCCCAGGGTGTAACTTCTCATATCAGAGTGACCACCTCCAGTTTTTTTTTTTTTTAATTTTATGTTTAAAACGGTTTTTATTATTTTAGAACAATAATATAACAGAAAGAGTGGTGGGTTTCTGAACCCACCACTCCCCAACAATAAAATCATAAGCAATACAGAAGAACTCTGCCCCCTCTTCCCATCCACCTTTTCCCCCCACTCAGTCCCCAACCCTCTTGCAAGGTCCAGTGTCCACTTGTGAGAGCAAATTTATCCACCAGACAGGACTGAAAAATAACCCCAGTCAGGAGGTGTCCACATGAAGTCACTCAGTTAGGATAGAACTACGAGCACGCTGTGGAAGACATTGTAAATAGGAGTCCCAGACAGCTAGGAATCGCTTCTTATGGCGCGGAGAAATCCGCATTGCTACTGCATCCAGGCGCATCATACGATGAAAGCAGTTGCACCAGGTCCAGTAGGATGGAGGCGAGGCCTTCCGCCAGTTCATCAAAATGACCTTCTTCACCACTAAACAAGCTTTGCGAATAAGCAATCGAGATCCCAAACCTTGAATTCGTAAGGGAGAAATGCAACCAAAAAGTAACCACAGGGGTGAAACTGGAATGTGTACCCCTAGTAAAGTCTCAAGATAGCGAACCATCTTAGCCCAAACACTATGGATTAGAGATGTGAATCGGAACCGGAATCGGTTCCGATTCCGGGTTCGGGGACTATAGTGAAATCTTTTTTGTGCGGTCCGATCGGGTTTTTTCTTTATCGGCTGTGCCCGATCCGATAAACAAAAAACCCACCCCGACCCTTTAAAACATATCCTTTAGCTTCCCCACCCTCCCCACCCTCCAACCCTCCCAAAACTTTTTTAAAGTACCTGGTGGTCCAGTGGGGGTCCCGGGAGCAATCTCCCACTCTCGGGCCGTCGGCTGCTACTAATCAAAATGCCACCGATGGCCCTTTGCCCTTACCAAGTGTCAGGGTATCCGTGCCATTGGCCGGCCCCTGTCACATGGTAGGAGCACTAGGGATGTGAATCGTTTTTCAACGATTAAAATTATCGTCCGATAATGTTTATATCGTCTTAAATCATTATAGAACACGATACAATAGAAATTCTAACGATTTATCGTTAAAAATCGTTAAATCGTGTTAGTGCGCACTAACTCGAGTTAGTGTGCACTAACTGAAATGATACAAATAAACACTCTCCAGGTTACTGAAGGTCAGTTAGGAATGAATATGTGTTCCTATTGGCTGGCTGCCCTCTTATCTATTGATGTTACCAAGGTTACCACTGAGGTGATGGTTGGGGGGATGGGAAATGGAACTGGAAACTAACGAACACCAACAGAAAATGAAACAAAGTGTTCACACTTCCCAGGTCAGTAAAGGTCACTTAGGAATGAATATGTATGTATGTATTCCTATTGGCTGGCTGTGCTCTTATCTATTGATGTTACCAATATGGTTGGGGGGATGTGAAATGGAAACAGTTGGAAGCTTGACAAAAAAAGTAATGTAATGATCAGCACTCACGTGACTAGAACTTGTTTGTTTATTATTTTTGTTAGCAGGCACCTGAAATGCTAGTGCATGTTGAATTTGCCAATCACTGTGCATTTTAGAAAGGTGGTCCTGGCTGGAACTGTACACAGTTCAAATATATGTAATTGATTGTTGGTAAGTGTATTTTTTAAGTAGCCACACTGGCACCAGTATGTTTACTTTTCCTCCTACTTAACTCACTAGCTCAGCTTTGTAAGAAGGGCTTCTCTGCTTGTGTGTTGTTTTTGTTTGGGTGAGGAGAGCAGAAACATCAGATCTTTATTCAATCTACTACAGTCATCTCTTACAGTGCCCTATCCCTATTAATACCAGGAGTGTTGTGATCTTCCTGCACACAGTGCCCTAACCCTGATACCAGTCTGAGACAGCTCCCTCCCTGCATTACTAGTGAGAGGCTGGCTTCACAGACAGGGGGGAGCTGCCTGACCCTCACTCCTGACTTCCCCCATGTCCCAGCTAGTGAATGGTTGTGGGTGAGGGGGGGGGGGGTAGGATGGTGAAGTCTGAGACAGCTCCCTCCCTGCATTACTAGTGAGAGGCTGGCTTCACAGACAGGGGGGAGCTGCCTGACCCTCACTCCTGACTTCCCCCATGTCCCAGCTAGTGAATGGTGTGTGGGGGGGGGGGGGAGGAGGATGGTGAAGTCTGAGACAGCTCCCTCCCTGCATTACTAGTGAGAGGCTGGCTTCACAGACAGGGGGGAGCTGCCTGACCCTCACTCCTGACTTCCCCCATGTCCCAGCTAGTGAATGGTGTGTGTGAGGGGGGGGGAGGATGGTGAAGTCTGAGACAGCTCCCTCCCTGCATTACTAGTGAGTAGCTGGCTTCACAGACAGGGGGGAGCTGCCTGACCCTCACTCCTGACTTCCCCCATGTCCCAGCTAGTGAATGGTGTGTGGGTGAGAGGGGGGGGGGGAGGATGGTGAAGTCTGAGACAGCTCCCTCCCTGCATTACTAGTGAGAGGCTGGCTTCACAGACAGGGGGGAGCTGCCTGTCCCTCACTCCTCACTTCCCCCATGTCCCAGCTAGTGAATGGTGTGTGGGTGAGGGGGGGGGGTGGATGGTGAAGTCTGAGACAGCTCCCTCCCTGCATTACTAGTGAGAGGCTGGCTTCACAGACAGGGGGGAGCTGCCTGACCCTCACTCCTGACTTCCCCCATGTCCCAGCTAGTGAATGGTGTGTGGGTAAGGGGGGGGGGGGGAGGATGGTGAAGTCTGAGACGCTCCCTCCCTGCATTACTAGTGAGAGGCTGGCTTCACAGACAGGGGGGAGCTGCCTGACCCTCACTCCTCCGGGGTATTGTGATCTTCCTGCACACAGTGCCCTATCCCTGATACCAGGGTGTTGTGATCTTCCTGCATGCATGCCCTATCCCTATTAATACCAGGAGTGTTGTGATCTTCCTGCATGCAGTGCCCTATCCCTATTAATACCAGGAGTGTTGTGATCTTCCTGCATGCAGTGCCCTATCCCTGATACCGGGATGTGTGCAAGAAGATCACAACACCCCCGGTATCAGGAATAGGGCACTGTGTGCAGGAAGATCACAACACCCTCAGTATCAGGAATAGGGCACTGTGTGCAGGAAGATCACAACACCCCTGGTATTAGGGATAGGGCACTGTGTGCAGGAAGATCACAACACTCCTGGTATAATAGGGATAGGGCACTGTGTGCAGGAAGATCACAATACCCCTGGTATCAGGGTTAGGGCACAAGTTCTAGTCACATTGACTGATCACATTACTTGTTTTGTCAAGCTACCAACTGTTTGCATTTCCCATCCCCCATATACTGTCAGTAGGAAACTTGGTAACATGAATAAATAAGAGGGCAGCCAATAGGAATACATATTCATTCCTAAACTGACCTTAACTGACCTGAAAAGTGTCAAATTGTATCATTTTCAGTTAGTGCGCACTAACTCCCAGTTAGTGCGCACTAACTCCCGTTAGTGCGCACTAACTCGAGTTAGTGCGCACTAATCGGAAAAAACGATTTTTAACGATTTTTTAACTAAAAAATCGTGCCTAAGACGATTTTCTTGCCCTGCCACACGATTTCTATCGTTAAGACGATATGGAAAACGATTCACATCCCTAAGGAGCACTGGATGGCCCACGCCATTTCACTCCCGGGACCCTCACTGGATCACCAGGTACTTTAAAAACGTTTTGGGGGGGTCAGGAGGGTGGGAGAAGGCTAAAGGATATGTTTTAAAGGGTCGGGGTGGGTTTAGGGGTTGTTTTTGTGCCATTTTTCTCGCCCTCCCCCAAAATGATAAGAGAACCCCACACGAACAATTTTGTGGGATTTTCCTATCGGTTTCGGAGAGCTCCCGATTTCTGACGAGTTTGAAAATATCGTATGATATTTTCAATCATCAGAAAAATGATTCACATCCCTACTATGGATAGCAGGGCATTCCCAAAAGGCATGAGATAATGTGCCAAGGGTGTTCCCACATCGCATGCACGCAGGGGCAATGAGATTTTGAGATGAAAGGCCCCCTGTGCCAAAACATAACCCCGGCGTAAACATTTGTATTGCATTTCTCTAAAATAAGAATTCACCGAGAGTTGGGATACTTGCTTAAAACAGGCTTTAAGTATATATGCGGTGACCGTGAAAACCCCATCTCCATTCCATCTATCAACCAGAATGGAACAAGTGTCCACGACCGTCAATTGTTTAAGAAGCTTATAATACTCTGCGATAGCGAAGCTACCTTCTCTTTTTCAAAGGAGAAAATGGCATCAAGAGATTGAAAGTGAGAGGCCTGTCTAATAGAGGAGGGGAGGGAACCCACATAATGTTGCAACTGTAAATAGGGGAAGACCTCGGCAGCAGGAAGTGCATAAACCTCCCAAAGTTCGGTGAATGGCAATATTGTATGTACCCCCGGGAGTTAGTACATGTCCCAGCAGGTGAATTCCCTTAGCACGCCATCTTTTTATACTGCTGTTTGTGAACCAGGGGTAAAATCAGAGTTCCCCTGGATGGGAAGAAAATAGGCACAAATGCCAGTATCTGCAACAGCCGCATGAACCTAAGTCAAGATGACCGAATGGGCTTGGTGAGGGCATTTTGCACTAAAAACGTTGGGAGAGAGGCGGCTGGGGCTTGCAATACAAATTTGAGAGAAAAAGAGGTGGTCAGCTCCCCATCCGCGGAGAGATTAATGACAGTGGACCGATCCAACAGCCAATTCCTCATCACACGAAGGTTACTAGTCAAATTATAAAGAGCCAAATCAGGGACACCTAACCCCCCTTCCTACCCCATCTCTCCTGCAACCAAGCCAGAGGAATGCGAGACTTCCCTCCCGCCAGTAGAACCGATGCTGAGCTTTATCCAGCTGTCGCAAT
This sequence comes from Rhinatrema bivittatum, assembly GCF_901001135.1. Classification (NCBI taxonomy): domain Eukaryota; kingdom Metazoa; phylum Chordata; class Amphibia; order Gymnophiona; family Rhinatrematidae; genus Rhinatrema; species Rhinatrema bivittatum. The sequence continues at coordinate 783,362,786 of NC_042616.1, read as the reverse complement.
TCTACATTGCGTAACTGCAAGTACCTTCTCTTTCCTGTCATTTATCTAGTTACCAATCCACAATAGGAGACAACTTCAATCCCATGACCTCCCAATTTCCTGAAGAGTTTCCCATGAAAGATTTTAATTGCTTTCTGAAAATCCAACTACACTATATAAACCGACTCATCTTTGCCTGCCTAAAAAAAAATATGGTAAATTGGTAAGGCAAGACTTCCCTTTGCAAAAACCATGTTAACTCTCCCCCATTAAACAATGCCTGTTCCTGTGGTTGGTAATTTTATTTTTAAGAATGGCTTTTGTCCCTTTTCCCCCGCACAGATATCAGGCCCTCCGGTCCATAATTTCCCAAATGTTTTGGTCTGCAAGTTCTTTGTCCATATACTTAGAGAATAACTTTGAAACCTGCACATGTGTGCCCATATATACATACATATAGGCGTGTGTACATTTTCTACTTATTTTATAATCTATGCTTATATGATTTGTGCAGGTTGGAAAATACACACAAATATGTTCTTAAACATGTAAGCGCACATATAAAAAATGCATGCCAGACAAGTTCAGAGTTTTCTGGATAAATAGCAGCACTTATCTAAATTAATTCCAGTTTATCCAGCTAAGTAGTGGCAAATCCACTACTTAGCTAGATAAGTCTGAAAAGTGCTACTTGTTCATCTAAGCAGTGCTTTTCAAACCTATTCAGCTAAGGAAGATTGTCGGATAAGTCTGAAAAACGCTACTTAGATGGATAAGTCTTAAGACACTACTTATCCAGCTAAGTAAGATAGTCACATAAGTATACAAGTGCTATTTCGTTGGCTAGATTAGTCTAAAAAAGCGCTAATTAGACAGACAAGTAGCCCTTTTCAGACTTATCCATGTAAGTAGTGCCCACTTCTATGTTGCCGGATAATTCCAAACGCCTTCATCTAAGGCAATCTTGCAACATAGCCATCTAAAACAAGAAAAAACTAGAGACATTTAAATAGCCATATAAATGTATCCAAATAAAGCAGAAACATGTCAATCAAACTGTCAAAATATTTAAGGGGGAATCTAACAAAGAACTTAAAAATACCAACGATGTTAGGTTCCATATTAGGAGCTACCACCCAGGAAAGAGATCTAGGCATCATAGTGGATAATACATTGAAATCGTCAGCTCAGTGTGCTGCAGCAGTCAAAAAAGCAAACAGAATGTTGGGAATTATTAGAAAGGGAATATTTAATAAAATGGAAAATGTCATAATGCCTCTGTATCGCTCCATGGTGAGACCACATCTTGAATACTGTGTACAATTCTGGTCGCCGCATCTAAAAAATGATATAGTTGAGATGGAGAAGGTACAGAGAAGGGCGACCAAAATGATAAAGGGGATGGAACAGCTCCCCTATGAGGAAAGGCTGAAGAGGTTAGGACTGTTCAGCTTGGAGAAGACGGCTGAGGGGGGATATGATAGAGGTGTTTAAAATCATGAGAGGTCTAGAACAGGTAAATGTGAATCAGTTATTTACTCTTTCAGATAATAGGGGGCACTCCATGAAGTTAGCATGTAGCACATTTAAAACTAATCGTAGAAAGTTCTTTTTCAATCAACGCACAATTAAACTCTGGAATTTGTTGCCAAGGGATGTGGTTAGTGCAGTTAGTATAGCTGGGTTTAAAAAAGGTTTAGATAAATTCTTGGAGGAGTCCATTATATGCTATTAATCAAGTTGACTTAGAAAGTAGTCACTGCTATTATTAGCATCAGTTGTTGCGGTCCCGGTTGCGGGGTACGCGACTGAGTCCTTACCTCTGTTGCACCCGGGGAGCTGGCACGGGGTCCGGTGTCTTTTAGGCCTACCCTGCCTCTCCGCGGCGGCGTCCCCATGAGGGATACGCCACTGAGCTGCAAGTCTTGGCTCCGCACCTCATAGGCACGCGCGCGCATGAGGGGGGCCATTTAAAAGACCTTGGCACGAAATCGGCCAGTCCCCGGAGATGACATCAGACGCCGGCAAGGATTTAAACCCGGCATCTGACTGAAGAACTTTGCCTTGCAACGAGGTTGACTCCCTGTGAGTAGCTAGTTGCCGTTCCTGCTTCTCTTGATCCTGTCTAGTTCCAGCTCCGTTCCTGTTCCAGCTTCCATTCCTGATCCAGCTGCCACTCTAGATCCAGCTTCTGTTCCTGATCCTGTTTCCGGTCCTGCTGCTGCATTGTTCCAGCTCTGTTCCTGATCCAGCTTCCATCCCTGATCCTGTCTCCGCTCCTGCTCCTGCTTCTGCCCAACTCTCCAGTTCCAATCTCATCTTCGGATTGTCTTCCTGGCTCTTGACTCCGGTTCGTCTGTTGATACTCCTTGATCGCCGCCAGCCCAGTACTTGGATCATCTTCACGCTGCTGTCCTGTCTTTCTGGAGACCCTCCTAAGTCCCAGGGCCTGGGTCCTCACGGGCTCCTCCTGGGGGGATCTCGGGCTTTCAGGGTGAAGTCTCTGCTTGGTCTCCTGGCTCCTGGCCTTTCCTTCTCTGCGGGGTCCACGTTACATACATCCTTCCTTCCGCATGGCCGTACCAAGGATCCACCATTCTGATCATAACAGTTTGCAAGGTCATGGACCCGGCGGACATCTCAGGTCTTCAAGCCATCCCTGGAATGGCCCAATGGTTGCAGCAGCAGCAGCACTGCCTTGACGTCCTAGCCACTACTGTTGAATGCTTGGTGAACCGTTTGAATTCCACGCCTCCAGAACCGCCCCTCGTGCAACCTTCCACTCCTGTGATGAATGTGACTGCACCTACTCAGGTGCCTGCTCCTTCTCGCTACTCGGGAGATGCCAAGAGCTGCCAGGGGGGTTTGAACCAATGCTACATAAGGTTCTCACTCCTACCGAGCCAAGGGAATCAGGTAAATTGATCAGGTTCAACAAGGTGATAAAATGACCAGAATCACAAACATAGGAAAAGGCAAGGGGAACCGAGGTTTCAAAATATGATCAACAACGATAGAGAGTGGTTCTCAAAGAGAACCAATATCTGAGTCGATGGGTCATCTTGGTGGATAGGTATTGTATTTATATATCTTGGGGGAAAACGTAAATATATAGATAGACAAGGATAGGGTTCCAAGAGAAAATTAGCTCCATGTGATGTAATATAATTATTATCAAGAAGATCTTGTATAAGTGATCAACATTTGAAGTTCTAGTGTAGGATGAGAAGACAAAGGCAAATAAAATGAACAGTCAGCAAGCTGGTGTCTGACTTACTTCAGAAATGTAATAATCATGGTCCAATGTAACAATACCCCTGCCCCTGTCTGCTGGCTTAATGATAATAGATAGATCAGATAACAGTCCAAACAAAGCTTTCCAATCATGCTTGGTAAAATTCTGGAAGCATTGAGACCATTAGGTCTCAAAACTATTTAAATCAAGCAAAATCAAATGTTCAAAAGATATGAAAAGTGAATCACTAAATAAATGACAGAGGAATCAGAAGAATATGACTGTGATGAAAAAAACAAAATAGCACCAGTCATAAAGCCATACAATGCAATTTTTTTCTATGGGAATACAAATATGCAGCTGTACAAAAATTGGCACCAGTTGGCTCTAAGACTGGCACGATTTTGTTGATGTGAACTTGGCTGATTGGTGCCATTTTTAAAGGGGTGACAGTGGAGCAGGAGGGACTGAAATCATTCCTACCTAGTTAGCACTAATACAAAAGAGATAAGGGGGTGATGGGGAACTGGCAGGATGCTACATTTCTTAAAAAAAAACCCCCAAAAAAACACATTTGCAGCAAATAATGCATGCTATTTTATTTGATAATAGCACATACTATTTTCCTAAACAAAAACATTCAAAGGTTTTGGGTATTTTTGGACTCAGTAGGGAAGTGGTTTGTTTAAAACAAACCAAACCAAACCAAAAATTGCCATTTTCAGTTTGGATCCCCTATTATATGCCCATGCCCTGCTCCTTTTTTGCAAACATTTTTTTGATAATCAGCACAATGCACGCCAGACCATCTTCTGCACATATTTCCCGGCTTTGACATGCGAGGGCTTTTAAAATTCACCTTTTAGTCTGACCCAGTATGATGATGGTTCTTATGTGCTTATGAAATATGAGAGAGTGATGGATGCCTGGAAAAATCAATAGAAGTGACAAATAAATCTATGACAATATATTTTTAGTTTGCAGTTTATAAACATTTATAAGTAAGTAAATAAATAAATTCAAACATGCTTGGAAAAAATTGAAAAGGGAAGTTGAAAGGCCAAGAAACAGGATAGGGGGGATAAAGAAATGGGGATGGGGCAGTTGTATATATATATTCATATAGGTAGTGAATCACTTATATTTGTCTACACAAAATGTTAGCAGCCCAAACAGAAAGACAACAAAGTTGACTTACAGGGAGCAGTGGTCTGGTTGGATGAGGTTCGTAGGGAGGGGTAGCAAGTCAGCCAGAATGGAACAACAGTAGGAGATTGGCCTGTTGTCAGGAATAAGGGGGATGTGGCTGATTGTCTAGCATGTGCCACGTTATGGCTGGGATACACTCCTGAATTAATAGCAGAAAGAATAAGGAACAACTTCCAGCAGACAGCCAAACTTGTTGAGCTGATACCTACAGTGTATTCAAATATCTACTGATTATGCATTCAAAAAACGATAGTAAAGGGTCATCATACCTTGAAGTTAATGGGCAATTTTATGCCACATATTCTCAAATCATAACCATAAGACTATTAGTTCCAACTTGTATATTTTGGAAAAAAAAATAGAATAGCAATAAACATATTCAGTTATATCATACTGTCCACAGTCAAGATGAAATGAAATATCTTATCTTTTCAAACGGTTTGCCATTTTCTACAAATTGAATATTTCTGCTCTATCACTCTGAGCTTTTTATCACCAAAAAACATGCCTTGAAGTTCCACATCCAATGTCTGATATATACTGGGCTCGATGGATCCTTGGTCTAACCCAGTATGGAAACTTCTTATGTTCTTATGTTCTGCTTCAAGAACTAGTTAACATTAATGTTCACATTTATGAACTCAACTTTATATTGCTCTCAACATGGATGCTATCTTCTTACTTCCATGTAATGGATTTTAAATGTACATCTACTTTTATACTATCCATGGGACTCATCCTTCACCAGTCATGCTTCCATTGTATTATCTCTCATTAATTGGAAGCACAGAGCTCTCCCTCCACCAGCATATTTGGTGAATGGGTGCATGAAGGGTAAAGGTGAACTGTTTGACAGGAGACTGGAGTAATTAGTTAACTCTTATCACAAACTGGATCACAAAATAATCAGCACAGACAACTTTCTCAGCACAAAGCACATGGATGCAGTTATTTCCCATCAGAGAGTCAGGAACAAACAGGTCAAAAGTATTACCAGTAAGGATATGTATTTGTTTGAAACAAAAGGTTAAAACATAATGAATGTGTCCATATTTGTTTCATTTGTGCCCCCCTCTGAATTGAATAGAGGGAGCCCACAAATGAAACAACTATCCTTCATCCCATTCGTTTATGTTTTCCATTCATTTCAATGGCCCATTGAAGTCTATGGCTGTGTACTGCTGAAAAAAACAGTAACTAGTAACTGTAGCAACCAGTTCTTACCTGTGCGATCTTACCATCATCTTAGAGCCAAGGTGAGACAAGTTTTCAAGGAGACTAGCCAGAGGACAAATCATGGTGCAGCATCCATCTCCTCTGACATGATAGGATCTGGGAGAAACACAGAAGGTTCTGGCATATCTTCCCCAAATTTCAATTACTTGCAGCATGACATACCTGCCTCTCCTGCTGATGTTTTGGATTAAAAAAATCCCTCTTTATTTTGGTTGGAGGACTCACTGTTGTCATGCAAAAAATTCCCTATCAAACTGCAGCTTGCCTTGGCCTCTACCACATTTTCCTGACTTGATAGGATTTTATCAGCTGCGGTACCTGCTTACTTGGGATTTAAAGGATGGGTGAAAGATGTTTTAATCTTTATTATTTTCATTGAAGTGTGTGACACTGTCTAAAATGAACACTATGGGGCAGATTTTCAAAGGGTTACGTGCCCCAAGCTGCCCCTGCGCAGGCCAAGCCTATCTTACATAGGCTCGGCAGCGTGTGCAAGCCCCAGGATGCATGTATGTTCCGGGGCTTCGAAAAAGGGGCGGTCCAGGGGTGTGGGTCAGGATGTGCCGGTGGTCCAGGGTCGTGTCCAGGGGCGTGATGGCAGTCCGGGGGGCGGTCCGGGGGTGGTCGGGGGCAGGGCTGAGTACTCCGACACATCAGCCTGTGCTAGGGCATGGCGCGCTGGGCAACCGGCCGGTGCGCAAGTTACACCTGCCTTGGGCAGACGTAACTTTTGAACAAAGGTAAGGGGGGGAGTTTTAAGGTAGGGCTGGGGGACGGTTAGGTAGGGGAACAGAGGGGAAGGTGGGGGGAGGTGGAGGGAACGGAGCCGCAGACCCCCGGGTGTCCTCCCTTTCGCGCCAACCGTTGACCACCAGCTCCGCGCTGCCGACGCAGACCCGCCAGGGTCCGGAGGCAGCAGCCACGTCCAGCCCAGCATCCCAGCCATACTCGAGGCCTTTCCCAATGACAACCTTTGCTCTGCCCCCAGGCTCCAATTTTGGCCTACCTCAAGGCGACATCATCCAAGCAAAGATGGGTCCAGATTTAAAGAGCCGCAGACCCCGGGTGTCGTGTGCCGAAGGAGCGAGACAAAGGGGCTTGCCCCTTTGTGCACTCCTTCTTGCGCCCTGAGAAAACCACTACCAGCAGTGAATTTCCTCGCTCCCGAAGCCCCTCCTCCCAGCTACTCTCAACGAAACCTTCACCCCTCGAATCCACGAACTACTCTATTCGAACCTACCACCCAAACCTCCCAGCCAGCCCCACCTCCACACCGAGACAAACATTGAGAGACACCACCACCACAGAACCTACACATGCCAACCCCCCCTCCCAGCCACACCATATATACCTACTTCAAACTTCTCCCACCTAACTTGCAACTGCATCCCATTACAAAAAACACAACCTTCCCCGTCACCCACAAGCAGCTTCACAACCATCCCCACTAACCCCACATGGGCAGCTCTCTCAATCTTTAACACTGTTTCTTATAAACGCCCAATCCATCTCCAAGAAAATCCCCCATCCTACATGACATCCTAATAGATAACCACCCAGACATCCTCTGCGTCACTGAATCCTGGCTCAAAAAGTCAGACACAGCTCTAATCAACCAACTTCCTCATTCAACAAACAATATATTTTCTTTACCTGGCCCCAAAAAAAAAGGAGGCGGCCTACTCCTCCTAGCCCTTAAAAAATTCAATTTCACATGCCTCCCCATCAAAATATCACCTCCTCTGGAAATAGGCCTCTTTAAATAAAAAACCCTCAAGATAATCCTGCTATATGCCCCGCCGAAATGACAAGATTTCAATTTATCCACCCTCATCGAAACCATCTCTTCCCAAATTAACATGGACCTACCTGCAATTATCTTAGGAGACAACCACGATATGAATGCCACTCCCCTCCCCACCTCCATGCAAACTCCTCCTAGAAACCATGACTACAATGGGTTTCAATCAAATCATCGATTCACCTACCAAGAAATCAGGCCATACCCTCGACCTCATATTTATTAATGACAAAATATCATCCACCAACAGCCCACCCACGACCACCAGCATTCCGTGGTCTGACCACAAACTCATTCAGACCACACTCCGACTGAAACCAACCACACAGAATCCAACAATTCCAAAAAATACATCAAATTCCACAAAGCATGCTCCAGTGAAGACCTAACAGAAGCTCTCCCCAATGCCTTAAAAACCCTAGACCTCAACAATGCAAACACGGCCATCAACTCTTGGATCAACATCAACACGGAAATTGAAAAATCCAAATGCCCAATCATCACCAAAGTAATCAACAATGATAATCCCCACAAACACCATGGTACAACCAGATCTGAAAACACCAGCGTCTACTCAGACAAGCCGAGAAAACTTGGAGAAGAACATCCCACCCCACCCACCTCAACAGATACAGAACGCTACTCTACATCTACAAAACTGACAACGACAAAGCCAAATGAGAATTCTATGCAAAGAAAATTCACCAATACCAATACAACCCCAGAGCCCTATTCGACTTCATCTCCAACTGACCCAACCTAGCCACAACCCACCCACAACAGGAAGCTCTACAAAGACATGCGAGAACTCGCCCACTTCTTCAACTGATAAAATCACAAAACTAATAGCATACACCCTCCCATACAAGCAAGGAAATGCCAGTCCCCCTCAATACCACAACCCTCCACTTGGTCCAACTTTGACTCTTATTGCCTCAACCGAAGTTAAAAAGATCATTCAAAAAATAAACCCAGCCACCCACCCTCTCAACCCCCATCCCAGTCAAAACCCTCAAACTCATCCCTGAAATCATAGCCAAACTTATTGTTGACATAATAAATACATCCCTCAAACAAGGCCTCTTCCCTGAAGCCCTGAAATGTGCCATAATCAAACCCATTCTCAAAAACTGCAACTGGACCCCTCCGACCCAGCCAACTACAGACCCATCTCAAATCTGTCCTTCATATCAAAGATCCTGGAAAAACATGTAAGCCTCCAACTCTCAGAACACCTGAAAACCATAATATACTATACCCCACCAAACACGGATTCAGGAGGTCCCTCAGCACTGAGACTCTCCTCCTATCCCTCACAGACACAGCCCTAAGAGGTATCGACGCCCGTCACTTCCTACCTTCTGATATTAATGGACATCTCTGCCGCCTTCGATAGCATCAACCATGATATTTTACTAACCCAGCTAAAGGAGATTGGGCTAGGTGAAAACACCATAAAATGGTTTGGCGCCTACCTATCTAACAGATCCTACAAGTCGTCTAAACAGCAGTGAATCAAAATAATTCCCCCATGGCGTACCACAAGGATCCTCACTCTCCTCCACCCTATTCATATATATATGTTTCCCCTCTGCAATCTCCTCTCCAGCCTGGACCTCCCCTACTACATCTATGCAGATGACGTCCAGATACTACTTACTCCCCATCAAAGAAAACATACAAAACACCCTATCCCTATGGGAATCCTTCTCAGCCCAAATAAAAAACCTCCTCACTCAGATATCACTCACACTCAACCTCAATAAAACAGAAATACTGTACATTTCAAACAAAACCCCCCACAAAGATCATCCAAGACCACTTGTCCACCCAACCAGTCAATGCAATAACCGAAGCAAAAGACCTTGGCATCACACTGGACTCTGAACTTAGCCTAAAAAAACACATCAACGCAACAAAGAGGGCTATTTCAAACTACAAGTCCTCAAAAAGTTTCAAACCCTCCTCTTCAATCATGACTATCGGAAGTACTTACTCCAGTCCCTCTTATTTTCCAAGCTGGACTACTGTAACTCCCTCCTCCTCGGGGCTCCTAGCATCCTCCCTCAAACCCCTCCAACTTCTCTGCAAAATGCAGCAGCCAGATCTCTCGCAAACAGCAATTGATCCTCACACAACACACACATTCTGAAGACCTCCATTGGCTCCCCGTAACCTACAGAATACAATACAAAAACCCTAACACCCTCTGCACAAAACCAGCAATAATAAAAAGATCGAATGGCTAAAGGACACCCTCCACCATCATGACTCCCAAATAAATCTTCGGTCCAAGAACACCGGCCTGTTATCCATCCCCTCCACAAAACTAGCTCACCTCACCAAAACCAGAGAACTTGCCATCTCAATAGCAGGCCCCTCCTATGGACATTCCCACTCCACCACTCAGAACTGAAATCCTCTACCCAGTCATTCCAAAAGAACTTGAAACTTGGTTATTCCAAAAAGCCTACCAACCTGTATGTTAAATCACTACATACTAAGCTCCAATCAGCTCCGCCCCTTAACATCCATTGTCTCTATGCCAGATCTACATGAACTAACCTTCCCATCCTCCCTACTTAACCCCCTCCTCCAAAGCTCCTCTTCACCCTGCAGATCCTCAACCTAGTCACTATCCCTCCACGTATGGTCCCTTGCCAGACTCGTTCCAACGTGTTTCCTAAATTACTTGATATAATGTTTTTAATAGGATGTTACGACGCCACAGTGTATGTTCTCCACACAGACTAAAGTTCTCTTACTAAGTTATTATGCCACAATGTATGTTCCTCTCTCAGACAGACTTAAATTCCAAATTGTCAGACTTAAGTTTCAATTTTGCCTCACATAAATTTTCTTGATACAATATAATTTATAACCATGTTACAATGCCATTATGTATGTTCTTTTCTCAGACTTATGTCCCCTAACCAACCTTTATGCTACAATAGATACTTCCCCCGGTCACTCAGACCTAAGTCCAAACAGCCAGCCTTAAGTTCCAATTGTTTAATAAGTTATTGTTACAACTGATAGAGATTTGCTAGGGAGTTAGCAATCTTGTTGTGGATCTGCTGCTCGAGTTAGCAATCTGTTATATCTCTGATGTTAGTTAGGACTGCAGAGTTAGCAATCTGAAGCTTGATGGGAGGAGCAGTCATATAGGAGAGCAATCATGTAGAAAAAGGATCTGTGTAGCGGGCCTCCTGGAAAAGGGAGGAGTCAATCCCATCTTGTAGTGGCTCAGATAGCATCTTGCTAAGGAGTAGCAATCTGTAATGAATCTTATATAGTAGTGGGTGGATACCTGGGCGATGGTCAATATGACTAACGCCCCAGGAGGAGAACCCCGAGAGGAACCACCGGCTAGGCCTTGAGTATGCAGACAGACACACATTAGTTCTTTTATTAAACAGGTTATTAGAAACCACCAGAGGTTGGCAGTAGTGAGCTGATATGCCCCGGCAGGGCTATAGGTCCCTCAGGTACTGGAACATGATCCCAGGATGGCTGAGGCTGTTGAGAAACTGTAGAAAGTGAGTAGGCAGAGTAGGCAGAGTTTCAATGAACAGAACTAGATGACAAAACTCACGTAATGTCTCAAGTAAGCTCAGGAGCTGGAAAGGATAGGTCCTCGAAGAGCGAGTACCTGGTTCCAGGGAAAGCTCTGAGAGAGCAATGGTATCTCACATTTGTTGTAGCAGTGATAGCTTCTAGGCAGTAGAGGAATCTTCAGAGTGTTCAGGAATATGGGCCCTCGAGGAGCGAGTACCGGTTCCTATCTGTAATCTGAAAATAAGAAAAAGAGCGAGGCCCCCGAGGAGCAGGTACCTCTTGGTAAGTCCGAGGAAGCAGAGTAGCTTGGATAGGGAAACCTTGTCCTTACCTTATCCCTTCCTTGCTAACTCAGTTTGTTAGCGTTTTCAAAGACCTTTAAATATTGGAAGCAGGTGACGTCATCTCAGGGGGGACGCCCCTGAGGTTCACACCCTTTCTGGTACAAGAGTGGGGACACGCGCACGCATGCCCTAGGCATCAGGACAAGATGGCGGAGATGCAGCATCGAACCGGTCCGGGAACGCCGGAGGGAGATGACATGGATACGCTGCGGCAGCCATCCATCCATCAGACCCGGAGGGAGTCGCCACAGATGTAAAGAGGGTGGAGTGAAGACGACGAGCAGTGACGGTCACAACAATAATGCAATTATTCCCTTGTTTAGATCCCACACTGAAGGTTTTTTTCTCAGAATGAATCTCCAACTGTTCCATATTCTCCTTGTTATAATGTTATAATGTAATAATAATAAGAAGACACCTTAGTCATATTATTCCATGAGTTATAATGTAAACCGATGTGATATACCCCAATGAATGTCGGTATAATAAAAACAAACAAAATAAATAAATAAATAAGGATTATTTTCCCTATATGCAACACCCTTGCACTTGTCCACATTAAATTTCATCTGCCATTTGGATGCCCAATCTTCCAGTCTTGCAAGGTCCTCCTGTAATATATCACAATCCGCTTGTGATTTAACTACTCTGAATAATTTGGCATCATCCGCAAATTTGATAACCTCACTCATCGTATTCCTTTCAAGATCATTTATATATATATATATATATATATATATATATTGAAAAAGCACCGTCCAAGTATAGATCCCTGAGGCACTCCACTGTTTACTCTTTTCCACTGAGAAAATTGACCGTTTAATCCTACTCTCTGTTTCCTGTCTTTTAAACAGTTTGTAATCCACGAAAGGACACCGCGTCCTATCCCATGACTTTTTAGTTTTCTTAGAAGTCTCTCATGAGGGACTTTGTCAAACGCCTTCTGAAAATCCAAATTCACTACATCTACTGGTTCACCTTTATCCACATGTTTATTATCCCCTTCAAAAAAAATGAAGCAGATTTGTTAGGCAAGACTTTCCCCTTGGGTAAATCCATGTTTACTGTGTTTCCATTAAACCATGTATTTCTATATGCTCTATGATTTTGATCTTGAGAATAATTTCCACTATTTTCCCAGCACTGAAGTCAGGCTCACTGGTCTATAGTTACTCGAATTGCCCCTGGAGCCTTTTTAAATATTGGGGTTACATTGGCCACCCTCCAGTCTTCAGGTACAATAGATGATTGTAATTATAGTTACAAATTTTAACTAATAGATCAGAAATTTCATTTTGAGTTCCTTCAGTACCCTAGGTGCATGGCCATGCCTCTTCTCTTCATTTAAAGGGCCCGCAGTGGGCAGGGTCCTGTGGCTCTTCTGATGACATCTCTGAGGCTTCTCCTCTTCAGCCCTATAAGAAGGGCCTCACTTCAGTCTGTCATCAACCTTTGCAAGGAGTTAGGCAGCTCCTGGATTCTCCGTTGTTCCAGCTCTTCGATCCAGGAGACTTCCGTGATCCATTTTCACTTCTTCTAGGCACTCTGTTCTTTGTGGGAATTCCCTTGTCTTCTTCTGTGGTTCCTGATCCCTCATCTCCATCTTCATTTGCACTTCCTGGTCTCTTGTCGGATCCTGTGTCTTCATTCGTCCTGTCTTCAGATGTTCCTGTCTTCGGATGTCCACTCTCCGGTTGTTCCTAGTCCTGATGTTCCCGCTCCACAGGTATCAGATGTTCCATGCTCCATGTTTCAGATGTCCCTGATGTCCTCGTCTCCAGAGGTCCCTGACATCCAGTTTTCCTAGATGGCCGATGCCCTGATGTACCGGATGTCCTATGCTCCAGTCCTGATCCTGATGTCCTCTTTGCCAGCTCTTCGTCCAGCATCCAAGTTCCTTTCATCCATCCCTCTTGGCATGCCTCTGTTGTGGTCCATGACCAGCCCATGGGGGGCTGTGTAGGGCACTTTGTGGCACAAGGCCTATCTTCACATCTGCAGCACAAGCCTTTGGAAGACCCTTGCTTTTAATGTTCCTGAATCCGAGTTCCAAGTTCCGAATCTTGAATCCTGCATCTTATATCCTGTTCCCGGTCTTTGGAGTACCTCGTGGCTGTTTCTGTCCATGACCTAGACTCAAGCCAGATCCTGATCTGTTCCTGCGTGGTCTGCGACCAGCCACAGATGGCTGTGTAGGGCACGCTTCGGTGTAGGCTTCTCCTGAATCACTGCCATGTTTCTGGATCCAAGTCTTCACTTCCTCGCTGGGGTCTGCCTCGCTTCCAGCATTGTCTGTGACCAGCCAAGAATGGCTGTGTAGGGGCACACTGTGGCGGAGTACTCAACCCATACTAGTACCTGTACCTTGAGTCCTCGTCTAACTATACTGAGTCCTCGTCTGAGCATCCTGTATCTCAATCCACGTCTGAGCATCTTGTATCTCATTCCACGTCTGAGCATCCTGAATCCTGGTTCAAGTTCTAGGCCTCATCTCTTCCAAGTCTCCAAGTATCCTTGTCTCGTTCAAGTCTACACTTGTCCTTGTCTCGTCCAAGTCTTCAAGAATCCACGTCCTGTTCCTGTTCCAGTACCATCGCCTGTCCTCGACCTCTGTCTGTCCTGTCGCATCTGCCGTTTTCAAGTGGCAGGTCTGAAAGAGCTATCAAATGGCCGGAGGGCTACCCCAGAGACCAGCATTACATTGCAGGGGGACCTGCTGAAACTTTGTAAAGTGTTCTGCAAAAACATGTGGAGTTGCCTTTTCCAAGTGAAACCTTTATAATAGTACATTGAAATTATCATATGGACTTTCAATTTATTCTGCACTATTACTACATTTTGGTGGTTTAACAAGTACAGTACTTGATCTCCATTCTTTGTTTATGGATTGTGCCTATCTAATATGCCCATCTACACTAAATGCTGTTTTAAAATCCCTACTTTTCTCTCAGATGATCCCAGTGTTCGTTCCATGTTTTCTTGAATTCAGATACTATCTTTATCTCCTCCACTTCCACTGAGAAGTTGTTCCATGCATTTACCAACCTCTCTATAAAGAAATATTGTAATAATATTGGCTGCTAGTCAGCCCTCCTACTAGCCCAGACCTGGTCTAGACTCTGCTATGATGAATGCTTGATGCAGTGAGGCCAGCCCTGTAAAACCTTCCTTCACTCTCAGCTCAGGGCATCATCATCAAGTCGCTCCTGCTCCTTGCTTTCTGCTGTGGTCACCTGAGTGTTTGCCTTGCCTTATTTAATACATAGATACATATATATACATAGAAATGACAGCAGAAAAAGATCAAATGGCCCATCTAGTCTGCCCAGCAAGCCCCCACACTTATTTTCCCATACTTATCTGTTTCACCGACCACCAAGTTCAGGGCCCTTGTTGGTAATTGTTTGATTCAAATATCCTGCCACCCCCTGCCGTTGATGCAGAGAGTAATGTTGGAGTTGCATCAAAGGTGAATTGTAAGGCTTAATGGTTAAGGGTAGTAACTGCTGCATCAAGCAAGTTACCCTGATGCTTGTTTACCCCGACTGCACAGATCAATCCCTTGTTGGATGTTGTCTGAATGTAAATCCTCTCTTCCACATTTCCCCCTGCCGTTGAAGCAGAGAGCAATGCTGTATATGCATTCAAAGTGATGTATCAGGCTTAATTGGTTTAGGGTAGTATACGCCGCAATAAGCAAGCTACCCCCATGCTTATTTGTTTACCCAGACTGTGTAGTTCAGTCCTTGTTGGTTGTTGTCTGAATGCAAATCCTCTTTTCCACATTTCTCCTTGCCATTGAAGCAGAGAGCAATGTTGGTTGCATTAACTGTGTGAAGGCTTATTGAGTAAGGGTAGTAATCACCAGGTAGCAGCCACCATTCCAGCAAGCCATCCCCATGGCTCTTCTCTTCATTCCCATCCTCTAGCCTTTATGGATCCACAGTGTTTAAGTTCTCTGTGTGTTTCTTGCCTTGCCTTTGTTCTGTCTATGCCTCCCAGTGGCCTTCCTTGCCTGTGTGTTTCTTTCCTTGCTCCTCCCCTGTTTAGGCCTCCCAGTGGCATCCCCTGCCTGGGTGTTCCCAACCTCATTCTTGTACTTCTTAGGCCTTCCAGTGGCCCTCCTATCTGTCTTCATCCTTTGTTTCCTTGTCTGCTGTGGGTTTTTCAGTGGTCCTCCTGTGCCCCAAACCAAAAAGTAGTAATTGGGTCAGATGTCAGATGAAATTTCTTGACCTCCCTCTCTATCCTCTTCTGTTTGCCATATCAGTACAGGCACCTGGGAGCAACTGGAATGCAGTGGGTGGACCATCATCTGATATCCTGATAGCAGCAGGCACAGTGCCAATTGAACCAGGGAGACCACTGGCACTTAAAACTTCATGTGGGGGTCATTGGCATTGGAGGAGATGATGTTCCCCTAGCTTGTCCTATGGCAGGTGACGTGAAACTTAGCTGGTCCCAACGTAGGTGGTTAGTGGCATGTTGGAAAAAGAGGGGGAGGGGTCCATGGGGGGGGGGGGGGGGCAAGCCATTTGCATGGATCAGCTCCGATTTAGAATAGTTTTTATATAAATTTGTCACCTTGATTACTGCTGTAGGTTAGTTTTCTGATGCTTTTTTATTTGTGGTGATGGGGTACTGTGAATGGACGCACGAAGGTATGGGTGAGGAGGAAGGGAGCCAGAGATAACCACAGCCGCCTGAGTTACGATTTATTTCAGATTGTTTTCAGGTAAGGTGTTTTATTGCAACCCAAGGTACAGAAACTCCTCAATTTCTAATTTAGGTTAGCAATTGACACCTCATTAACAGCTCATTAGGAAAAATGGAAACAATGATACGGAAACAGAGATCTAAAGTAACTCCTGTCAATTAATGTGGGCTCTGGGGTGCGCGTTGACTCAAATCCAATATGACAGGCGGAAGCTGAATTTGATTATGCTAGCAGTAGGAAGAAAGAAAATGGTATTGTTCAGATCCATACATACTAAAGGGCCTGACTGCTATCTTTTCACTATAAAATCCATTTGGCTATTGGAACTGTCACATTAAAGCTTTCCCAGCACATAGAGGCTCTTTTATGTGAGCGATGTATGCCTAGATAAAAGCCCAAATAGCATTGCTGGCATGAGTCTGACACAAGTGCTACTCTAGCACATTACTGTAAACAGTGTATGAGTGCAATGCTGTCTGTTATAAGGACAAAAGAGGAAACTTGGAGGAGCTGGTCCTAAAGTTGGCAGAATGTGCCAATATAGCATGCTGCTTGCCCCTTATAATGTTCCTACAGAATTCAACAGAAATTGTAAACGAGTCAGGATCCTAAGGCTCTCCGCATGCTGCTTTAAAATCTACTGGCAACCGCTCACACCTCTGCATGCATGCATGTGACTGTGTACACGTGCACGCGTGTGCTCACACACACCCACACACACTTTGCTGTGCTTCTTTACAAGGATGCAGCTAGCTCATCCATTCTGAGAGCTGTGGCATAACAGCTGAAAAGAAATTAGCACAAACTTATCACTGGTGGACCTGGAATACGGTACGACCTTGCCGCACCGCTGTCACTAAAACAAAAGCTGCAAAACAGATGCATTGTCCTCCATGCACATTGCAACTGAAGGTACAGAATTTATCTGTGAAGCCAAAAGATATGGACTCCAGTATTGGGTTTTTTTTCAGGGGGGAGAGGGGCATGATGGCTTACCTATAGGGATGTGCAATACTGATATTGATATACAGTGTAGAAGTAGTATTTTACCATAATGAGTGGAAAACTATACAGATCATCCTTATAGTTATGAGTAGGTATGAATTCTATTTATATTATAATGAGAGTACACCCCTGTGAACCTTATCTTACATTGCTACAATCAACTAACTCCCCTCCTTTTCTCAATCTCTCTCTCTCTCTCTCTCTTGCCAGAACTTGCCATCTGCCTGTCACTGAGCTGAAGTATTCAGTCATCTTATGGATAATATAATCTCTTCTGTGTGTCAGGTTTCCTGTGCCTTTTTAAGGCCAGATCAGCCAAACGTCCCATCACTGAGTAACTGAGACCTACCTTAACAAAACATTTCACACCGATGACTGTTCTCGTCACCTAAAAATTAAATAAATAAATATTTGCGGGGTCTTGAAAGCACATTCTATGATTTGTCAGGATTCAATTGCCCTAAGAGGAATATAATTTACTTGAAACAGCTGAAAGCAGTCGGTTTTTCCCTTTGGAGTTTAAGATTAAAATAAGCCCATCTGGCTGCATTACAGCTGGGATTCAACATCTAGAACGTATCACAGAGAAAAAAAAAAAAAAAGATAACACAGGGAAAGTATATGCATCAGGAGAAGAAAGAAAAGAGGAAACAATAAGAGAATGAAAGTCAGAGGGAAACAAAGGGGCAACTATAAGTTATCAAAGCTCTGGCTGAAAAAAAAAAAAGTTTGCTGCAGAGCCTTTTCCAAGCAAGCCAATGGTTAGAAACCTTTCATAGGCACAAAAGAAATGCGTGTGGTAGTTTTGAATGTCCACCGAAAGCATTTAGAACCAATCTTTGAAAGAATATATCAGTTTTATTCAAGAGTTTCAGAAAAATGTTCCCAAGAGTAAACGCAGCAGTGTGTCCCCCGAAACAGTTTACTCCTGGGAACATTTTCCTGAAGCTCTTGAATAAAATTGATATTTTCACTCAATGATTGGTTCTAATTGCTTTTGGTGGACATTCCCAACTACCGCACACGTTTCTTTTGTGTCTTTAATCTTTGGTTGCGTGTACTGCTCCTCCCTACATTAGAACTTTTTATAACATATGTAAATATACAATGACAGCACTGGACAGAAACAGGAAGTTGAAATCAAAAGGCTACAAGCCAGGGTCTACCGCGCATGAGATCAACAGGTCCCATGGAGCTTTTAACTAACATGAATCAACAGTCTTAGACAAAAAAAGTGGAACCAATACGGGTGGGAAGAAGAAAAACTTTTGTTCTGTTTTTTTGTTTCATTTTTGTAGGGTTGTTTTTCCATGAATTAATGTTTATTTTGTTTATTGAGTTAAAAAAAAAAGAAATAAAAAAAAAAAGAAAAGAAATGGGGCCTCCCGAGGTCTCCCTGTGCCATTCACCCATCCCTTTCACCTGAAAAAATGCTGGGGTCAGGATCCTCCCCAGCCCTCACCTTACCCTGTCTGGGGAGGATCCGACATTGAGGCCTGGGTCCAGGTCGAAGCCAAGGCCTTGCATAGGGCATAGGCTGAGGTCGCAGTGACCTACCACGGTCTAGGCCTACACAAGGCTGATGCTTCGACCTAGGCCTAGGCTTTGGGCCTTGGCCTATTCCCTAGGCAAGGTCCAGATGGATAACTTTTTTGTTTTTAAAATGAAACGTGAAAACCAATGAAACTTCAACAAATTTTCAATCATTTTACTTTGAGAATTAAATGAAACAAAATAGGAAATTTTGTCTTGTTCCCTATTTTATTTCTTCCGAATGCCCATCCCTATTAACCAAGCTTATAAGTTAATACTATACAACATCTGGATGTACAATAACAACATATTAAAAAAAAAGATTTTCATCTGCTGAATTGATTACAAATGACACTCCAGCATAAAAGTAATCCTTGAAAGTTATATTTTTACATGTTAATGCAGCATAGTGTTATACTAATTTTTAACACTGCAGAAACAGACCATTTGTTATGCCTGTTCTTCCTATCTGACTCTACCTAGTATATCACTGCACATGAATTATCTGATTGTTTTGATTACTAGCACTTCTAATGGCAAGCATCCACTACACCCTCATTAACATATTTCCTCTAAGCATCCATTCCTCAAGTTTCATGTCAGGATCCCTTGTTGTTGGGATAACTTTTTCCAATAGAAAATGGAAACCTTTTATTTGATAGAAGCCTGCATGATATTTTAATTTTTCTAACATATCTCTTTCAATTTTCCTTCTGTCTTCTAGAGCAGTGGTCCCCAACCCTGTCCTGGGGGCCCACCAGCCAGTCGGGTTTTCAGGATATCCACAATGAATATGCATGAGAGAAAATTTGCATGTTATGGAGGCAGTGCATGCAAATTTTCTCTCATGCATATTCATTGTGGATATCTTGAAAACCTGACTGGCTGGTGGGCCCCCAGGACAGGGTTGGGGACCACTGTTCTAGAGAGTACATTTAAATAAGCAAGCAAAATGCCCTTGGTATGAGCTCTAAAGTGACTGGGTTTGGAATATGGTTGAACAGAATGTGATAAAGGGTAGAGGTAAACGAAGTTCACTCTGAGGAGAGAGGTTCTCTAGTGGTGTAGCACAGGGATTGTACCTTGGACTGGTTCTTTTCAACATTTTCATAGGTGATATTGTGACAGGCATATCAGGTAAGGTTTGTCATTTTGTGGATGATACCAAAATCTGCCACAGGGTAGTCAACCAGGAAGATGTGTAAAACATGAGGAGGAATCTGGTGAAGCTTGAGGAATAGTCTAGATTCTGGCAGCTAAGATTTTTTGCTACAAAATGCAGAATCATGCATTTGGGCTGCAAAAATGCAAAGGAGTGATATAGTATAGAGTGAAATTCTTCCATGCACGAAACAAGATTGGCACCGGAATGAGGGGGTCATGGGATGAGGGTGAAAAGGGGTACACTCAGGTGTAATCTAAGGAAGAAACAGCCTCCCAATGGAGGTGGTAGAAGCAAAGACATGAATTCATGAATGTATTGGACCAGCATATGGGATTTCTGATAGACTGGTAGAGATTGGGCAGATTAGATAGAATGCACAGGATATTATTTTTCTGCTGTCATGTTTCTAGGTGTCTCTATTTAGGGCTTGTGTTGAAGACCCTGGACCATTTTGATAGCTCTACTTTGAACTGCTTTCATCATCTGTATCTTAAAATAGGATTTGTAAAATGTGTTTATAACCATAGTACTGCAGCAAAGATATGCAAATCAACACAACAACATTGATCCATCCTGCTAAGACTGTTCCTATTCAGTTGCTGATAAGTCTTTGTTGCATTGATTTGCTTATTTCTGATCATCATCATCATCACTTATTTATGATACATCTTTCCAGCCAGGAATTTCAAAGCGATCTAAATATAGGGATGTTGAACTTGTACAGCATAGTAATTACAATGTAAGATACTTGTAAAATATAGACAAACAGTATAGTAGAGTTATTGTAGTTAAATAGCATTGTATACATTGTATAAATAGAGCAATATGTTTAAATAGTGCAGTACAGTTAAGGGGTTATGTACATTGCTGAGGCAATATACATTGATGAAATGAGATAAATTGCAGAGGTCAAGTATACTGTATAAATAATACACTATAGTGGAATACAGTTAAGGAGCTACATAAAATGTCCTTAGTAGGGTTCATGACATTGGTTAGGACAAAAAGCTGCTTTAAAGAGCCATGTTTTCACCAATTTCCTGAAGGATATCAGATCTAGGGCAAGTCTAATGTGAGCTGGTAGGGAGTTCTACAGTGTCGGGACTGCACTTGTGAAGGTATTTTTTTTCTGGTCTTGGTAAGGCTCATTTTTGGGGAGGCATCTCCAGACATGCCTGAGTTTGCAAGCACAGAAAGCGAACAGGTGAGTGAAAGATCTCCTGAGGTGGGCCGAGGCCAGGCCTTTGCGTGAGCTATAGAATAGGACTAAGAGTGGGATCACTTAAATATTGATTAATATTGGCGATAGACTGGACCCTTGTAGCACACTACAAGAGAGAGCATGAGATTTAGAGAGAGCTGCTCCCAGTGTTACAGGTTTGGCATGGTCAGATAGAAAGAATGTAACCCAGGCCAAAATTGGGTTTTCCACTCCTAGGTCACTCAATCTGGATATGGAAGTTGTGGTCTATTGTGACATATGCTGTTGAGAAATCCAAGATTAGTAATATTGCTGGCTATCCATGATCCAGGCACAGCTGGTGTTCATCTGCCAGGCTAATTAGTATGGTTGTGGTTGAAAGCCAGATTGATAGGGCATTGGTGGTGAACAGATATGGAAAGTTGCACTAGCTCTATGGCATTGAATAGGAAGGAGAGATTTGAGACCAGGCAATAGTTATTAGGATCATTTGGGTCTAGGTTAGGTTTCTTCAGTATTAATCTTATTGATTGTTTTTAGGCAGTTTGGAAAATGGGCCTTTGAAAGAGATGCATTAATGAAGATTTGGATCTGCTGGAGTAGTGTTAATTTGTCTTATTTGATGAATCAAGATACTGCTAAACAGCTGTAAGAAAATATGAGCTATTACAGTATGGCATATTATAACCTTAAAGCATGCAGATTCCATGAAACAGATAAAAAAATACTGTTAAAGATTATAAAGATGTGCACAACATAACTAAAAAGGTAACATCCTATAAACAGTGTGATAATGAAAACCTGCTACCTCAGGCATTTCCTTCCCAAGTTGACAGAAAGGTCTGGGATTCATCTAAGTGTCTGAAAAACCTTGAATGCTGTGCATAGGAGGATTAAAGAAAAATGGTGAAAACTAGCAAGAAAACATTCCTATCTCTGACAAAATCACAGACCAAAAATTAAACTCAGTTTATTCTAAGATCATAATAACATAAGGTTTGCTCTACTAGGTCAGAATGAGGATCCATCAAGCCGACAGTAGCCAATCCAGGTCACAAGCACCTGGCAGGATCCTAAATAGCTGCTAACACTCAGGGGTAAAGTAGTGGCTTTCTCAAAGTCTACCTTAAAGCCAGCTATGCTAACTGCCTTTACCACATCTTCCAGCAATGAATTCCAGGGCTCAATTTTGAGTTGAGTAAAACAAATCAGAGAAAATATTTTTTTCAAATTCGCTATTTACTAACTTCATGGAGTGTTCCCAATTCTTTGCATTCTTTGCACCCGCTGCTAAGGAGGCTCTAGGGGCGCACATTTGTCTCTAGCACCTCCGTGGCAGCGCGACCCCTCATTTAAATATTGAATTGCGCACCAAGGAGAGGTGGCTGGGTGCGCATTAGGAAAGCGGGTGCTCAACACTGAGTGTTGAGCGCCCGCTTATTTATTGCATCGGCCCCAAAGGACATTAAAAATTGAGATTTTTTTTTTCTGTGACTTGATTAGAAAGGGAAATGCACTGGGGTTTGTTTCACTTTGGAGAGTTTTGTTACTTTATATGTTTAAAAACTCCTCTGTGTGATCACTTACTATGTTGTCCTGCAAAATAAAGTTGATGTCAATTATCAAGAAATATCTTATTACCTGCCAATTAAATCCTGCTGACTGTTACCAACTGGCCTGGTGTTTGTGCATGTGGGATGTACTGGCTGGCGTGCTGCATGAACCACATCTGTTACACAAGCAAATAAAAGCTCCTTTCAGTTCCTCATTCTGCAAACCCACTTGATCCTCCACTCCTTTATCTGCTGATAAAGTAGTAAGATCATTCATGTTTTCCAAGTGCATAGAAGAGTTTAAATTTCCTTGGGATCGTACCTTCTTAAAAAAAAACCTCATAGGAGTGTTTCCTACTGCAAAATTGATATGAACAAAGCAAATTAAATAATTGTCCCGATCAGGAAAGCAGAGAGAGACTTGATATCCAAGTTTTTTATTACCCCCGAATAAACAATTAAACCCAGTGTATGTCCTACAGCTCATCTTGAAGCCTGTATATACAGTTTGAAATCCATAGCGAACATAGCGTTAGCGGATAGGAATTTTGCACTTGCCTCTGATAGGGAAGTATCCACCTAGATATTAAAATCACCTAAAATCACTACTTTCGGATATTCTATAAAACCTTTGAAAAGATCTCAATTAACTCCAGTAGAGAGGTCATCTTAGAACGAGGTGCTCTATACATGAGAAAAAATTGTCAATGGCTGTGGCATAGTTGGTACTGCCCAGCATGTAGACTTGGCTGGGCCTCCACTGACAGCAGGTAGACTTGCTTGGGCAGGGACCGAGAAGGAGGCCTCTTCCCCTGCAGGTTGAACCCTTGGGTTCTGAAGCCGGCAGGACTCAGGAGAGTGTCCACAGCAGAGGAGTGGCCCACTGGTCGAGACAGGCAGCGTTCAGAGGTATTGAAATACAGGCAAGGATCGAGGCTGGTCTAGGTGGCAATTAGGCAGAGATGGCATCCAGGCAAACGTTCAGAGCAGGCAGCAATCAGCAGAGCTGCTATTCAGGCAAAAGGTCAGGCAACAAGAGATGGAGAGGAGAACAGAGACAAGGACACAAGAGGACTGGAGCAAGGCGGGGAACTGGGACACGGTAGGAGGGAGGAAGGGCAGAGAAAAGGTAAGGGAGGAAGGTGAGCAGGAAGTGGAGGAGGCAGGAACCAGGCAGTCAGCTACTGAAACAAGGCAGGAGCAACAACACCGGCAAAGCAGGAGGACCTGTTGCTGAGGCAGAGAATAATGGCTGTGGCAGACCTGTAATACCCCGGCGCCAGGATGTCATCCATGGGGCTGTTTTCCACCCTGGACCTTTTAAGGAGGAAAGCTGCACAGGTAAATTTGTAGGGAGAGGGCGTGGCAGAGGCAGAGTCAGCGTTGGAGGAGGGCGCAGCCCAGGGACAGGTATGGCCGGAGGTAAAGGGGCACTGCCTGCGGGTTGGGCACCGCAGTCGGCTCAACACTACAAAAAGTAAGGTCATGTTGCCCTCTAGTTCTTATTAGTTCTTCAAAATAAACAGTCCGTATCCATAATTGCAAATTTCTCCCTCCTCTACCTCTAGTTCCTGATTCAAAATGAACTGAATGTCTGGGGGAACAGGCGTTCAGATACATTTACTGACCTGATTAGTCTCTGAAATGCAAAGCACATTAACATGTTTATCAATAAAACAAATCAGGGATAGCAGGAGGCTAATATTCAGTCATAATTTGATAACTGAAAATGGGTATTTAGCAGCACAGATGTTCCACTGAATATAGCTGGTTGAAACCAAGTTATCTGGATACATTTAGCACTGGTGTGCAGACATACCCTGATAACTTACCTGGATAACACTGAATATGGCATTATCCGATTGCGTTAGCCCCGCTCTGAGCACCCCAGAACGCCTCCAATTTATTCGGATATGTTTTATCCAATTAAAAACTTAACCAGATAAATAAGTGGTGGTAGGCTAGGCATGATGAGAGTTTTCAATCCTGTGGTTTGTCCAGGTAAGTGCTGAACAAACCATTTGAACATGGACCTCTATTATTCATAGACCTGGCATGAAGCAAAGCATTATTCAAAATAGTAGATGACTACCACACTCTAACTTTTTCCTTTGGCAAACCAGAGAGAGGAGGTGAAGAGAGAAACCACCCCCTCTCTCTTAATCCTATGTCTATCTTTCTGTCCCCGACATCTGTATCTACCTTAGCCTGTGATGGCCATTGTACGACAAGTCTGGAAAAGGCCACCCAAAAAGGGCTGCCAGTGGCAACTTGCCAGGGACAGGGGCTACCACTGGAGTTAACCAGGCAAAAAGGCAGCGAGAGCTGAAGAAGTTAGCTCAGAGCTGGAAAAGCCTGGCTGCAGGTTGGCTTCAGGAGGCAGTTCTTTCCCCTGGAAAGAATTCAGACCTTCTCTGTTTTACATAACCATGAAATGGTCGTCACAATCTATTTGACATTTCATGTGCCACAATGAGAGTGAAATAGGAGGTCCATAATTCAAAATTTCCCTACTTGTGTGCCTTTCTCTCAGACCCATAATGTTCTTCAATACACTTTTTAAAATTAATATCCTGCCTTTTGTGACTTTTAAGACCTATAATCTACTTATTCCTTTTTAATGAATATAATAATTAAATCAGTATGATAAAAGAAAGCTAATGTATCTGGAAAAAAAAATAGGAATAAAGTAAGTTCAGTAGTCCCCAGAGACACATATACTCTCCTAAAAGATGATGAAAATTTTTGTACAGCGATCTGCATTCATCACGCTTCTCTCCAAAATAATTTCAGACCAACTAATGATTTTCAAGGATTCCTCCTTAGACAATACAGTTCACATGAATTTTTTAGGTCCCCTGGTTGAAAACACTGCCAATATCAGCCACACACGTTTGACTGCTTTCACATGCTTATTGCTATAACCTGGTAGACCCTGATGCTGTAGCTTTGCATTTTTTAGCCCTTCCTTTAACTTTCAAGACCAGTTCTAGGCCCTGAAAGCTCTTCTCAGAGTGGCTATGGTGCAATTTCAGTAGCCCTTATCTCGCTGAACCCCGCTTTATCTATAATCACTCCATAGGACTCACTAAAGATGGCAGGTGCCATCTTCTGTGTGCATTCAATCTGCGCACAGCTAAAGTGTGCTTTCCACTCAAATCACATAACTTCTGTGTTAGTCTGCCTAGGTGTGCATGACATTTGCATGCCTGTTGCATAGTGCAGGTATTATGAATTCAGCATGCACAGCATCACAACGTATACAATTGCACATTATATTTCTAGGCCCCACCCTCGTCAGAAACCTTTAAAACTCTACCCTTATTTGCTTTTCTTGTTAGGCCATGAGGTGGGAAGTATAAAATATCTGGATTAAGAAGATGAAGTAGGTTGTTAGGGTGAGGAAGAAGTTAGGATGCT
Source organism: Rhinatrema bivittatum (assembly GCF_901001135.1). Lineage (NCBI taxonomy): Eukaryota > Metazoa > Chordata > Amphibia > Gymnophiona > Rhinatrematidae > Rhinatrema > Rhinatrema bivittatum. The sequence continues at coordinate 783,336,830 of NC_042616.1, read as the reverse complement.
AGTGTAAAAAGTGCTTGTGGTATGTTGGCCTTTGTCCCTAAATTATCTTTATTTTTTGTAGAGTGTGGAAGATGCGGAGAGAGCATGTAGTGAAAGGTTCGTGCAAGTAGTGAGGTGACTGGACATGATTGGGGGTGCTAGGAGGGTGGGTTGGGAAGGGATGGTCAGAGGGAGTAGATGAGGGAGCAGAAGAGTTAGAGATGGGGAAGATTGGGAGAAAGAGGAGGGAGGAAGACATTCAGAACAGTGGAAAGGAGTGGGACTGTGACATTTCTGTGGAGGAAGATGATGAGGAGGTAGAAGTCAGGCAGCTGCCAAGGCATAGGCCACACAGATGGCGTGAGAACACTGCCTGAGGTATCCCTTTCCCATGGTGCGCGGGCCTTCAGTCTCTCACAGCTTCCTGTGCCAGACTTCTGGCCTCTGCATCATCCTCTAGGGGGCCTAAAGTCTTCCATGTCTTGCCAAACCAGCTAGCCAACAGGTCATCCCTTCATCAGCCCTAAATGATAACAAAGGTGCAATTTAATATAGGGGCAATAATCAAAACTGCCCCTATATTAAATAGCGCTTTTACCCATGGGGTTTTCACCAATATTCAAAGTGAGATCTACACAGGCTTGTGGTGGGATTATTGCACCTGAAAAAATTACCCACTGGCTTCTCTCCAGTCTCTTAAGTGATTCCTTCTGAGCAGGTCACCTCTGCCTGCCCTGCCTCTGCTGCTATCATCTGGAAATGCTGCATTTGTGGGATCTTTTTGGTTTAAGGTAATATTCACTATAAATTACTGGCGAGATAATAAAAGCCTCAGTTCACTTCCTTGTACTCTTCACAGTTTAGAAAACGGCTCTGAAACTACTTGTATCTAAATTATGCTAAAAACTAGACTTCTGCCCTACAGGTGAGTTGCTGAAGCATTTTCTCACAGAACTCGGTATTCCCTGAACATTATCTTTGGTCTTGGAGAAGATGCTTCATTTGTCCTAAGATGGAAAACTGATTCGCCCCGGTTCAACACAGCAGGAGGCGCCACAGGGAGGGGGCAGGAGGCCTGGGAGTCTGGAATAATTTGAGTATGGGGGAAGGGGAGGGGGGCTGATAAATATCATGGACAGTCTAATGAAAACTCACAGATTTTCTTTAAATTGGTACCTTGACCAGCAGCGAGAACACTCCTGTTTTTTAATTTTTTAATTTTTTTTTTTAAGATTTAGCTCAGGCAGTTTGATTGGTAGCTCAAAGTGAGTGAGGTATTTTCCCTGTCCCTAGAGGATGTATTATCTAAGGGCCTGTGTCATGGGGAAAGTTTTAGTAAATCAAACCTTAAGTTTGTACCTGAGATAATGGAGGGTGGAGAGACTTGCATAAGGAGCAGCAGTGGAATTTGAATGCCGGCTTCTCCCTTTCATAGCTCGTTGCTCTAACCACTTGACTTCTTCTCCAATGTGCTGTTAATATAACCTGTTATTTGTGGATGGAACATAAAACACCAAAAGAAATGCATATCTGTGCATACTAGAGTAATACTTGACTAGGAACAGGTTGAGCTTCTTGGATCAGCATTATGCAACTTCATCAGTTGGATATGGATAGCCTCAAAGAAGCCGATCTTGAATGTATCAAATGATATCCTAGAAGTGAATATCAGTTAACTGAGCTACAGCTGACAGGATTTTCTGTTTAAAAAAGCTTGCCCCCTCAGAATTAGAACAAAAAATTAGAAAGTCTTATGGTTATGTCATTTATTTGTATTTGTCCTTTGTAGGGCCTCGTGTATTGTGGTGTTATTTTTTTTTAATGTGTATTTTTTATTTATCAATGCTTTGTATTTCAAAATTGTTTTTTTTTTAAATCTTATGCTGTTGGAATAAAATGACTTGTGTGTAATGCAAACAGGTATATGTAGGTATGAAAAATGTAAACCTTAAAGAGGTTAGATATCATTTACCCCATAGGTAATCATAAAATAAATTTATCAGACTTTTCTTTAATACTATCATGTCTGCCTTTCCTCATTTATAGTTTTTGGGTTTTTTTTTTTATTCCAAGGAGTGAATATTCATCAGTGGCAGAACAGACAAAGGTAACCAGCAGGTGTGCAGGTGTGTGCGTGCATGGCTGGTCCTTCCTGTCTTTCCTTCTCTTCCTCTTTTACATTATTTGTACCCATGAGGTAGTTGATCCTCTCTATCATATTCATCCTATTTCTCCTCTCCTCACAAGTATGCATAGTTAAGTTCCTAGGTCTCACAGGAACGGGCTGTCTGTCTAAGGTTGTTATTAAGTAAGAAGAAAACGATGTTCATTTCTGGAATGCTTTGAAAAGTAAGCAAATACGGTTTGCTCCAAACATGCAACCTGCAAGTCGCATTGTTACAGCAAGGTTTTAAAGGCAGCGCCCCCAAGTTCCTTTTGCCTCTGAAAGTAAGGCGTTGAAGTTTTTTCTAGATTTAATTTACTGGTATAATTATAGAAACAAGAATGGTTGCCCGAGTTCCTGACATCCGACAGTGCAACAATTTCAGAAAAACTCCACTACTACTGAGAGATCCTTGGCGAGAACACAATCAAAAAATATTTGATCAGCCATCGTCGGCAACCTAGTGTGCCAGACATTACCACCCCAGCAGTCCCAAATCAACATGCCACAGGTAAAGAGCACGGGCCATGCAGGGCTGCAGTCTATTACAGGCGAAAAATCTGTTGTAAGACACAGCAGCTGATGAGAACGATGGACCAAGGAGATAATGGATATTAGATTCTCTCGCTTCACCATCCATCTGCTGATGATCAGACACAATAGCATGCCGAGCTAATGGTCAAATGTAAGCTATAGGCGTACTGTGAATAATATTTCTGTGTGTGTGCATGTTTGTGTGTTGGGGAGTGGGACTACGATCAGTCAGGTTTGACAGCTTTCGTGTGGTAAAATGAGGAAAATTGTTTTGCTGAGAATAACTTGAATTGGAAGGAATAACCTGACGTTAAAAACAAGAGAGAGAGGGAGCTGTCAGAAATACTAAGGCAGTTCAGGTCAAAGAGTGAAGTACAATCTTAGAAAAAAAATCTCTTTGGCGCTTTTACATGGATGGATGCCAGCAATGTTTGTTCATGTGGCTGCATATTTTCTGTCTCCTTCCTGACCCTATCCTCTAATCGCCTGAAACACCCAGAAACCTCTCCAGCTGAGCTGACAGGAAGACTCAGACTTACCTCTTTCCAGCTTGGCATCCAGGTTAGGAAGAAAAGAGAGGCAGAGGGGTGGAGGTGGGAAGGAGGGATGGAAGTTGATAAGGGGAGAGGGGGAAGAAGAGGATGGGAAAGAGGAGCAAAGGCAAGCTTCTTTTCCAAGGAAAGGGGTTCCAGAATGAGCGGTCATGGGATGAGGGTGAAAGGTGGTAGACTCAAGTAATCTAAGGAAATATTTCTTTACAGAGAGGGTAGAGGATGCATAGAGCAGCCCTCCCTGTGGAGGTGGGAGAGACAGGGACAGTATCAGAATGCAAGCAAATACAGGATCTCTGAGAGTGGGGGAGTATTATAAAGTGGAGGAGCAGCCGAATGGTTAGAGCAGAGTTCAAATCCTGCTGCTGCTCCTTGGGCAAGACACTTCACCCACCAACTCCTCTAATGCAAACTCAGGGCTAGATTCATCAAACTATTGCATGCAATAGGAAGAGGAGCATGTTTTATGGTAATAGCAATCTTAGCACAGGTATTACTGCAAAGTGTGTTAATTTTTCGTAATACCACAATTATTGCATTTCCTACCTGCAACCACTGTGAGAAAGAGAGGGGGAGAGAGAGAGAGAGACTATCTATAAGGTCCTTGTAGTAGTTAGCTATTTATATCTCTATAGGAGGATAGGAGGCCCACCTAGTTACTCGAGGTGAGGTTTAGGTAGTAGTGTAGGAGTTAGGGGCCACATTGACATACAGAGTGAGACGTATGAACAGAACAGTGCTCTCTTGTGAAGATTTGATGTCATTCGGGGTGAGAAAACTCACACAACGATGAGATTTGTACAATGTTCTCTCAACCTAGCGTGATGGACTCCCTACCTGGTAAAATCCCACCCTGACTCCTCCCCTTTTAAAAATCAGCATCACACCATGTGTTATGGTGCTTTTTGTATGCGTTAAGGCATTTTTCACATGCGAAAATGCCATAACGCGACTTGGAATATAACCCCCTTAGATTGTGAGCCCTCTAGGGACAGGGCAATAGTGTACCTGAATGTAATCTGCTTTCAAGTGCCTGAAAAAGTAGAATATAAATCAAAGCTGAATATTTGGGGGCGGATTTTAAGAGTCCTGCTCGAGTAAATACGCCTGGATTTTAAGAGCCCTGCTCGCGTAAATCCGCCCGGATTTACGCGAGTAGGGCCTTGTGCGCCAGCGCGCCTATTTTCCATAGGCCTGCCAGCGTGCGCAGAGCCCCGGGACTCGCGTAAGTCCCGGGGTTTTTCGAGGGGGGCGTGTTGGGGGCGTGTCGGGGGCGGGGCCGATCGGCGCGGCATTTTGGGGGTGGGACGCGGCCTTTCGGGGGCGGGCCCGGGGGCATGGTTTCGGCCCAGGGCGGTCTGGGGGCATGGCCGCGTCCTCCGGAACCGCCCCCAGGTTGCGTCTCGGCGCGCTAGCGGCCCGCTGGCACGCGGGGATTTACTTCTCCCTCCGGGAGGCGTAAATCCCCCGACAAAGGTAGGGGGGGTTTAGATAGGGCCGAGGGATGGGTTAGATAGAGGAAGGGAGGGGAAGGTGAGGGGAGGGCGAAAGCGAGTTTCCTCCGAGGCCGCTCCGATTTTGGTGCGGCCTTGGAGGGAACGGAGGCAGGCTGTGCGGCTTGGCGCGCGCTGGCTGCACAAAATCGGCAGCCTTGCGCGCGCCGATCCTGGATTTTAGCAGATACGCGCGGCTACGCGCGTATCTACTAAAATCCAGCGTACTTTTGATTGCGCCTGGTGCGCCAACAAAAGTACGCGAAGGCGCACTTTTTTAAAATCTACCCCTTGGTGTGTGCACACAAACAAGACGAACTGCATAGTCTTTTTTCTGCTGTCCTGTTTCTATGCTTGTATTCCAAGGAAGGAAGGGAGAAAAGGTTAGGAAAATATGGCTGAAGTGTTCTCCTGAGAGACAGAAGCCATCTTATGGCTTTTATCCAAGCTATTATACTGCCAATTGTTGCGTCTGTCGGTCTTCGATGGCTTCGCCCCGCTTGTTGCACCCCTATCTTGGCTCCTCCCGCTTACCCTGGCAAGATGGCTACTGCAGCATCATCAAGCCGACTTCTCTGGTGTCCCCGGAACCACTATGGTGCAGCCGTATGCCATTGCTCCTCCCAGGTACCTGCTAGGGTGTGCACGCGCAACCCACGTCTAAGTACGCCCAGTGGCGCGAACCTCGAGGGCGTTCCCTCATCTGAAGTCACGTCAATCTGGGTATATCAACTTCTCAAGATTGCTAGCTCATTGAGTTGGCAAAGGCTTGAATAGACTCGAACTGTTCCTGTCTGCGCTACTCTGCTGCTTCCCTGCTGCCTGCAGGAAGCTTCCCTTCTCCCCTTCGGGGTTTTACTACTAACTTGAGTATGCGCGCCTCGGGGGCCCTCTGTTCTATTTTCAGGTGCATTTCAGGGAACAGGTACTCGTTCCTCGAGGGCCTGCTCTCCCTGCCTCAGTGCCTGTACCATGATGACTATCTGGTGGAATCGCATCCATAACAGCTAACACCGAGTAAGTACTCTAATATCTGTCTCATCCACAGTAACTCCTTGCTGTGGAACCTCCTGATGTCACCTAGGAGAGAAGGGCTCCCTCTGTCGAGGTCCCTGAGACTACAACTCACCACTTCTACCTGATGGCTGTCTTCAAGCTGTATAATAAAAGAGTTCAATTCCAGTGTTTTGTGTATAGAGTCTAGCCCAGTGCTGTGGCTCCTCAAGGGGCTCCTCCCCATGGGCGTGGTCATCTCCACAGTACCCAAGGATCCACTAAAACACATGTAATAACAACAGATTGCCAACTCCATGTATCCGGCTCAGCTCACAGCGTTGCAGGCCATTCCAGGGCTGGCCCAGCAGATCACCGAACAGCAGACTGTGCTGGAGGGACTGACCACTGCATTTAATTTGCTACATCAACAGATGAACCCACCTTCCACCTCAGGTAAAGAGGCTAAACCGTCAGATGTGACAGTCAGGATGACTGTACCTCTAGCAGCTCCTACCCGCTTCTCAGTAGAAATATGGAGATGCAGGGACTTCATTAACCAGTGCTGCATGCACTTTGTTTTACAACCTGGATATTTCCCCACAGCTTATGCGAAGACTACGTATATCCTATCATATCTATATGGATGAGCCCTGTCCTGGGCATCTTCACTGTGGGAATGTGAGGACCAGATCCTTCACAACATTGAAGGATTCCTTGAACTGTTTAAATCAGTTTTTGATGACCCTGCCCAATACTCTGTAGCAGGATCTTCCTTGGTTCACCTAAAGCAAGGGAACAAGACCCTAGCTGACTTCGCTATAGAATTCAAGACACTGGCGACTGAATTATCCTGGGACCCAAGATGCCTGAAGACGCTGTTCTTTGAAGGACTGAACACTCGCCTGTAGAGTGCTCTCAGCCAGAGAGATGCCTGAAACATTGGCTGACCTGGTGAAACTGGCAACTAGAATCTATTGCCGGCTTTAAGATAAAGTTCAAGAAACCAAGACTTTCAGGAAACCCTTTCTGAGTGAATTCTGAGTCAAGACTGCATCCAGGGCTGCCCCTACGGTCCCAGCAGCCGGCGAAGAGGAATCGATGCAATTAGGCCGCAGCCACTTGACGTCAAAGGAGAGAAGAATGCGGAAGAAATTAGGGCTGTGTATGTACTGTGGACAAGCTGGCCACGCTGTCCAAAATTGCTTTATATGTCCGGGAAACGGACAGACCTAAGTCCTGCGGGAGGACTCTTCTTAGGTCTCACCACTCCTTCTCCTCCATTCTCTCTTCCTGAATCTCTTATCTGTGGTCCTCTACAGTACCAGACTCTTGCCCTAGTGGACTTAGAGGCAGGAGGCAACTTTATTCTTCAACGACTAGTGGAGCATTTACGGATCCCCACTTCCACTTTGTCACCTCCTCTACTTCTTTCATCCATCCATGAAGAACCCTTGCCGGGAGAAGTAACACCACGTACTGAACCAGTGTGTCTAAGTATTGGTGCTCTCCAAATGGAGACCATCTCCTTCTTTATTTTAGAGAAGGCTATGTACCCCATAGTACTGGGATTACCATGGCTACAACAGCATATGTCCCAATTCGATTGGGTCACTCTGGAACTGTCAAGTTGGGGTCCTGACTGCCATAGGCAATGCCTGACTGAGGTTAAGCCATTATCTTGTATGCCTACCACCCCAGTAATGCTGAACTTGCCACCTCAATACACATCTTTTCAAGATGTCTTTTCAAAAGAAGCTGCAGATATGCTTCTGCCTCACAGACCCTATGACTGCGCCATTCATCTGAAGCCGAATATGGAGCCACCCAAGGGCAGAGTGTACCCCTTGTCTGTGGCAGAGAACAAAGCCAAGTCTGAATACATTCAGAAGAATCTCAAGAAGGGCTTCATTAAACTGTCCAAGTCTCCTGCGGGCACAGGCTTCTTCTTTGTGGGCAAAAAGGACGGCACATTGCGTCCTTGCATAGATTACAGAGGCCTTAATGAAATAACTATTAAGGACCGTTATCCCTTGCCTCTGATTTCAGAACTTTTTGATAGACTACAAGGAGCCCATATCTTTTCAAAACTGGATCTGAAAGGAGCATACAACCTGCTTTGCATTAAAGCCAGCAATGAATGGAAGACAGCCTTCAACACTCGAGATGGCCACTTCCAGTACTTAGTGATGCCGTTCGGCCTATGCAATGCTCTGGCTGTCTTTCAAAATGTAATGAACGACATCTTCTGAGACCTCCTCTATAAATGTGTTGTTATCTACTTAGATGACATCTTAATCTTCTCACAAGACATCACCACTCACTAAGAAGATGTCAAGAGAGTACTACAGAGGCTTTGTGAGAACCATCTCTACGCCAAGCTATCTAAATGTGAATTTCATAAGGAATCAGTGACTTTCCTAGGCTACATTGTCTCCAAAGAAGGTTTTCAAATGGACCCACAGAAGCTGGAAAGTATTAAGAAATGGGCATAACCCACTGGGTTAAAGGCTCTCAGATGCTTCTTAGGTTTCACCAACTATTACAGGACCTTCATCAAGAATTACTCCTCACTCACAGTACCACTGACAGCCATGACACAAAATGGTGCCAATGCAACTAATTGGTCTCCCGAAGTGATTGTTGCATTCCAAAAGCTGAAGGATGCCTATTCAACCAAGCCATGTCTTTGACATCCAGACCCCTCAAAATTTTCATCGTAGAAGTCGACGCCTCCGACATTGGCATAGGGGCAGTACTAAGCCAGGCTGGCGATTCTAAGGTCCCACATCCATGCTCATTTTTCTCCCATCGCTTTTCTCCTGCCGAGAGAAATTACGGAGTTGGAGACAAGGAACTTCTGGCTGTAAAGATGGCATTCAAAGAATGGCGCCTTTGGATCAAAGGAGTGCAACATCAAGTAACGGTCTTCACAGACCATAAGAACTTGGAATAACTCTACCACGCACAGCACCTGAACCATAGACAAGCAAGATGGTCGCTGTTTTTCAACAGATTCAACTTCGTGCTCAAGTATTGTCCAGGAGACAAGATTATCAGAGCTGATGCTCTTTCATGCTCCTTCCTCTCTGAGGATGTACCCGAAGATCCGCAACACATCATTGACCCTGAAAAGATCATATTGGCAGATACCCATTTGGTGCCTGCAGGAAAGACAATCATACCCAGGAACCTCAGGTAAAAGCTATTGGCTTGGGCACATGACTCCAAACTCTCAGGACACCCTGGGCAACGAAGAATGTTGTCTAAACTGCAAACCTTTTATTGGTGGCCCACCATGAAAGAGGACACGTTTGCCTACGTTGCTTCCTACACAAACTGCACTAAACAGAAGATGCCGCCAGGACATCCATGGGGTCTCCTCCAACCCTTGCTGGTCCCTGAAGAACTGTGGACACATATTGCCACTGACCTGGTGGTAGATTTACCATTATCAGGAAGGAACAACACCATTTGGGTAACCGTTGACAGGTTCTCGAAGATGGCACATTTTGTGGCTCTCCCAGGCTTACCCACCACCATGGAGCTTGCCTGATTGTTCATCATGCACATCTTCCACCTGCATGGCTTGCCTAAGCATATAGTCTCCGATCGTGGAGTTCAGTTCACAGTTATCTTCTGGAAGGCATTATGCAAGAAGTTCGATATAGCCCTCGACTCACACCGGTATATCATCCTCAGTCCAATGGCCACACAGAAAGAATGAACAGGATACTCAAACAGTTCATTCGTGCCTATGTGAACACCCGACAGAATGATCCACTGGATCAACACCATTCAAAGTGGTCTATGGACAACTACCACTACCACCACTGCCACTTTCATTATCAGTGTCGTCCCCAGCATCTCAAACAACTGCTACAGATATCCATCAATTCTGGACTCAGACTAAAGAGATGCTTATGAAAGCAGGAATATGAGCCAAAAAAGGATACAATGCTCATCACCACAAGGCTCCAGATTTCAAGCCTGGTGACAAGGTCTGGCTTTCAACAAAACATTTAAGACTCAAACTTCCTTCAGCTCGATTTGCTCCTTGCTTCGTTGGACCATTTCCCATTCTCCGACGTCTGGGCAACCTCACCTACAGTATGAAGTTACCAGCTACTCTAAAGATCCACAATGCATTCCATGTCTCACTATTGAAACCAGTGATACTCAGTGACTTTTCCAATAAGTTACCCGACTCTACTCCAGTAGATGCAGAAGAAGACAATGAATACAAAGTTGACGCAGTTCTTGATGTAAGAAAACGAGGCAGAGTATGGGAATAACTCCTGTCATGGGATGGTTATGACCCAGAAGACAACTCTTGGACTCCAATGTCCAATTTCTTGGATACGAAGATGTTATAGGATTTCCATCATCTACATCCGCAAAAACCTAGACCTGGTAGGTCATTGCATGGATGCCCTTTGAAGGGGGGTACTATAGCGTCCATCTGTCTTTGACAGCTTCGCCCCACTTGTTGCACCCCTATCTTGGCTCCTCCCACTTACCTGGGCAAGATGGCTACTACAGCATCATCAAGCCGACTTCTCTGGTGTCCCCGGAACCACTATGGTGCAGCCGTATGCCATTGCTCCTCCCAGGTACCTGCTAGGGTGCGCGTGCGCGTGCAACCCACGTCTAAGTATGCCCAGTGGCGCGAACCTTGAGGGCATTCCCTCATCTGACATCACGCCAATCTGGGTATATCTACTTCTCAAGATTGCTAGCTCATTGAGTTGGCAAAGGCTCGAATAGACTCGAACTGTTCCTGTCTGCGCTACTTTGCCACTTCCCTGCTGCCTGCAGGAAGCTTCCCTTCTGCCCTTCGGGGTTTTACTACTAACTTGGGTATTCACTTCTCGGGGGCCCTCTCTTCTATTTTCAGGTGCCATTCAGGGAACAGGTACTCGCTCCTAGAGGGCCTGCTCTCCCTGCCTAGTGCCTGTACCTACGACAACTATCTGGTGGAATCGCATCCATAACAGCTAACACCGAGTGAGTACTCTAATATCTCATCTGTCTCATCCACGGTAATTCCTTGCTGCGGAACCTCCTGACATCACCTAGGAGAGAAGAGCTCCCTCTGCCAAGGTCCCTGAAACTACAACTCACCACTGCCACCTGGTGGCTATCTTCAAGCTGTGTAATAAAAGAGTTCAATTCTGGTGTTTTGTGTATAGAGTCTAGCCCAGTGCTGTGGCTCCTCACGGGGCTCCTCCCTGTGGGCTTGGTCATCTCCACAGCACCAAAGGATCCACTAAAACACATGTAATAACAACACCAATATTGCCAGGCCAATATTATACTGCCATAACCCAGCCTGGAGAATAGGGGCTGCTCTCCAAGACTGGAAAAATAAATCAGACACTACCTTTTTAAATCAGATGCAAATTTAAAAGGACTGCTAGGTAGCCAGGGAACAGAAAGAGGAACCTATCCCTCCCTAACTATTTATTCACTTCCTATTGTAGCCTTCAGTACTGACTATCTGAACTCCCCCCCCCCACCCTTCCCCAGGGTTATGCTCAGCTCCCTCACTAACCCCTTTCAGAAGAGGACATTGCTTAAGCCCATCTGGATCTACTTCCAATGTGTGTTGGTGTCCATGTCTGTGGAACATGTGAGCTCCCTCTGCTTTCTGAAGTAAACATCCTACTCCTTCCAGCCTTAGCAGTTCCTAGAACCTTTCCCCTCTGATTCCTCTCCGAGTGCTCTCTGTATTCCATTGTGATGGCAATGAAAGCTAAGATCATTATGAATACAACCATGTAATTAATCCGGCCTCAGTTCCCATCATCTGATTATAGAATGAGCTAACATTAGTCAGAACTAATGTTTCTAGATTATGTAGTAGGACAGGCAAATAACCAAGGGACACCACAGGAAGTGAGTGAGAGGAGATAAGATAGGATACAGCTATAACCAGTTAGACATTTTTTTATTTTTTTGCTCATGTTGGTGTAGTGCTTCTAGCTGGAATGGGAATGTGGGTACTGTTAATGGTGGTCTTAGGGGGTACAGAAGTTGAATGTCTGGGGTTGGAGCACTACCCAATGTTTGATTTTATTTTATTTAACTCCCAAGACAGAGGGGAAGGGAAGAAGCCCAGGTTCAGAGATGCTGTGAGGGATCTAAGAAATGCAGCAGTGTCCTGCTGTTTGGTTTAAATAGCTGGACTGAGATCTTGTGGCAGGAACAAAAGGTTTGGTTGGGCACTGGGATGCAGCAGGAGCACTGCTTATCAGCTTCTGGTGCTGTAATGAGGCTGGCAGTGGGTCTGGGGGATTTAATCTGGAAGTAGAGACTGGGTTGTTCTTCAGACATGGCTCTGCAGAGGCTATCACCACTGATAGAGTGAAAGGGTCAGCTTATGGTGGTGGGGAACACTTGCAGAAGTTCCTACCACTGCAACCAAGTTCTGGGGTGTGGGGGTGCCTGAGACTAGCAGTGAACCTGGAAGTGCCAGGTAGCATGGGAGAGAATTGATACTGCACATAAACTGGCCTCTGTGGAAAATGAAGCCCAGGACCAGAGTTCCTGGATCAGGGAGTCTTTTTATGACAACCTTTTTTCAGCATGAGTATGTAGCATAGAGACAGTGGCTCAAGACATTGATTGCTGAAAAAGAGAAACAGGCTAATTTTAAAACAAGTGTGTGTGCACCCATACATGTGCGAATTGGCATGCGAGTGGAAATATGCTGGAATTTTAAATCATACGTGCCCTTGCATGCATATGATTTAAAATTCACCTAATGCATGTAAGTATGCTCCTAATTGTAAGAGATTACTCAAGCAAACCTACTTCACATATCTTCCATAGGACTTTGCTGGCTTTAACACATGTATGTAAGTGGATTTTAAAATATGCTTGCACAAGGGACATTCCCAGTTTTTCTAACTAGTCAATATCAAAGACCAGTCAATATCAAAGTCTTCTAGAGCCCTCTGGTTCTTCAACCTATATGCTCCCAGTTGACCCAGACCCCTCACCCTGTAAGCCCTAAAATGTGAGCTCTATAGTTTTGCTTCTCATTAGGGGCAGTAGTAAAGTTACATGGCTATCAAGACACCGTGTGCTGTGGCCTCGGGTTTTAAAATATGAAGTTACGTGCATAAGTGTTGGCCCTGCCCCGGAATGCATATGCCCTGCCCATATCATACCGCCCTTCTGTCCTCTTATTTTTGGCATGTACACAGGTATATACACATATAAATCATGGCTTTTTAAAATCTGTTTTGCTCGAACATCGCCCATGTGCACACATATGTGGGCATATTTGCATGAGCAACACTTTTAAAATTGACCCCAAAGGCATTGTGGAGCAATTACTGTTCTGTGCTGGTACTTTGCTAAAGAAATCCAAAGATTTCAAAAATCCCACTGGTTTCAACAACCCCAAGTTATCCTGCAAGGTGGTTAATTACTTAGTCATATAACTTGGGGCATGGGAGGAGGGAAGGATCCAGGGGCATTCCAAAGCAGAATAAAGTTATCTGGTTGTTAGCCAGATAACAATGAATATATTCAACATTATCTGTAAGGATAACTCTTTGACTGCCTCATAGTTAGCCAGATAAGCTTATCTAGGTAACTATGAGTTAACCAAATATATTCAGCAGCACTCATGTCAGTGAATATCTGGTATAAGTTAGCTGAAAAAAACGTATCCATCTAAATCAGCTGACCCCTTCGTGGCTCTATTTCAAAGAGAAACTGAAAGTTTACTGTAGTGTGTGTGTGTGAATTAAGAGGGACAGAGCTGAGCGCTGTCCAAGGTCCTGATACTCAGTTTATTAGTAAGAGCGAATGTGAAAGCATGGATTTTACCTGAGACGGTAAGTTACTTGAGAGAACTGAAAATGAATACTTCTTTATTAAATGTTATCCTTTTGAGAAAGGCAAGAGAAGAAATGTTTTGAGAGACAGGAAAATAGATGAAATTGAATGTGAGTGGAATCATGGGAAGTTGTACTAAATCTGCTCATTAAAAAAAGTGAATGTGGAAGCAGTGTCAGTAAAAATAAAATAAAATAAATCTAGATACAGTGATTCTGAAAATGTTATCCAAAAGCTGGTTTAAACCATATTGGTCAGTAATGTAATGTTCTATCAGTGGCACATTGTGCCATCAGTTGCAGGGACATATTGCTAGTAAAGCCAGTGACAGTTTTAGGAGAAAAAAGGAACTATTTCATCGTTGATATTGACCTGGCAATGACAATTCCTCAAAGAGATTTTGTAAATTAAATTTGGGTTAGCCAAGAATAACTCAGAATCTAAAAACAAATTTGGGCATTCTGTAAGACAAACTTTAAAAAAAAACTCCAAAACATCCACAAAAAGGGTATGGAAATCAGAATAAAATCAGAATAAACTGTGTAACCTTTTATTTCATTAATTGAGTCACTAGAATGCATAATTACACAAATCAAGGTTAAAAGTTTCAAGTCCTTTGAGAGTTAGGATTTTAGAAACAGTTACATGTTTATCATTTGTTTTTTCTTTGTTAGTCAATTTCACAAATGCACTCTAGGGGCCTCATTTACTAAAGATTTTTCTTATACACACAGAATGGGAGAAATCCTTAGTAAATCAGGCCCTAGGTATCCAGTGAATGAGGGTTATGCTTACATAGTTCTGTGGAAGGAAACTTGCATCTAAGAGGGAAATTTCTATTTGTGAGTTTTTAGTTGGGGAGCTAGGTAAACCTGTGAGGAACCTAAGCTGAAATCAGGGATTTCAGAAATAGCACCCAATGTCTTAAAGTTTTGGTGAAACTGTGAGCTCATAAATGTGCTCTATATTTTACTAATTACACATTATCTGAGCTCCGATAGGTCTTTAAATAAGAATATGTAATGTAGAGTAACTGTTGCGAGTGATATGAATGTGAGCTCCTCTTGCAGTAGTGCAATTGGCGCAACCTCTTGGCAGAGCCCTGTCTGTGCTGACAGCGGGTGAGCAAGTATTTGCATGAGCCAGACTATGACATGGTACAGAAGGCTATGACTACAGGCAACTCTGGAGAGTTGGACAAGGCTGGAAGCAAGCTGAAGCTGAAGACTTGACTGTAGCTGGAGCTGAAGATGGACATGGAGCAAGGTTAAAGCTGAAGACAGATATGGAGCAAGGCTGAAAACAGATGTGGAGCAAAGCTAAGGCTGAAGACAGAACTAGACTGAAGCTGAAGATGGAGCAAGGCTGAAGACTAGAGCAGAGCAAGACTGAAGACTGGAACAAGGCTTGACAGATAGGCAGCCTTTGCTGGGGCAATGCTGAGTTGTACAGCCAGGGTAAATACCTGGCTGTGTGACATCATCGGGGGGCCCCAAGAGCAAGGATTCCTGCATGGGGCCCTTATAGCTTGGCATGTGGCCCACATACCTAGGAGTGAAGGAGCAGTGGCATTTCCCTGGTTCATTGAATGGCCAGGTACAGCTGCTTGCAGGGCTGTCCCGCGAGTGGTGAATGTAACAGTAACAACCCTAATTTATACTTACTTGATTTAGTACACTTCACTTCTTTTGTAGAATTAAGTAAATTGAAATATACTTTTATATAAGATGCAATCTTATTGTTATACCTATTAAGAAAACTAATAAAGTTAAATAAACTTAAAGAAGCCTTTACCTGAAATGATAACTTGTGAAATTAAAAAAACAAAGAAAGTTAAATGAAAAAAAGATATATAAAAACTAGATGTTTACATCAACAAAAATGTTTGTTTTGACCTTCTCCCTGTTTTTCCATTAAGTTTTCATGTGTTTTTAAATGTTTTTTAATGTGCACTATTTTCAGTTTAGTGCACACTCTTTGAGTTAGTGCACACTTTTTGAGTTGTAATAGTGTGCATTAGTTCAAATAGTGTACAGTAAATCAAAATAGTGCATACTAAATGAAAAATTAAAAAAAATAATTTCATGAACTTTTGTTGTTTCAGTTTAGAAATGATGAGATCCATATTCAGACAGAGTCTTCATAGCAAAGCTATAGGATAATAGGGTCTGATAGCACATTAAATGAGGTCTAACGTGTTGGGCGCATGATAAATAGTGCAATACAAGCTAGCAGGCACATTTTAATTTTAGTATGCATGCAGGAGGAATTAATGCAACTTAAAGTGTCCTACCACATTACCGTCATAGATTAACGGACACAAATGCAGGATTTAATGTCAGAAATAACTACATATTTTTTTCTGTGGTACCAGGGGAAAATCTTTTTATCATGCTTCTGCAGTCATTATCATGGATTTTGGCTATTATCATGGTGATTATCACAAGTGATAAAAAGAGGTATTCTATCAGATACACCAGGTTCTCCTGAGCCAATAAAACACCTGTTCCTACTTGACCTGTCTTCCTAAACCCATAATGGTTGTGGCAAGTTTACTTGTTGGGGGATACTGGACGCTTCAGGAAACTCACTGCAGACAACAATAAAAGGAACAGCAACAACCACAAGAACAGGCAAGGGAAGTTCTGACCCCTCCTAGGGAAGTCTCTGCACTGGATCCCATGCCTCAGGCCCAGCAGGGAGAGGATCGTGAGCTATGGGTAGCGCTTGGCATGCAGGCAGGCATGGCAGAGGAAATATTTATTTATTTATTTATTTATTTAAAAACTTTTATATACCGGTATTAGTATGCATACATCATACCGGTTTACAATGTAACTTTAAAGGTAGAAATTACAATGAACAGGGAGGGCGAACAAGGAGGAGTATACAAAGAGCAGGAGGTGGAGGAATTAAAGCAATAAATAAAAACTGCAACGGACTATTTACAGGAATATACAAGGCATAGGCAAGATATTTGCAGAAGTCGGTGTACTTAATCAGGGTAGGCTTGTCGGAAGAGCCATGTTTTAAGTTTTTTTCTGAACTTGGCGTAACATGGCTAATGGCGTAACATGGTAATATTACATAAGTAATAACTCTCCTTAATCTTTTCTTGCCTAATGCTTACTCTTCTATTATTAAATGTTCAATCACTGTCAAAGAAAATCCCATTGATAAAGATCTACCAGAAGAACTAAAACCTACCATCTTCTGTATTACTCAAACATGACTGAAACACAGTGACAATGTACTCTTAAATCAAATTGATCACCCCAACTATGATATCTTTCTCTTCCCAAGACACAAACATAAAGGTGGGGTCAGAACTTCCCTTGCCTGTTCTTGTGGTTGTTGCTGTTTCTTTTATTGTTGTCTGCAGTGAGTTGCTGTTCCTTTTATTGTTGTCTGCAGTGAGTTTCCTGAAGCGTCCAGTATCCCCCAACAAGTAAACTTTCCACAACCATTATGGGTTTAGGAAGACAGGTCAAGTAGGAACAGGTGTTTTATTGGCTCAGGAGAACCTGGTCTATCTGATAGAATACCTCTTTTTATCACTTGTGATAATCACCATGATAATAGCCAAAATCCATGATAATGACCACAGAAGCATGATAAAAAGATTTTCCCCTGGTACCACAGAAAAAAATGTGTGGTTATTTCTGACATTAAATCCTGCATTTGTGTGCGTTAATCTATCACGGTAATGTGGTAGGACACTTTAAGTTGACATTAAATCCAGTGCAGAGACTTCCAGTGCAGAGACTTCAGTAAAAAAGAACAAAACTTAAAGTTGAGATAAGCAAGTTTGCTTACCGTAAACGATGTTTCCGTAGATAGCAGGATGAATTAGCCATGCTGTCATGGGGATCTGTCAATCAGGCCCGGGAGGCGGAGCTTGTCAAAGCAGAGAACAGAGCTTTGCTCTCTGCGGCTGCGCGTGTGTTCCCGCGCAGGAAAGTAACGGAATCTCCTCAGTCTGTAATTAAGCTGTAGTGTAGTCGAAGACTAGGAGACTGCCAGGGAGGAGGGTGGGTCAGCATGGCTAATTCATCCTGCTATCTACGGAAAAATCATTTACGGTAAGCAAACTTGCTTTTTCCCGTCGATAGCAGGGCTGAATTAGCCATGCTGTCATGGGAGTCCCAAGCTCCCGATCACGTCATTTATGATATATGTGATTGGACGTGATCTTTGACAGTGTGGCAGTCACCGAGGACAGGAGGATAGAGATTGCAGTATTGCTTGTCCTATCTTCGCATCCGTGGCTGCTTGCTGGTCAAGGCAGTAATGAGATGTGAAGGTATGCAGTGATGACCATGTAGCTGCCTTGCAAATGTCTATGGGTTGCACATTCTTCAGGTGTGCTAAGGATGTTGCTACTGCTCTGACTTGGTGAGCTTTAGGAGTAGACTGTAAATGTAAATTCTGTTTGTCGTAGCAGAATTTGATGCATTGCGCTATCCAACTGGAGATGGTGCATTTAGCCACTGGCAGTCCAGGTGCCTTCGGGTCGTAGGAAACAAAGAGTTGAGAAACACGGGAGTCCGAGTTCATTCTTTCCTTGTAGTGTGTTAAAGCTCTTTTGCAATCCAGTGTGTGCAGTAGTTTTCCCCTATCGTTTGCATGAGGTTTAGGGAAAAATATTGGTAATTACATTATCTGATTGAGATGGAATGGGGTAACTACTTTCGGTAGGAAGGATGGGTGAGTTTGTAGAACTACCTTCTGTTGATGAAATTGCAAGTATGGAGGATAATGGACCAAAGCTTGTAACTCACTAACTCTTCGTGCTGATGTTACTGCAACCAGGAATACTACCTTCCAGGTGAGGTATTTAATGTGTGCTGAGCTCATGGGTTCAAAGGGATAAAGCATGAGCTGTTCCAGAACTATGTTGAGGTTCCATGGAACTGGAGGTTTGGATACCGGAGGACGAATGTGAGTTAACCCCTTCATGAAACGAGTCAGCAATGGGTGATTGGATATAGGATTGTCATTGATTGGTCTATGATAGGCGCCTATGGCGCAGAGGTGAACTCTGATGGATGATGTTGCTAGACCTGCTACATATAATGTATAAAGATAATCAATGAGCAATTCCGGGGAGCAGTCCAATGCTGGTACACCGTTGGAAGTGCACCAGGCAGAGTAGCGTTTCCATTTATAGCTATAATTTTTCCTGGTTGAGAGTTTCCTGGATTGTAACAAAATAAATTGTGCTGAAGTGGAAACTCCATGTTCTGTTAGAAGGAGCCTTTCAATCTCCAAGCTGTCAAGTGTAGAGATGAATGTAGCGGGTGTAGTAGTGTTCCTTGATCTTGGCTGAGAAGATCTTGACGATTCGGTAATAGAATTGGATCCTTGATGGATAGTCGAAGTAGGAAACTGTACCATGGTTGCCTCGGCCATGCCGGGGCTATGAGTATCAGTTGAGCCTTGTCCGCTATGCACTTCTGAATTGTTCTTGTTATGAGAGGTATGGGAGGAAAGGCATACAGAAGGCCTGTTGTCCACGGAATGAGGAAGGCATCTTGAGCGATCCTGAATTGGCTTGGTCTTATCGAGCAGAATTTGGGAACTTGAGCATTGATCTCTGTTGCAAAGAGATCTATGGAAGGTGTCCCCCACTGCAGGAATATGTCCTGGACTATTTCTGTATTGAGTGTCCATTCGTGTGGATGAAAGATGCGGCTTAGCCTGTCCGTTCTTGTGTTTGCAACTCCCGGTAGGTAAGTTGCTTGTAGATGTATGCAATGCTTGTGAGTGTGTTCGAAGATTGTCAGGGTCTCCTTGCAGAGGGACCATGACCCTGACCCTCCTTGTTTGTTGATGTAAAACATCGCTACTTGGTTGTCTGTGTAGATCATGACCCTGCGTCCCTTCAGGTGGTCTTGGAAGACTCACAATGCATTGCGAATCGCTCTCAGTTCCAATAGATTTATTTGTAGATTCTGTTCTGAGAGTGTCCATAACCCTTGGGTTTCGTAAATCTCGAGGTGAGCACCCCATCCCTTGCGAGACGCATCTGTGGTTAGAACTGCATTGTGAGGAGGGGGGCTGAACAATGCTCCCTTGGACAAGGTGGAGTCTAGGAGCCACCATGCTATATCTTTTTCTATTTCTGCGGTCAGCAATACCTTTTGCATCAATGGTTGTGAATGCTGTTTCCATTGTTATTTTAGACCCGATTGTAGGCGTCTCATGTGTAGCCTGGTGTTGGGAACCATGACATTCGCCACTGCCATGTGGCCCAGAATTACCAGGACTTGTCTTCCTGACGGTCTGTGAGTATGTTTCAAGGTGTGTAGAAGTTGACGGAAGTGTGATATTCTGTCGTCTGGGAGGTATGCTCTGTTGCACATAGTGTCCAGGCATGCGCCTATGAACTGTAACTGCTGTGTTGGTTGTAGGTGTGATTTCTGAAAATTTATCACCAACCCTAGTTCTTGCAAGCAATGTATCATCCGATTGAGGTGATCCAGTAAGATGTTTGGAGTTGAGGCTATTATGAGCCAATCGTCCAGATATGGAAAGATGGTTATACCTTGTTTCCTGAGATGAGCCACCACCACTGTCATGCATTTGGTGAAAACTCTGGGTGCAGCCGATAGCCCAAAGGGAAGAACTTTGTACTGATAGTGTTGATGTCTGTAGTGAAAGCACAGGTAACGCCACGATGAAGGATGGATTGGAATGTGCCTGTAAGCATCCTTCAGATCGATGGAGCACATCCAATCGTTAGTTTGAATGAGAGGAAGAATTGACTTCAACGATACCATCTTGAATTTCTTCTTGATGAGAAATTTGTTCAACTCCCTTAGGTCTAGTATTGGGCGAAGGCCCCCAGACTTCTTTGGTATGAGGAAGTACGGGGAATAAAATGCTGCTAAATTGGGATGTGGGTGGATTTGTCGAATTGCTTGTTGTTTGCGAAGTGAAGCAATTTCCTCCCCCAGTTGTGGATGGGAATTGTGAGTTTTGAGTGTGGAAAGATGGGGCAAGATGGGTTTTGTGAGAAATTGGAGTTGGTAACCTTGATGTACTATCTCCAGAACCCATTGATCTGATGTTATTGTTTCCCAGGCTTTCAGGCAAGCACAAATTCTGCCTGGGGGAGCTTGATGTTGTGGTGGCGGCTGAGTAACTAAAAAGATGAGGTCGCTTTTGCTGCAGTAGTAGGCTGTTGTGCCTGCTGTCTCTGGTTACGTGGTTTACCTCTTCGTTGATTTGATGTATTGGTTTGTGGAGCAGGACGCTGGTAGGAAGGGTATGGCTGGTTACGAAACATTTAATAAGCTCTATAGGGTTGTCTGGTATAAGACTGTCTACGAGTAGATGCCACATAACGATGTGCAGTTGAGTAAATAGGATTCAATGTTAGAGATTGTACTGCTAGAGCTTCCTCTTTTAATTTATTTACTGCGTCCTGGAACTTTTCTCCGAACAGGTTATCTCCTGTGCATGGGAGGTTTGTTAGTTTCTCATGCAAGTCATCCCATATGGAACTTGAACGTAACCATGCTAGTCTGCGGGCTGCAATAGCTGCTGCAGATGCCCTGGATGATGTTTCATGTGCCTCATAGATTGACCTCAAGAGGAGAACACTCTTCCATATCATGAAGAGGCTGCGGTATCTGTTCAGCTACTGAGGAATGTATACCTTTCATAGCTTGCATACACTCATATAGATATTGTACCATGTAGAACTGATGTTGCATAATTCTTGCGGTTAACATCGAGTTATGGTATATTTTCCTGCCAAACTCATCCAAATATTTGTTGTCTTTCCCCGGTGGGAAAGTAGTGTGCAACTTCGTTTTCCTGAACCTTTGCATCGCCGACTCTACTACAATTGATGCGTGAGGTAATTGTGGTAGAGTGTATAGTGATGTTTTCTTCATACGAAATTTCATGTCTGTTTTCCTGGAAACAGCTGCAGTTGTATAAGGCGCTTCCCAGGATTTTTGTAAGACGGAATGCAGTATCTCTTGTGGTGGAAGAGATGCTGGTTCCACCTGAGTATCAAATATCTTTAGAAGTCCAAGGGTTTCCGCTCTAGGGTCTGTTTCTTTTTGGACCTCTAGGTGTAGAATGGTACCCATTTTTTCTATGAATTTTGGGTATGTAAGGTCTTCAGGAGGGGAATACGGCTCCTGTAGTTGGTCCTGCGTATCTGACAGACATCCCACCGATGATGATGGGGATGTTTGTATTGAAGGAGAATCAAAAGATGTATCCTGTATATGAGTTGGCGAGGCTGGTTGGTTTATCCTGGGAGATGTCGGTGGTTCTGCCTCCTGCTCTTCGATAGACTGTGCTTTATGTTTTGTAGCATTGTCCTCAGAAGTATTAGTCATTTTAAATGATGATTGAAGCGTCTCGTAAAATCCTGCTAGAGACTGCGACAATTGAAAAAATGCTTCTCTTGTATGAGAGGGCATTACCATATGATTGTCTTGTTGTTGTGAAATAGTTGTTGGAGATGAAGTTGCAGGAACTTCCCTATCTCTCTGTGTCTTATTGACTGGAGTATTTAAGTCTTCAGAATCTGAAGAAGTGGTAGAGGAAAGAATTTGTTCCACTTCCCTTAATGAGCCGGTAGTAGATGGAACTTTATGAGATGATTTAGAAGTCGAAGGACTCATCTCCCATGTAGCACTCCTCTTTTTTAATCTTTTAGAATGGGAGTAATTTGAGTACTTATGATAGTCCTCAGATGATGACTCAGTATCTGTGACTTCAGCCTTGGAAGAAGAGCTGTGTGAAGGGTATCATTTTCTCTTCAACTCTCTCTTTAATTTTTGAGGCGAATAATTTTGGTTTCTACGCGCAGATTTTGATCTATGCGCTGATTTAGATTTATGCGCGGATATGTGTTTACGCGCAGATGTAGAGGTATGCGCAGGTATTTATTTATTTATTTATTTAAAAGTATTTATATACCGCTTTTTAAAATAAAATTTTATCAAAACGGTTTACAATATGTTAAAATAAAGTAAAAATAAAATATAACTAAAATAAACTTAAAATACATAAATTTAACTAAATAGCTAGATAAATGTTAGCTAAAACAAATTATTAAATAACAAAATAATAATAATGGTAACATGCCATGGGTAAAGAGTAGGGAGGGTAAAAAGGATGGAGGGGGGAGGAGAGGGGGGGGGTATGCGTGTATGCGTGACTGTAGACTTATGCGCGCTTGAATATTGGTGCGTGGAAGTAGAATTGTGCACGGTTGTAGTTTCATGCGCATATTTCTTTGATCCCGAGTGCACAGGGTTTATCGGCGCCGTGCACATAAGTTTTCTTACAGTCGGCGTCATGCGCGCAGGTGTTTCCGGTGCTGTGCGCATAGGTGTTTCCGGCGCCATGCGCATATCTGGTCGGCGTGGTGGTCTCTTCTGCGCTGTGCGCGCCGGAAGTGCTAGGTTGCGCACAGACTCTGTCTTCGGCGCCGGTATATGCGCACCTGGCGCCGTAGGCGCAGAAGTCGTCGGCGCCGAGGTTTCCTTCTCTGATGAGGTATGTTGCGGCTCTTTAGGCACTGAGGAATTCTGAGAATCCATTGGCCTTCGTCTTTTTGGCTTTCCATTACCTCCTAGAATGGAGGATTTAGGATCCGATGAGAAAGTTTTCTTTTTTGTTGGAGCCTAAGAAGTTAACGGGCCCGGCGATGAGTGAGCCTCTGATGGATCCCGTGAGGCAAAGAGTTCTTGAAGCCTATAGGCCCTTTGTTTTAATGCTCTAGGTGACATTTTAGAGCAATACTCACAATTCTCTGGATTGTGGTGTGGTCCGAGACATTGATAACATCGGTCGTGTCCGTCGGTGACTGACATTCTTTTACCACAAGGACAGGGTTTAAACCCCGGTTTTGACATTTTAATCTGTTTTTTTTTTTTTTTACTGAGGAGAGATCAGCTCCGCGTGCGATCCCGCTCGCGGAAAAAACAGACTGAGGAGATTCCATTACTTTCCTGCGGGGAACACACGCGTAGCAGCAGAGAGCAAAGCTCTGTTCTCTGCTTTGACAAGCTCCGCCTCCTGGGCCTGATTGACAGATCCCCATGACAGCATGGCTAATTCAGCCCTGCTATCGACGGGAAATAACCCTTTCTATTAGTGGCAATACTAAAATCAACACAACTAAATATAGGTACTGTCTATTGCCCACCTGAATCACTCAAAAAAGACTGCTTGCCCTTAATCAAAATTTTCACAAAAACATTTCCATCACCTGAATCCACCTTATTCGTAGGGGACTTTACCTACAGCATATCTAGAACTGAAGCATGTGAACTTTTTCTAGATACCATGAAAGCAATGGGATGTAACAAATTGTAACCAACCCTACTCTTAAAGAAGGACACAACAGTGACCTAATATTTGCCAATCACAGTTACCGCATAATAAATTCATCTCACTTCATACTACCCTGGTCTGATCACCAACTAATAAAAGCAGAAATATCCCTCCTCAACACACAGCAAGCATTATCACATATTAATCAATCATTCACATACAGAAAAGATAGATTAAAAAATACTTGGAGACTATTGAAAATATGATAACTGATTTTTTTAAAACATTATAATGCCTCCTCAGCTTTTGACTGCTGGGATAAAATCATCAATGAAATAGCCGATAACCTATGCCCAGTTCAGAAAAAAAAACTTTAAAAAAAGAATGCAATACCTCTAAACAAAAGAAATCTTGGTATAGTGGAGACCTAAAACACACTAAAAAAAAACCCTGAAAAAAGCTGAAAAGCAATGGTGGAAATGCTAATCTACAGAATCACAAGAAAAATACAAATCCCTTCTAACAAAATACTGTGAACAAATCAATAAAGCAAAAAAAGACTATTATGCTAAACAGATTTATGGTGTATTATTTAATTCCAAATTACTCTTTGAAATAGTTAAAAACTTAATCAAGGACCCATCTTCCTCCATCTCAAATAACTATGACTTTTCAAAGAACTCCTGTAATGAATATGCCACTTCTTTGTTAGATAAAATCAATAGGTTAAAAACACAATTCTCCACCTGCATACCAACAAAAGAAACTAAGTAGAAACTTGGACATGCAAAATGGAACACATTCAACACAGAATCAACTTGGGCAAGCAAAATGGAACACATTTGACACAGAATCAAAACTTGAAATTAGCCAAATCATTACAAAAATTAAGCCTGCTGTCCACTCTCTGGACCCAATACCCAGAAGTTCCCTGAAAACAGTACACAGTGTAATCTCTCCAGCAATCATAACCATGATGAACCATTTGCTATTGGAAGGATTGGTCCCCGATAGAGCAATACAAGCTGTGATTAAACCAATCATAAAAAAATAAAACTGGCAGAATTGATGATTGGGACAATTATTGACCGATATCAAAACTGCCTTTCATCGCTAAAGTCCTAGAAAAGCAATGCTATCACAATTAGAAAGCTACCTAAAAAACAATAATATTCTATACCCAAACCAATTCGGATTCAGAAAATATCACTCAACAGAAACCCAACTCATTTCCTTAACTGATTCAGTACTACAGGGGTTTGACAAAGATGAATCCTATATCCTGGTACTAATTGATCTAACAGCCACCTTCGTCACTATAGACCAGACTCTGCTATGCCATCAGTTGAGAAAAACTGGAATAGACAGAAATGTTATCAAATAGTTCTCCTCCTTCCTAGCAGATAAATCATTCCAAGTAAAATTAGACAATCACCTATCTGACACCTTCACAATGGTTACTAGAGATGTGCATCGGGTGCCCAATTGTTTCTGCTTTCGGGTTCATGTGGCTGCGGGAAATTCTCGTATTCCCTTGGATCGGCATTTTTTTCATGAAAAATCTTTTTTTTGGCTTAGTGCGCACTAACGGGAGTTAGCGTGCATTAACAAAAACTAACATTTTTTTGTTAGTGCGCGCTGACTCTCATTAGAGCGCACTAAGCCGAAAAATTATTTTTTACAAAAATTCAGGGAAAATGAAATCATTTTATCGGTTTCCCGATCCATGACGGTTTAGGAAATATCGTACAAATTTCCTAATCATAAAAAAAGATTGTACATCCATAATGATTACAGGCATCCCCCAGGGGTCAACACTCTTGGCTACACTATTAAACATTTAGAACATATAACATAAGAACATAAGAAATTGCCCTGCTGGGTCAGACCAAGGATCCATCAAACCCAGCATCCTGTTTCCAACAGAGACCAAACCAGGCCACAAGAACCAGGCAATTACCCAAACACTAAGAAGATCCCATGCTACTGATGCAATTAATAGCAGTGGCTATTCCCTAACTAAACTTAATTAATAACCGTTAATGCACTTCTCCTCCAAGAACTTATCCAAACCTTTTTTTAACCCAGCTACACTGACTACACTAACCACATCCTCTGGCAACAAATTTCGGAACTTTATTGTGTGTTGAGTGAAAAAGAATTTTCTCGATTAGTCTTAAATGTGCTACTTGCTAACTTCATGGAATGCCCCCTAGTCCTTCTGTTATTTGAAAGTGTAACCGATTCACATCTACTCATTCAAGACCTCTCATGATCTTAAAGACCTCTATCATATCCCCCCTCAGCCGTCTCTTTTCCAAGCCGAACAGCCCTAACCTCTTCAGCCTTTCCTCATAGGGGAGTTGTTCCATTCCCCTTATCATTTTGGTTGCCCTTCTCTGTACCTTTTCCATTGCAACTATATATTTTTTGAGATGCAGAGACCAGAATTGTACACAGTATTCAAGGTGTGGTCTCACCATGGAGCAATATAGAAGCATTATGACATTTTCCATTTTATTAACCATTCCCTTTCTAATAATTCCTAACATTCTGTTTGCTTTTTTGACTGCTGCAGCACACTGAGCCGACAATTTTAAAGTATTATCCACTATGATGCCTAGATCTTTTTCCTGGGTGGAGCTCCTAATATGGTGTCTCTATGTACATTACTAATGGAACTAGGAATCAACTTCTTCTTATATGGAGACATACAATTGTATATCCGATTCGACAAATCATTTGAAAATACTGCCGCGACCCTTTCAACATACATAAAGTCAATACAGCAAGAACTATATCAGCTGAAACTAACACCAAACACAAAGAAAACTGAAATTGTGTGGTTAAGGAAAAATTCCACAGTACTCAAACCTCCAAGTCTTGACCTAGGACATTTTAACATTACACCCTCAGATCAAGTATGGGACCTAGGAATACAGATCGAGGAGAACTTTTCAATGAAAAAGCATATAAGCAAATTAATTAAAACAGGATATACCAAGCTGAGAATATTACACCGGCTGAAACCATTACTAACAATACAAGACTTCCACACTGTTTTACAATTGCTAATATTCTGAAACACAGATTACTTCAAATCCTTATTACTAGGCCTACCCTCAGGACTATTAAAATCACTCTAGTTACTACAAAATGCCTCAGCTAGACTCCTACTAGGAACAAGGAAATTTGACCACATCACCCCCTCACTGATATCATTGCACTGGCTTCCTATACCATCCAGAATTCATTATAAAGTATTAACTCTAATTTTTTATATCATCAACAACAGTAACCTATGCTTATTAGGAGTGACACTTCAACCATACACACTGCAGAAAGCCCTAAGATCGCAAAACAAATGACTTCTAAAGCTGCCTACAACATGGAGCACTCACCTAACGCAAATAAGAAACTGAATGTTTTCCATAGCGGGCCCCAAGAGGTGGATCTCTCTTCCAGAATCACTATGTCAGATAACAGAAAGAAAGAGTTTCAAATGGGAACTGAAAACATGGTTCTTTAGGAAAGCATACGATCTAACGTAAAACACCAATATGCCAATAACAATAACGAGCAATAAGCTTTGAATGATGTAATGTGTAACAAAACAACATATTGAGTATAACATGAAGGATAATGAAATGGAAATTAGAGGTTACTGTAACTTATACGCAAACTATATCAATTGAGACTCCAGCCTGTAAGGGTTTCTAAGCACTTTGAAACTCTGGCATGGAATCTTTTTAAACTGTGCAGACCAGCCCAGGAGTAATGGGACTATAGGCAATACTTTTCTGCTTATGTATGTATCTGCTTGAAAGCTTAAAGGTTGAGCTCTTAAGCCTTGTTAAATTCCAGAGCCAAACTGCTGCTGCTGTGCTTGATTGTTAGCTGTTACTGAATAAACAGTATTTGGGAAATTGAATTGTGGCTTGGTTTGGAGTCATTATTAAAAGCTAGAATGGTACAAAAGGTTTTGGTGGATAGGAGTAGAACATTGCCGGAAGTGTTATGAGGAGATGAAAGTCCAGTTCCAGGTTTTGTTTGGAGTTAAAAGGGGGATTCCCTATGGTTGCCAAAGATGTAGTGAAACAGAAATTATGAGAATACAGTCTTCTGCGTAGAGCTGGACTTAGTGGTGGACACTGGTATTAAGCTCATCACACACAAGATTAGCCACAGGCTAGGGATAAGAACCCCCCTGTGCCTTATTATGTGCAGGGGAGATTCTGGGAATCAAAAACACACATGTAGAAAGGGTGCTTCCTGAAAATCCTAAGGTTCAGCACTTGAAATTGCTCACACTAAGCCCAGAAATCAGCCCCACAGACACCCTGAGATGATGCACCTTGCCACAGTTACCTAGAAGGCAGCTTTCTCCCAAGGAAAAGAGAGACCTGGTCAACTGGGGAGGCCCACAATGAATTTATTTGCTGAAGGTTGTTTGTCTGATGCAGGGACCTTATGTCTGGGCTCTTTGCAGAAGAAGAGGTGACCTACTGAGAGATAACTACTTTGAAGGAAGGAGTGATTAGTCCTGGAGAATGTAAGTGACTGTATTTTTGCTCCTGGTGTGGTATATTTCGTGTCAACCTTTCTTTGAAGATTTCTGAAGTTTTTCATTGTCTTACTGGGACTTTAACAATAAACTCTATTCTTGTTTTGGAAGCAAATTTCTGTATGGACCTCGTTAGTTTTACAAGTATTCCCTAGATATTTTTCTGGTCCTCACTTGGTGATCCCTGGAGGACTAAGACTGTTCTTGGGGCTGCAGCAGTGTCACTCACCACCTCTGTAGCATCTGGTGACACCAGAGGAAAGGAGGGGGTTACATTATGGTGCCCGAACAGGGACACAAAGTAGAGTGAAGAATTGAGCCTGCACCTGGTTCTGACCTGATTTGTAGAAGATCACTGTGTTTTTCCTCGTTTTCTTCAAACTTTTGTGATTTTTGGAGCTTCCCATGAAAATTTTAATATGGCCATAATTCCTGAGGGTGGGCTGCTGTGAAGCATCATGTGATTACAGTGTGCTTACCCCCATGTTAAAACAGAGCCCAACAGAGGCCATAATCCCATGTGGCAAAATTGGGCCAATCAACAAATCAGATTTACCTTAAAGAATCATGAAGAGGTACCCTGGATGTTCGTACCATCTTGGAGTGATGGTTCAAGGGCGGAGTGAGATCTAGATGGAGAGAGAGGAGTGGTGACTACAGTGACAGAGATATTGTTATCTGTTCTGGAGTGATTGGTCAGCAAGAGTGCTGTTTATCGGTGAAACAGAAGAATGCTGCTGTCAATCGGTGGTTCAAGTAGAGTGTGACAAATGCCACCATCCACAAGAACCAAGGGTGGTGTTAATGTAGTGTGCAGCATCCACCTACCCTCAAATCTCATACAGAACTGGTCCCCCCCTGTCAGTGTTCAAAACACTGACAGGACTTGTAGCTGCCTTGCTGGGAGTGACTGGTGGAGCATCACAGGAGGTCAGCGGCAGTAGTTCTGGAGGAACCGGAGGACGTTGGTCATCTTATATCATGGAACAAGGCATTAGCAGCAGCCATTGCACATGGCCCACTGCAGTGAGTATTGGGGCTCCAATGAGTACTTTGACTGCCCCCTTTTTCCTCATTATGACCCTAGGGGTTATCAAATTAGTGGAAGAGATTGGCAAGGAAGGGGATGCCATTGGTCTATGAAGGGCTGAGTTGGATGAGGCCCATGCCAGCGTGGGGGTTGCTAAACTGACAAGGGTCATGCCAGTGGGGGTTACTGGAGAGCTGCGGCTACATTAGCCAACAGATCGTCACAGGGCAGAGGACAAATACTGCAGCATCTTTATGAGGAAGCATTGAGAGCTGTGGGCAAATGCCCCTACCTGGGCCAATACGGTGGATGCCTGGAAAGCCCAGAGTACCCATACTTCAGAAGTTACATTGGGGCCAGCAACTGCTTACAAGCCATCTGAAAGGATACACAATCTGACTTTCCAAAGTTATAAACTATGCAAGCCTGATAGCATCTTGCCGTCAGTACACTGATGGAGTCATCATTAAAGATGTGCATTCATTTTAACCAAATTGGAAAAACACAATAAAGGTCAGTTTGTTTCTTTTGGGAGGCTCTGAAATTAATGTAGGGGACCCCCAAATTAAATGAATCTTATTTGTTTAATTAAGTTAAAAAAAAAATCTTCCATCGGGCCTGCACCTAGGCTCAAAGCCAGGGCCTTGCCTAAAGCATAGGCCAAGGCACAAAGCAGGAGCCCCAGCTTACATCAGAGAACCATGCTGGGGTCTCAGTTTAGGCTTAGACCCAGCACCATGGCATTGACTGAGACCAAAGCAAAGGCCCAAGCCCCCCCATAAAAAGTTTGCAGGATCTGGAAATTTACAGACCCTTCACTTACCTGATCCATTATGGATCTGACATCACGGACAGGACAGGCCCTAATGCCAGATCTCGATGCCCAAGTCAAGGCCCATCACTGGGGCCTGGCTCAGATGCTGGGTCACGACAACTGGGCCTCTGCCTCTGCCTAGGCCTGATGCTGGAGCCAATCAGGAGATTGGGTCATGATACCTATGCCTCGGTCCAAGCCCAGGTCCAATGATGAGGTCTGATCCAGAGACCGGGTCTTTAAACCTGGGCTTAGGCCTGATGCCAGGGCCCAATGTGGAGACTGGGTCCCGATGCCTGGGCCTTTGATCAGACCCAGGCTCAGCACAGGGAACTGGCCAGGTTTCTGGCCTGAACCAAGACACTGTCTCTATACTGGGCCCTGGCATCGGGCCTGGACCTGGGTTTTGGTCTAGGTTGGAGCCCAGCCATCTGGACCAGCTTCCAGGCCAGGCCCTGGTATTTTGCCTTTGCCTTGACTGAGGTCCAGGTGTTAGGACCCGCATCCAGGCCAGGCACCGGTGTCAGAGCTGAGCCTGGGCCTGAGCCAAGGTGGGTTGGGATTCGGTTTCCAGAGGCCAGGTTCTGACAGCTGGGCTTTGGGCCTAGCCCAGATGCTGGGTCCCAATATCTGGGCATCAACCTAAGCCGTAGCCTAGGTCCAGGCCTGTTGCCAGGGCTGAGCCCGGAGACTGGGTCCTGACACCTAGGCCTTGGCCAAGGCCTGATGCTGTGACCCAGTCCAGAGGCTGTGACAACTCTGGGGCCTTGGCCTCCACCTAGGGTCAGGCCCAGGCCTGAAGGCCAGAGTTCAAGCCTCCTTGGAGTCTTCTTTTTTTTTTTTCTTGTTTCTTCTTTCTTCAAATGGAGCCATCTGCTAGGGACATACAAGAGTAAATTAACTCTAGCACATTCTCCCCGGTGGAGGATGCCATTTTACTGAATGGCTCTGCTCGAAGGTTGATTCCCAATGGCGTAACCCAGCCCAGAGGCCGGGTCTCATCGCAAGCCCAGGCCTGATACTGTACAGGCACTGCTGTATGGCGGAATGGCACCCTCCACGGAGAAGGATGTGCAGAGGTTCCTTTACTCCAATGCATTCGCAGGGGATGGCATCATTTGAAGAAAGGTCCAAGGAGGCCTGGTTCTGGCCTGGGAGCCTGGTCCTGACCCTGGGATGAGGACATAGAATTGGATCCCGCCTTCTGGGCAGGGCCCCAGTGTCAAACCTAGGCCTGGAGTCAGGACCCAGCCTCCGGGCTGAACCATGGTCAAGTCTTGGCCTAGTCCAGGCCCAGGCATCAGGACCCAGTCCCTGGACTGGGCCCAGCATCAGACCTGTGCCTAGGTCTAGGCTCAAGGCTAGGCCGAGGCCCAGGCATCAGGACCTGGTCTCTGGCTTAAGCCCCAGCATCTAGCTCTGGTGTAGGCTGGAGCTCAAGTGTTAGTACCAGGCCTCCAAGCTTTGGCCTTGCACAGAGCATAGGCCGAGGTTGCAGCTACCTACCATGGCTATGGTCTACACAAGGCTGAGGCTTCAGCTCACCAATGGATCCCCTCCAGAGGAGGTAAATGGGGCTCAAGGGGATCCTGGCCCTGGCATTTTTCCAGGTGGGAGGGCTGGGTTGTAGGGACAGGGGGCCTTTGGAGGACTCTTTTTTCTCTTGGTTTTTTTTAATGTTTCATTTGTTTTATTTTTGTTTTATTTTTTTAAACAAATTAAACATTAAATGAAACAAAATTTGTGGGGAACCCCCTCCCCAAAATGAAATGAAAAATGAAACAAATATTTTACCCCTGCATATCTAGATATCATCCACATCTGGTGTATCACCAAGATGGTCTAGATCAGGGGTGGGCAGTCCGGTCCTCGAGGGCTGCAAACCAGTCTGGTTTTCAGGATACCCCTAATGGATATGCATGAAATAGATTTGCATACAACTGAGGCAGTGAGTATGCAGGTCTCTCTCATGCATATTCATTAACGATATCCTGAAAACCCGACTGGTTTGCAGCCCTTGAGGACCGGAATTGCCCACCCCTGGTCTAGATTGTAAGCCCTCTAGAGATAGGGAAATACCTACAGTACCTGAATGTAATCCACTTTGAAGCAAAGTGCGAGAAGTGGAATATATAAATAATTGCCAGTTTGGAGCCGGATCAATGATCCAGTACAAGCAGATCCGCTAGTGGCCGATATCTGTGGTGGCTCAGAGTAATTCTATTTTTGCGAGAAAACCTGGGGATTGATCTGGTAGCCATGCCTATTACCCTTGCATTGTTGAGCGATCTCCTGGTTTCCGGGGACATAGAAAGCAGACCAGAGTGATGAATCAGAAGAATGGTCTCTGAAAACTGGGGGCATTTGTATCCTTATGTATATCTAATGGTGATGAGTATCGTTGAAATCAAGAAAGAAGAATGGGCATCTGAGGTGATCTGTTATCGGATCTTTGTTATTGTAGGTTACCCAGGAGTCACCCCATGGTGCAGGAGACCATCACACAGAAGTGGAAGCATTGGAAGGTGGGCCGCTGTATCAAGAATCATGCCATTGAAATCATGGAGCCTGTAGCGCATGTGAAGACTCCATCAGTCTCCCAGAGTTTGCCAGTAGGGATCACTGTCAAGGTTCCAGATCTTGTATGGTACAGCCCTTAATCCTGAGGTTTCCCCAGTAACAGCACAGAAAACCCTGTGCTGTTACTGGGGAAAGCTGCTTTATCAAAGAAGCTTGTTGGCCTGAAGACATATGTCTCTCTTTGTGTTGTGTGTATGTTACTCTCTTTTATGGTTTTTCAAGTGCTGAGAAGTTAGCATGGTTTACAGAAGTGCCTCAACTGTTGGAATTAATGGACACTTTAACATTTTTGGGATGTGTTTTTGGAGTTGATGACTGGCTGAGGAGATGGGAGCCAGAGGGCCAGAAGCTTATAGCTTTGTGTTTGGACACACTGCGTGAACTCTGACAAAATATTTTTTTTGCCAATAAGTACATTATTGATGATTCTGGTTAATTACAACCAAAGAAAGAAATATGCAGCAATAATACCTTTGGTGTGCTTGTTGATGGTTTAAAAGGTATCAAAAACGTCTGTCTTCTGTCTCCTTTGCTTCTTGCTTCTAATTCGTCTGTGCTAACATTGTTTTCCCTTTAAAGAAAGGTATCTAACCTATTTTCTTTTAGGTGATGGAAGAAAGAGTGGTAGCTCTTCCCCAGGGAGTCAACCTAGTTATATGCAGTGTTTTCTCAGCTTGAGAATATACTGAGGAGATTTCTAGTACTTACTTCCCCAAGGAGATCAGTGTGATGGAGTTCTAACTCTTGATGTTCTCTGTCAGTTCCCCAAGGATTGATGGATGATTGATTCTTGGTCCAAAGTATGACCAAAGGGGTTCAAAGGTTACCTGCTGATCTCAGTGTGATAGGGAAGTTTGATGTTTAACTACCGTTTTGTGGATGAAGGTTATTGCTACCATGAACCCAGTGTGTTGTAATCATTCAGGTCAGAGAAAGCAGATGTATGTGTTATAAAATGTGCTGAATAATATTTGGTTTTGAGATTCCTCTCAAAACAGCAGAGGTTGATGCCATTGTTGAGAATTTTGATATGTTGTATATTCTATTTTCCTTGGTTAAGGGAGAATACTATGTGTTTATTCAATGTTAAATGTCATAACTTGTGAATTATTTTCAGTTGTAGTGAATTGCTAACTTTTGATTCCTAGGTGTTGCCCTGTGCTAGACACAGGAAACCCATGGAGAAGGTACCACTCTGTGGATGGCTTTTGGGATGAAGGAGGAGGTGTTTTGTTTGTGTACCTTAAAGTGTTTAAGTGATGCTGTTGTAATTACTGAATGTTACTGTGAAAAAATGGTTCCCATAGGTCTCTATTTTTTGTCTCTGTGGGGGGAGGGTGTAACTCTGGCTAGGGTCACAAAGCAGTTTTCTGGAAGGCTGCTGCTCTCAGAGTTTATCTAAAGGACAGACTTCTGCTACTGCAAAGCTTTGTAGTTTGCAAGATCCTTCCTGATAATGGAGGGGTTTGGAAGGATGACAGCTGGTGTTGGATAAAGGGTAGGAGGTGTCATTCCCCAAAAGTGGATGGTGAAAGACAAGGTTATAAAAGGAGGTAGAGGCTTGTGAAGGAGAAGAAGAGAGACACATTCTGGTCTAGGATCCTCACCCTAACTCAGAAGTGGTTGGTTGTGTTTTCTGGATTTTGCTGAAGACCAGTGGTGCGTTATCTAGAAGGCAGCTTTCTCTCAAAGAAAAGAGGGACCTGGTCAACTGGGGAGGCTCACAATGGATTTATTTGCTGAAGGTTGCTTGCCTGATGTAGGGTCCCTATGTCTGGGGCTCTTTGCAGAAGAGGTGACCTACTAAGAGATAACTACTTTGAAGGAAGGAGTGATTACTCTTAGAGAATGTAAGTGACTGTTTATTTTTGCTACTGTAGTATATTCGTGTCAACCTTTCTTTGAAGATTTCTGAAGTTTTTCATTATCTTACTGGGACTTGAACAATAAATTCTATTCCTGTTTTGGAACCAAATTTCTGTGTGAAACTCGAGTTAGTTTTACAAGTCTTGGGCCTCCCAAATATTTTTCTGGGCCCCACTTGGCGATCCCTGGAGGACTAAAACTGGTTCCTGGGACTGCAGCAGTGTCACTCACTACCTCTGCATCATCTGAAGATGAACCCCTGAGGAAAGGGGGTTTTCATTTATGTTTCTGAACTTTTATAAATATATGACAAGTATATAACTTGCAAGAAATTAGAGTAAACATGCAAAAAAATTATCTTTTAGGCCAAAACTAAAGGAAAACAAAATGAAATTGAAACACTAAACCCATCTTTTTTTCCTCTATCAAACCCCAAACAAAGAAGGGGAGATTCCTACAGCAGTATTCTTCTTAATACTTGCATTGTGCCAAAGATGACTTCCTTCTGGAGTTCAAAGGATGGAATATATATTAGGGATGAACATTCATTTGCAATGAAATAGGAAATAAAGACGATATTTCCTATTTCGTTGCATTTCGGGGGGCTGACAAAACGGAAGGGAAACCTATGAAATTTCGTGTGGTTTTCCTATCGTTTTTTGGGGGAGAGAAAGGGCACATTTAAAAAAAACAAAAAACTCCAAACCCACCCCATCCATTGCTCCTACCATGTGACAGGGGCCAACCAATGGCACCAGTAGCCCCTGTACATGGTAAGGGCAAAGGGCAACCGGCGCCATTTTGATTACTAGCAGCTGACGGCTCGAGAGGGGGAGATCGCTCCCAGGACCCCCACTGGACCACCATGGACTTTTGGCAAGTCTTGGGGGTTGGGAGGGGGGGGGGAGGGGGGGTAGTTAATTAAACCTTTGGGGTGGCCAAAAACAATCAGCCCGAACTGCAGGAAAATGAAATTTCCTGCGGTGGGCTGATAACTAAGGCCGAACCGAAAGGTTTGGCTGAATCACATCTCGGAAATATGCCCAAATGCATTTGGAAGTTATTTTTAAACATTCTTCTGATGTCCAATACAGTTGGGGCTATTTCTGTATCTGTATATTTTTTTGGTCTCTGATTCCATCATTTGATACTTGAAGATCTTCTCACTCTCCATACATTGTACGGAATAGTCACTTGGTTTTGGCCCTTCTGTTAGCAGAGCTGTTCTTGTGTTTTTCTCCTTTCCCACTGGTTTACTAGCATTGAGCTTTGTCATTTGAAATGGGAATGTCCCACGTGATCACAGCTTCTTCATTCTCTGCAGTTCGGTCCAGGGTTGTGGTCCTAGTGTTTTTTGTTTTTTTTCTGGTACTGCAGCACCTGACAGTGGATTACTGACAAAATGGTTCGCAGCCAGCACGGAAAAAACACATGGCAGTGCTACATTATTGTGACTTTCTGTATATTGGCCTTCAGACATCAGCACATCACAACCAGCAACAAGATGTATAACTGTTTCCTGATCTGTGCAGTGGACTCTGTATTCATCTGCTTTGCCATTTACTTTCCATGCTGGCAGTCAACCATCTTGTCTGCAGTCCACTGTCCTGCTCCACATGCATCAATTTCTCATCTCTGGGTTAAGTTCTCCTGTCTTTAGCCATTCTTGTGTCAGATTTTGGTTACTGAAGAAACTCATATTTTCTGTCTTATTTGTTCTTTTGTCACTCGTTTTTTTTCTTGTGGTGCTGGCCTGAATGGTTGTAATCATGTCTGAACTAGAAAGAAGCCTGAAGAGTCGTCCTCTCTTTGTAATGTGCACAATGGTTCTGTTTTGCAGAAAATGGCATTTTTAAAATTGATTGTTGATGTCATTGGTACTGAAGAGACACCTAAGAATTCCGTGTGCCAGCAACTAAATACAGTGCCAGGAAGTGGATCATTCTAAGAAAGACTTATAACAAAGAGAACTCCTTTTGCACAGCGGAACATTAATTAAAAATGCTGTCAAACCAACTCTGATATGACAGATCCCAAGATGAAAGGCCCATTGTGAAGTCTGATAAGATTCATTTTTACACTTACAGTTCTGAGCGCTGTGCTCGGTGCTGTGCTTCAGCATTCAGTTTTTATTTTAAGGGGGAAACAAATCCCTTGACTGATTTCTTATGGTTTTATTAGCATGCCTGCAAAAACAGATTACCATCTCGCCTTCACATAAGACGATAATGAGACCCATTCAGTGCACATAAAAGAGACTTCAAAATGATCATTTTAAAAAGAAAAGCAATACTTCTTTTAGTGAATAAGTGATACATTCCACAGCTCTTGCTGCATTTCCAACCATTTGCTGAATGGAAAACTGGAACATTATAGCATCACTTCTGCTTCTCTTTGTAATCACAATCTGGTTGTTGCTCACACATGCTTTTTCCTCTAATTGTTATGCCCGTTGATTGCAGACGGCTGCGACCGCTGTTGCTCACCTCTTGCCTCACTACTCTGACTCCGTTGGGCAGACTTGCGGCCTCCGCCAGTTATCACCAGCCTGCCTGCCCCTGTTCCCGGGCCTCCCTGGCCGGCATGGATGCTGCCAACCGCCATCTTGCCCTCGGAGTTCCTTAAGCGCACACGTGCGCTCTCGGGCCAGCTTATGTAAGTCATGGCGGGAACCTCGGGGGCATCCCCCTCGGATGATGTCATTCACCATGGACTCTTAAGCCAGCTGGCCCTGTCTGCCTATGACTTGGCAACGAGTTCCCTCATTGCTGAATCCGCTTCGCTCACGACGGACTTCCTGTTCCAGCTTCTGCTTCCTTGGTGTGAGACATCTCAGGTACCTGCTCCTCGGGGGCCCTTTCCTCGTGTCTGGCTATCCGCTCCTCGGAGGGCCTTGCACCTAGGCCCGCTGCCTGCCCTGTTTCCCGGGGCTTCCTCTGGAACCATTGCTGCTTCTACTGTGAGTACTTCGCTTGTGGACCGTTACCGTATTCTCTCTACTGAGGAACCCTCATCGGTGTACCCCGCTCTGCGGACCACTACCGTCTCATCTCTACTGGGGAATCTTCATCAGTGTACCTCGCTCTGTGGACCATTGCCCTATCATCCCTACAGAGGTATCCTCTCTGGGTTTACCCCATTTCACAGACTCCGTAGCACCTCAGTGTTACTGAGACTTTCCTAATACACTCGCTGCTCCCCGGGCAGTGTTGCTCTCTCTTCAGTACCTGCTGTTCCATGCACCCAGCAGCTGAGACCTCGCCGCCTGATGGTGAGGCTCACGGGGCTCCTCCCTGTGGGTGGCACCATCTGTCACCTCTGCCCAGGGCCCACGTACTCACAAACCCTAACACTAATAAATTGCCAATGCTGATTCCTCCCACTTTGTGAAGTTTCAGAAAAGTAGGATGAGTAGTTATTTTGAGTTAGACAAGCTTTAAAAATATTAACAAAAGAAATTTGAACTTGAAATATATTTTAGATTTTGTTGGTTTGTTTAACTCAAAAAAAAGTTTTGATTTGTATGCCAGACTTTCCCAAAGCATTACATGTCACCCTATGGAAGCACCTTTTGGCCATTTCAAATTTTTGTTTTGTGTTGGGTTTTAAAATATCACTGCCTATCTGTGTGCACTAAGGGGCTGATTCACAAAACCTTTTACAAGAGTATGAAAGGCCATTCATGCCTCCCAAATATCACTGAGACCTGTGCAAGCATGAAAAAGAAGAGGCAAATGAATGGAGGATCTGCCTTGCATCCCAGTACACCAAGCACTATGCAGTATGCACTGTCTTTGCCACTGGAAGCAGGTTGTGATTGCAGCCACCACTTCTCTCATAATACCCCCATTACAACACAAATCATTCCTCCCCTTTCCTCTCCCCCATTCCAAACCTCATATTGCTCCCATCCTAGATATTTGTCAGGGGTGGGAGATTTCCTTCAGAATGAGAAGGCACATATCAGAGATGATGCCAAGTCTCCTCTGGCACATCTGTAAAGGTGTCTAGTTCCGTCATATGTCCTTGTAGGCTCTCCAGTCTCATGAGGGTCATAAGATGCTGGTTAAGTCCCATGAGCAGGGTCTGTTCCTGTTGGTCTTCCTCTGTTGTGCTTTTATCCACTGCTAGCACAAAGCAGACTCACTTCTTGTGGGAATAATCAATAACCATAGAAAAAAATTCAATATACAAAATAATTGAGAGAAATTATATTTTTTAATATATATAGCAAATTACAAAAAAAATATTATAGACAACTTATTTCTTAAAATGCATTTCTTTTTATGTTTGTATATGTATCCTTCTAGTGCTAATAAGTGAAAATCTATATTTATAGAATGCTCAGTATCTCAAAAAATGGTAAACGATATTTGGGCTAAACCATTTCTAATCATTACATACAAAAAAAAAAAAAGGTTTATTATAGGACCAATAGTATAGATACATAATTCTTCCAAAACATTTTCTTTCAATAATTGTATTGTAGTCTTGAAGAATCAGTAGAAGTTCAATACCATCTTTATCCCAGCGACTCCCAGATGAATCTCTTTACAGCATAACATTCACACAGAATCCACTCTCGAATCTCAGCCTAACAACATTGCCTGGATGCCACCTGCCACTTTAAATTTAACCCAAACCCACTTCCCCTCTTCCCTCCTCTTTCTGTTTCCAAGGATAAAGTTGTTATCCTCCCATTAGGGTTTCCTTCTTTGGACACATCCCACACAGTGTTAAAACGTGCTGTTTCCTTCTCTGTAACATCACCAAAACTCATCCCTTGCGTTCTGACTGTATTACCGAATCCCTTATCCACCCTCTTGTCACCTCTTCCACAGTTTATCCAAAATTCAGCTACCTGACATCTTCCTTCAATGTCATTATCACCATGTAACCCCCCTTCTCAAGTTACTGCATTGGTTCCTCACCTACTTCTACATCCATTCAAGCTTTTCCAACTCACCCACAAATGCCTTCACTTTGTACCTTCTTCTTCGCTCTCGTCTTCCCCCCCACATCTCTACCCCTTTCATTCACTGGACAAGTCACTCTTATCTGTGCACTTCTTTTTCATCATCGACTCCCAGCCCCACACTTTTCACCTGGCTGTGTGGGAGTTGACACATCATGCTCCTTCTCTGGCCCTGTTCAACTTCTGCCTGAAAAGAACCTGCCTGCTTGAGATTGCTTTTAAATATTAATATTGCCCTGCCTTTTTCTGGCTATTTTGCTGCAGCTTTCAGCACTTTGTAATAAATTCATTTTCTGAAACCTCCTGTTTGTCTTGCCTGCATATTTGGTCTAGACTGTAAGCTCCCCAGAGCAAGAACTGTGTCCCGTTGTCTATCTCTGCAGTGCCGCACACATCCAGCAGCCCTACAGAAATGATAAATAGTAGCAGCAATAGTAGTAGGAGCAAAGTTGGGGTTGTTCAGCCTTTCAATATTGTGCTGGTGTTCTTGCTCTTTGAAGTGTTACAAGCTTGGATCTTTTTTCCTTGTTACATAGTCAGGTATAATTGGCTGCAATGTTGAACAAGCTAAAAGTGTCAAAATTGTTCCCAAAGGAAGCAATGAGAGCTTTAGAGCTATGGCAGTACCTTGGCCTGGACTGATATCATGCCTTGAGCAGGAATCTGAGGAAAACAAAAGGCTAATAAGAATTTGAGTGAATTGGTCTTTGCGGGCATATCTACAGTGGGAGCGGAGGGTGTTAATGGAGCATCTATGGTAGCTGCTTTCCCCATGTGTTCTAAATTTCTTTTTGAGCCATGACAAATATAGTTTTTCATTGCCAAATCTTTCCTGAATTTATGCTTTCACCATGTTGCTATTGCAATGTTGTCATGATATTGGACTCTCCAGAGGTAAAAAAGAATTTGGGGGAATTGACTCTTGCATTAGCAATAAGCATTAACATATGGGTGCCATTAGAATACTGACCAATCAACAGAGCCCTTATAGATATGTCATCCTATAATAATAAATACAATTATCTCTATTTGACTTCGGTAGTTAAAATAGATTCACTTTTCCTTCTCATTGGAACCAATGCGTAGTGTGAATAGGTCAATTTGCTTTCCTGATAATGCTGATTTCTGGTAAGCGCTACAGGATGGATTGGCACAGTTTTAACGTCCATTACCGGCCGGCCCATGGAACATGGCATTACATTCTGCTGCATGCACTGAGCATACCGTGTGGGTCGTACCCAATCCTAGGAGACAGAATCATTTTTCCTTTACTTGCTAGACATAGTAATGTGTCTCTCTATCAAGAAGAAACTTCTTTACCTGGTGCTGTAGAAGAAATAATGGCAAACGGTGCCTCAGCAGATGCTCAGTTTCGGATTGCCAGCAATCAATCTTGCTATTGCTAATGAGGGCTTTTTATTTCACTGTATCTATTTAAAAGTCCCTTCATCAAAAAATACGTATCAAATTTATTCAACCCAGTGGGATTTTTACATTTAATTTTTAATGCGTTAATTGTCTTCAAGAACTAAAAATGCCGGGGAGTTTCATGAAAGGTGTATTCTCAAACTATCACATAGCAATTCCACTAAATAACAAACTGAAAACTTGTGACAAAAAAAAAAAAAAAAGAATGTGCCTTTCTGTTAAATTTGTTTTTCTGCTTTAGTTATTTTGGTCGTTCTGTGACATCCCGGGGAGCTTCTACCAATCTCCTTGGTGCTGAGGAATGGGAAGGTAACATCTTTAGCAGGTAGAATTACATTTCCCTGACCAGAGAAAATAACAATATGAATAAAACATGGGGAGTGAGCCAACCTTCTTGAAAGAACTCAGATCTGAAGTTTGGAGACAAAGCCATAGACACTTAAAGCTCCAAAGGCATGAAAGCATCTCCAAAATAGATATGCCCCATTTTTCTAAGCTACCAACTACAATTTCTACCAGCAAATAAAAAAAAAAAACGGAGGCATTTCCTCTTGAATTTTTCATGAGCTTTGTACAAGAAGAATTAGATGTATTACTTTATTAGCACATTGGCTTCAAGAGCTGAAAAAAAAACCAAACCTACAGACAGTTGGGACCTCGGCTCAAAATTCAGAATGCAACTGTGGGGAATTTGCATTGCTCATCTCATTTCAGTCAATCCCTATCTGTGTCAACATTCACACATCCTATCTGGCTGGGAAGATAAAATAAGCGCGGTACAGTTCCAGAGCCGGCTCCTGAGCAGGCTGACGAGCTTATTCTGACAGAAATGAAG
Source organism: Rhinatrema bivittatum (assembly GCF_901001135.1). Classification (NCBI taxonomy): domain Eukaryota; kingdom Metazoa; phylum Chordata; class Amphibia; order Gymnophiona; family Rhinatrematidae; genus Rhinatrema; species Rhinatrema bivittatum. Next base: position 783,294,865 of record NC_042616.1, on the reverse strand, counting down.
CCTCTCACACACTGCTGGAGATCCAGCACAGAATCATGGCAAATTAACACTTAGATTTACCTTGTTTTTATTCCTGCTCATCCTCAACCTCTACCCTGCTTCAATTTTGCAGCAGTGCTACCTATACAGTGTGTGTGTGTGTGTGTATATATGTGTGTGTATATATATATATATATATATATACACACACACACACATACATACATATATATATATATATATATATATGTATGTATGTATACATATATATATATATATATATATATATATACATACACCGTATCTAAGTTTACAATATATAACTGCTCCCCAGGCGCTCCCGACGGATGCCCTCAGCCTCGACCCCACACGATCCAGTAGGTGCTGGGAGAAGGGCTGCGCAGCCGGCGCAGGACCCATTGGGGTAAGGCCTCAAATTCTCGCCCTACCACCGACGGCACTACACCGGCCACGAGGCCTGAATCGCTCAATTCAATACTTACCAGCCGGCTTTCCCTCTCCGCCACGAGTCGCACCGTCGATGACGTCAGACAAGCGCGACTAAGGCGGGGGATTTAAATCTGCGATCCCTAGCCGCAAGCGCTCCTTTCACTGCTCCCCAGCGCTCCCGACGGACGCCCTCAGCCTCGACCCCACACGATCCAGTAGGTGCTGGGAGAAGGGCCGCGCAGCCGGCGCAGGACCCATCGGGGTAAAGCTTCAAATTCTCGCCCTACCACCGACGGCACTATACCGGCCACGAGGCCTGAATCGCTCAATTCAATACTTACCAGCCGGCTTTCCCTCTCCGCCACAAGTCGCACCGTCGATGACGTCAGACAAGCGCGACTAAGGCGGGAGATTTAAATCTGCGATCCCTAGCCGCAAGCGCTCCTTTCACTGCTCCCCAGCACTCCCGACGGACGCCCTCAGCCTCGACCCCACACGATCCAGTAGGTGCTGGGAGAAGGGCCGCGCAGCCGGCACAGGACCCATCGGGGTAAGGCCTCAAATTCTCGCCCTACCACCGATGGCACTACACCGGCCACGAGGCCTGAATCGCTCAATTCAATACTTACCAGCCGGCTTCCCCTCTCCGCCACGAGTCACACTGTCAATGACGTCAGACAAGCACGACTAAGGCGAGAGACTGCTTTAAAAGTCCCATTAAGCTAGGCGTCACGCGCCGAGCGTCACGCGCCAAAGAAGTGCGACAAAGGGGCCTGCCCCTTTGTGCGCCCCTTCGTGCGAACCTGTGCCTGTGGTGTCCCCCTACATAACCTAGTGGTGACACCCCAACCTTATTTCACCGAACACCACACTGCCCTTCACCGCCGACGCCGACCTAACAGGCTCAAGGACCCGCACTGCCTAATCCATCCAGCTCCCACTGAAAAACCAGCTGGACTCACCACAGGACTACTATTTCCCATAATTTGTAACTATTGTCAACTCCTAGTTGACTACTTACTTACTCTGCTGATAATACTGATAACACTGCTGATAATACTGATAATACTGCTGATAATACTGTTAACACGAATATTTACAGTCTCTTATCCCTGTGTTCACTCCTCCTCTTCTCCCACCAGCATTTTAGTTGCCACCCTTACTGCTTACTATCTTTAGCATTCCTTGTGCACCCGAACTCAGTAATCTCACCCCATCTACGCCCAGATACAACCATGGAATCATACTCCATCCCGCGCATCCACTTCCCACTCTCCAGACGTCGTCTCCTCAACATACTTTATCCCCCCCCCACCCCGCAAATCCCTAATCCCCATTCTAATCTCCCCTCTGACTCAACTTCTCGGACTTACCACTCTCTCCATAATTTTCTTCAATGCACAATCCCTGTCCAAAAAGACTCCCATTCTTAATGACCTCCTCATCGACTGCAAGCCTGACATCTGTGCAGTTACAGAGACTTAGCTTAAAGAATCAGACACCATTCTCATTAACCAACTCCCCACCTCCTCCTACGAATTCTTCTCTATCCACAGACCCAAAAAAAGAGGAGGAGGCCTCTTGCTAGCAGCCAAGAAATGTCTAAAGCTCAAACCCATTCCCATAGCCACTCCACCCAGGCTAGAAATAGGCCTCTTCAGGTCAGCCACCTTGCAAATCTGTTTGATATATGCCCCTCCCACATGTTTAGAAGCTAACCCTTCTCCTCTAATCGAATTCATTGTTGATTGGATAAAACCCGACATCCCCACATTCATCCTTGGAGACTTCAATCTCCATGTTGACTCTCTTCATCAATCTGCGTCATGCGAATCCTTATTACAGTCTCTACACGCTTTTGGATTCCAACAAATCATAACATCTCTCACACACAAAGCCGGACACACCTTAGATCTAATGTTTGTCAATTCAGCTGTCCGTGCCACCAACCAACCATCCTCCACCCCTATACCATGGTCTGACCACTTTCTGATAGAAGGCCTCTTCTCTATCAACACCCCTCCCCCTAGCAACAATAATAACAACAGTAAGACCATAACATCCAAAAAATCCTGCCCCAGTGCCGACCTAGCGAATGCACTAGCCACCTCACTATCCAATCTAAATTGCTCAGATCCGGATTCAGCTCTAGCGTCCTGGAATAACATCACAGGAGACATCGCCAATAAACTCTGTCCAGTCTCCAAAAAAGTTATAAGGAACTTCCCAAAACCCACCAACCCATGGTACACTACAGAACTGAGAACCCTAAAAACTACTCTTAGGCAAAAGGAGAGACAATGGCGCAAAGACCAAACCCCTCAGCACTCCGCCGCCTACAAATCAGCTCTCCACAGCTACAGACTCTCCACCTAAAAACATAAATGAGATTATTACGCTAAAAAAATCCATGACTACAGATTCAACCCCAAAACACTCTTTTCCTACGTCTCAGGTCTCACTACTCCTATCCCTCCTACTACACCTGACTACGATGCCGCCACCAAATGCGAGGAACTAGCCAACTTCTTCAACAAAATTGCAACTCTCCTAAAGAGATTCCCCCCTTCCTCGAACAGTCTCTCACCCACCCTGCCTGTTCCCTCCTCCCCCACCCAACCCTCAATGCCCGCTCTTGACTTTACCTCCACCATAGAAATCCAAACCATATTCAAAAAGCTCAAACCCTCTTCCCATCCTGAAGACCTTATACCCTCCAAAGCATTACTAGCTATACCTAACGCAATAGATAAAGCCAAAGCAGATATCATCAACTGCTCGATTGCGCACGGATCTGTCCTAGATGCACTCAAACACGCAGTGGTCAGACCCCTCCTCAAGAAACCCTCGCTTGACCCTAGATCCTGCTAATTTCCACCCAATCTCCAACCTCCCCTTCATTGCCAAGCTATTGGAAAGAGTTGTTAACTCCCAACTCATGAACTATCTAGAAGACCACCTGATTCTCCACCCATCACAATTTGGTTTCCGGAAACACTTCAACACTGAATCCCTACTGCTCTCCCTTTCAGACCATCTCTTCCGGGGCATGGGTCAAGGCCACAGCTACCTCCTTTCCCTCCTCGACATTTCATCAGCCTTCGATACTATTAGCCACCACCATCTACTAACACGCCTTGAGCACATTGGCATCTCAGACCTGACCCTCTCCTGGTTTAAATCCTTCCTCTCAAACAGAAAGTTCTCCGTTAAAATCGGGAACTCCACATCCACACCACAGCCCCTCCAGCAGGGAGTCCCCCAAGGCTCATCTCTCTCGTCCACGCTCTTCAACATTTACATCACCCCCCTCTGCCAACTCCTCTCTGATCTCAATCTTAAGTTCTACCTTTACGCTGATGATGTTCAGATCATCATTCCTATCCAGAACTCCATCTCCGACGCACTAGAACATTGGGAGAAATGCCTCACAGTCATCAACTCCCTGCTGACTAACCTCCACCTCGCCCTCAATACAAACAAAACTGAACTTCTACTCATCTCCCCTCACTCATCCTTCTCCCCTCTGCCATCTGATATTACCAAACACCACCTCCTCTCAACACAACCATTTGTGAGGGACCTTGGAGTTCTCCTTGACCACCAACTAAGCATGAAGAACTACATAAATTCCATTCTCAAAGCCTGCTTTTTCAAACTTAATGTACTTAAAAAACTCAGACCCCTTCTACATACCCAAGACTTCCGTACAGTTATCCAGGCCACCATCTCATCCAAATTAGACTACTGTAATGCTCTACTCCTAGGGCTCCCTTACTCTTCCATTAAACCACTACAAATGTTACAACATGCTACAGCGAGACTCATTGTAAACTCCCGTAAATACGACTACATCAATCCCATCCTTAGAGACCTACACTGGCTCCCCATAGCCTCTCGTATTCTCTACAAAACCCTCACCATAATGCATAAAGCAATTCACACCCACAACTCCAACTGGCTAGACTTCCCTTTCACAACTATCCAGTCCAATCGACCCACTAGAACGACCAAAACAGGCACCCTAGTTGTGCCCTCCCTGAAAACAGCCCATCTCTCCTCTACACGTAACCGTGCACTTTCCATAGCAGGTCCAACTCATTGGAACACACTGCCGCCTGATCTACGCCTTGAACCGTGTATGAACAACTTCAAAAAGAAATTGAAAACATGGTTGTTCAAGCAAGCTTACCCAGAATAAAAGCCTACACCGTTTCCAAAAAATAGACCACCTTGTGACTATTCTCTCTTCCTCATATTGAGGAACCATATTTTGTTATCCTCTCTCCTCTTCACACCGAGGAACCATGTTAATGTTAATGTTACCATTATTTCTTTTCTCTTCTACTTCTTGTTACCCTCCTCCCAGTTTTGATTCCCCTGTTAAAATGTAATTTCCAAGCTTAACCAGTTTTGCTGTAAACCGGCATGATGTCCACAACTAATGCCGGTATATAAAAATGTTTAAATAAATAAATAAATATATATAAGCTGCATATAAAATAAATAAATACAATGTATAAATACTGTAGTTATATGTAGCACTGCTGTAAAATATAAGCTGAAACAAAATTGAAGCAGAGTAGAGGTTACAGCATGATCAGGATAAAAGCAAGGCAAATGTATTTGAGATTTATTTATTTTATTTAAAAGTTTTTATACACCCCTAATATGATTAAATTAATCCATCTAAGTGGTTTACAATAGAACATACATAAAACTTAAATTATATAAGACAACAAATAAGCAGTAATTAAAAGGGTTGTACATAAAAACATTAGATAAAATAGCAGCATGATATAAAAATGACAACTTGGTAAAAAGATTAGAATTGAATAACTTAATTAGAAATAAGAGGAAAGTAGGTATTTAGAGGACAATTATGTAGTGTTATAAGCAATAGTACAGAGATAAGTTTTTAAAGCCTTTTTGAAATCTTTGATATTGGGTATTAGGTGGATGTCTTCAGGTAAAGAGTTCCAGAGAATCAGGCTGGCGACTGAAAAAGCGCATTTGCGGGTTAGGTCAAGTCTTGCTCTTTTTATTGTTGGTATTTCTAGGATACATTTGTCCATTGAGCATAGCTGATATGTCAGTTTATAAACCCTTAACATTATGCAAAGCGAAATTGATGGAGGGTTATAGAGTAAGTTTTGGATTATGGTGAGGATTTTATATTTGATATGATATGAAACTGGCAACCAATGTAGATGCTGAAGTGGAGTGATGTGATCCTTCCGAGGTAGGTTATAGAGTAGGCGTGCAGCGGAGTTTTGAATGAAGTGGACAGATTGTTGATGCTGGTAGTCGAAGATAGAGGGTAACAGTAGTCGAGGCTAGATAGAATCTATGTTTGGACTACAGATCTAAAATCAGATGTAAACAAGAAAGGTTTAAGTTTCTTTAACATTTGCAGTTTAAAGAAAGATTTTTTTACTATTGCAGTTACATTAGCAGACATAGATAGTTTTGAACCTATGAAAATACCTAGGTTTTTGGAACAATTTATTATGGGAATTGTGTGTTCTTCAAAGATAAAGTTGCTTGGAGGGTGGTGTATTGAATCTGGAATAGTTGATAAGAGGATCAATTCAGTTTCTGATGCATTCAGTTTTAGTCTGTTATGTGAAAGCCAGGTTTTTATAGTTTTTAAGTACAGGTGCCATAAGGAGAGGGTTTTCTTCCAAGAATCTGTAAAAGGAATTATAAACATAGGGGTAGATTTTCAAAAAACGCGAATAGGCGTACTTTTGCTGGCGCACCAGGCACCAGCAAAAGTACGCTGGATTTTAGTAGATACGCGCGGAGCCGCGCGTATTCACTAAAATCCTGGATCAGCGCGCGCAAGGCTATGAATTCTGTATAGCCGGCGCGCGCTGAGCCGCGCAGCCTACCCCCGTTCCCTCCAAGGCCGCTCCAAAATCGGAGCGGCCTTGGAGGGAATCCTCTAACGCCCTCCCCTCACCTTCCCCTCCCTTCCTCTACCTAACCCACCCGCCCGGCCCTGTCTACACCCCCCCCTTACCTTTCTCCGGGGATTTACGCCTCCCAGAGGGAGAAGTAAATCCCCGCGCGCCAGCGGGCCTGTTGCGCGCCGGGACGCGACCTGGGGGCGGGTACGGAGGGCGCGGCCACGCCCCCGGACCGCCCCGGGCCGTAGCCATGCCCCCGTACCCGCCCCCAAAACGCTGCCGACACGCCCCCTAAACACCGCGACAACCGGGCTCGCCCCCGACACGCCCCCCTCGGAGAACCCCGGGACTTACGCGAGTCCCGGGGCTCTGCGCGCACTGGTAGGCCTATGTAAAATAGGCTCACCGGTGCGCAGGGCCCTGCTCGCCTAAATCCGCCCGGTTTTGGGCGGATTTAGGCGAGCAGGGCTCTGAAAATCCACCCCTTAATGTCATCTGCATAGATTCTAAAATTCAGATCAAGGCCGGATAGAATGTGACATAGTGGTAGAAGGTAAATATTGAAGAGAATGGCTAAAAGGGATAAACCTTGGGGAACGCCTGAGTTGGTAGTATACCAGTCAGAATGGGAGTTGTCAAGAGTTATTCTTTGTGGATGATTTGATAGAAAAAATTGGAACCAATGTAAGGCCAGACCAGATATGCTGATATGTTTGAGAATTGCCAGAAGGATTTCATGATTTAAAGTGTAAAAGGCAGCTGAAATGTCCAGTAAAATCATGATGTAGTCTGTGTTGGTGTCAAAACCTCTGAGGATTGTGTCGAATGAGGAGGTGAGGAGGGGTTATGTACTGTACCCTTTTATAAACTGTTGTGTAGAATATTGTTATCCTGTATAAAGTCGGAGAGTTGTTGCAGTACAACAGATTTAAGACTTTGGCTATTGATGGGAGGATGGCAATTAAACGGTAATTTGTGATGTCTGAGGGGTCTTGATTTTTCTTTTTTGGCATGGGTAGGATGGATTGGAAAATACCTTGGGAAAGTGATGCGTTTACTATGTCTGATATGGAAAAGGCAATGTGTTCTTTAATGTTTTTTAACAAGTATCCAGGGAAAGGATTAAAGAGGCTATTGGATGCTTTAGATTTTGTTAAAATGCGAATTATAGTATTGGGGTTTGTTCTGTCAAATTCAGATAAGGAGCTGGTTACTTGAGGTAGAGTAAATACAGGAACTGAGAGTGATGAAAAGTCAGCAGAGATATTTTCTATTTTTTTTAAGTATGTCGCTATTTTATTGCAGAAATCATTGTTGGGGGTGGAACTGAGTTTTGAGGTAGGGATATTACAATGCTGAACAAAGTGTGAGGGTTACCATTTGCTTTATGGATTTTGAATGCATAGAACTTTTTTTGGCATGTATGATTTCTTTTCTATAACGATGAAGATATTTGTAGTAGGCTTTTTTTGTGCTAGCGGCGTTCTAGAGTATGTAGTTTACATTTCAAAAGACATAAAGAATCAGAGTACCAAGGAGTTTGTTTTGGGTGTTTCTTTGTGGAGAGATAAAGGGGCCAAGATATTCATATTATTTTCTATATTCCAGTATGATAACATAGAAACAGGATCAGTGTGAGGATTCAGGTTGATGTTTGGTAGAAAAGATTCAATAAGTGAGTCTAGATTGACTCTTTTGTGTCTCAGTAAGGAATGATTATTGTAGTCTAAGGTAATCGGATTATGAAGTTGAGTTTTAGTATTTCCTGTTAGCTTAATTAAAAAGTGATCAGACCAGGGAACTGGTGTATTTTCAGTGGAAAGATCAAAGACAGATTGGTTATAGAAGACTTGGTCCAGAGTGTTATTGTTATGAATCAGAAGGTGGACCCCTGTTCTGAGGTAGAGTCAGCGCTACCCAAAAGGGAGTCAACCCTCTTAGGTCTCTATTGTCGGAGGGTACAATTAAAGAGGAGGGTCATAAGCCGGTTCAGAAGCAAGTCAGGAGAGTGGTCCGAAGCCAGTCCAGGAGCACACCAGGAGAAGGGTCAGAAGCCGTTCCAGGATCAAGCCAAGGGAAGCATGAAAGCCAGTCCGAAGGTCAAAAAGCCAAGAATCAATCCAACGGGGAGGAGAAGCAGAAGCAGGATGAAGAGCAAAACAAAACCAGGATCACGGAGCTCAGGAAAAAATCCAGCAAGGTGCCTCAATACCAAGGCAAGGTCTGAGGAGCAGACCTTGCCTTAAATACAGGAACTCGAGGGAGGAGTCCCAGGGGAGCCATGACAATTTCCTGTCATGGCTCCTTTAAATTTCCTCTTCAGCCCCATGCGTGGTTCTAAGCAATTCTGGAGGGGGCGGAGTCAGCCCAGCCGGAAGAGGCCATGCGTCCAGGTCTCAGCAGCGGCAACGACCATGAGTGGAGTGCCGCAGGAGGCTGTCTGCCCCCTCAGGAGCCCCAGAAGAACCCTGACGCCGCGGGTGAGCAGTCGTCCCCGGTTGCGGACCGCCGCGGCCGGTGGCCATGATAGTGGGTGCCCCAGGGCTGGTCCGACACTGCAGGCAGGAGACCGGCCCCTGTTGCAGACCGCTGCGGCCGGCGGCCGTAACAGTTATTGTGTTTGTGAGTAGGATCATTGATTATTTTGATGAGGTCGAGGCCAGACAAGGCATCTATTAAACTGGAGGCAGATGATTGTGAGTGATGACTACTGAAATGCAGATTGAAGTCATCTATAAGTAATGTATTGCAGAGATCAGAGGGAAGTGTAATAATGGTCTCGAGGAAGAAGGATTAATGATGTGAAAGTATACCCGGAGGGCTGTACACAAGGCAAATGTTTAATATAGAAGTAGAAATTAAAAGCATTTCTGCGGAGTCCTCTAGTTGAGAGATAGTCTTCTTGCATGGGGATAAGGAAAGGATCATTTAATAATTGCTAGAAGGCCTCTTCCTCTATGATTGAGGCGGGATTGTGAGAAGGAAATATAACCATCAGGACAAAGGTTGTTTACAATGTTCGTGTAACCATGTTTCCGTAATGAGAATGATATCAGGAGAGGGATCTGATATTAGATCATAAATAATTGGTGTTTTTTTCCTGAGAGATTGAGCATTAATGATTAACATTGTAAATGATGCAAACAGAAAGGCTGAGGTTTTAGAAGTAGAAATGGCTGAAGATATGGGGAATAAATACAGTCGTTTGGAAGAATGGTGAACAGGATGTAGATGGGCGTATCTTCCATTACCTGTGATGACAGGGATATCCATTTTGAAGATAAAATAATGAAGAACTCAGAGACTAAAAGAAACCAGATAAAAATGGTTAAGAGGGACTGAGCAAAAGCAAAGGGAGGTATTGGAGGATTGTGAACCAAAATAAGGAGGAAGCTTCCCACATCAGCTGAAATCTTCTTATATACAACGGGCCTGATTTTCAAAGCCCTAAGCGCGTAAATCAGGAGGATTTAAGCGCGTGGGGGGGGGGGGGGGGGTTTATGCGCACCGGGCCTATTTTATAAAGGTCCAGTGACGCGTGTAAAGCCCGGGGACGCATCTCAAAAGGGGCGGTCTGGGACGGGGCGGGAGCGGAGCCAGAGGCCTCTGGCACAGCGGCCATTTACTGCTAAGTCAGAGGATCGCGTGCCAGCAGGCTGCTGGTGCGCAACTTACGCCTGCCTCCAGGCAGGCTCAAAAGGTAAAATAAAAATTTGGGGGGGGGGGGGGGGGGGGGGGGGGGGGGTTTAGGATAGGGCTGGGGGTATTGGTTAGGGGAAGGGGTGGGAAGGTCAGATTATCAGGAAAGGAAGTTCCCTCACAGGCCATTGAGATTTCTAAGCAGCCTGGGAGGGAACGGGTGAAGCCCATGGGCGTTGGAGCATGCAGGGTGCACAATTGTGCACCCCCTTGCACGCGCCGACCCCCAATTTTATAACGTTATAAAATTTGGCGTACATGTGCGTATGTATGAAAATTCACCCCAATATCCATAAATCAACAAGGGCCCTATCAGATTTCTTGGGGTTTTTGGTTTTTTTTTATTTTTTTTTAAATTCTTTATTTATTGCTTTCATAAATTAATTACAATAAACAATTTCACAATGAAATATGATTCATGATAAAGTTATATATAACTAGGTAATATTTATCATATATCACATTACAACATCACAGTAATATTCACTTCTATACACTCTATCATTTCTTCTACTAAGGAAAATAGTGAAATCTTATCATTCCGAACGGAGTATTAGGAAATCTAACAAATTTAAACATAGCTGAATTTGCACATTCATTTATCTTGACCTCTTTTCCATTTACTTATGCCGGTCTTTTAGTCTCGAGTAGATCTTTTAAACCCTGGGGCTCCCAAAATACATAGTTATTTCCCTCTAATTTAATGAAACATTTACATGGATATTTTAGTGTAAAAGTTCCTCCCTTCTCTAGAAGTTCTCCCCTAACCTGTATTTTCCTGTATTGTAGAAAAGTTTTTCTACGAATCTGAGTATCTTTAATTAAATCTGGAAAAACCCACATTTTTTGACCGTAAAAAGTTTTATCCCTATTTCGAAAAAAGGATCTCAGTATGTTGTCTCTATCTGTAGAGAAAGCAAATTGTATCAATAGAGTATCTCTAGTTTTTATCTCTACTTCATCATAAGACTTTTGCAAGAAATCTGATAAACCTATAGATTTCTATTTCTATTTCCATTTGCATTTCATTCCCTTCCTTTCCTATTTGTTTTATTTCAAAATTTTTCTTTTTAACTCTCAGGTAGAAAGCTTTTACTATCACCGGCATGCAATTTTCGGGAATTTTTAACACCTGAGATGCATAGATCTTAAATAATTCAATTGGATCCATTTTTTTTGTAATAGGAAAATTATTGATTCTTAAATTCAAGGATCTTATAACATTTTCTAAATTTTCTAATTTCTTATTTATTTCTTTTTCTTTCAGAATCTGATGGTTTTGAATTTTTTCCAGTTATAATACCCGTTTATCTAACTTATTTATTTCTTCTTTCTGTTGACCCAATTCTTTTGTATTTTGTGTTAATGATTTAGAAGTTTTTAACACTATATCCATTAATTTGCATATTGAGATATCTAATTTTTCCATATAGGACCATAAACTTTCCATTGTCACATTTGCCGGTTTTACCCACATTTTATCTGTCTTGATTATTACCTCCACGTCATCACCTTGGCTTTTTACAGATTCGACATTTCTAGGGGTACTTGTTTCTATTAGGTCAGAGATAGAATTTTCTATAGAACCTAGTTCTTTTGGGTATTCCAGATTATTAACACTTAAATTCTCATTAGTTGTCCCTATTTCTTCTCGGGGAACCTTCGGGTTCAAGATTTCCTCGGACGTACCACTCGGGCCACTTGGGGATATTACCCCTTCTCTACCGGGCGGTGATGGAGGCTCCGGCTCCCCTGGGCTCAAAGATATTTCAGTAGCCAGGGAGGATAGATTCCGTTCCAATGTAACTCCTCCAGCGGCTAACACCAAAGGGGATTTCATTGGGTCAAGCCATTCTAATAAGGATTTTTGCCCCACTTCATTTGCCACCTCACTTGGAGGTCTTAGTCTGGCCTTCCTCTTAGTGTGTGGCATATTTCAGTGATGGTGATCTTATTCCAGGCAAAAAAAAAAAAAAGAAATCGTATTAATGGAATGATATGTGCAATTACTTAAGATTTCACTATGGAGACCAGATTGGACTAAGAACTTGCATACAATTGGAAACTTCCTCTATCAATCCAACTCAAATAGTTACCACCACTAAGATGGTGTACTCCAGGCGAAATCCCGGCAAAGCCCGGCTAAGCCCTGCTTAACCGCGCGCCCCTTTAGCGCGCGCGGCTTAAGCAGCACGCCGGCGTCGACTGCGCGCCGCTAGCAGGTCAATTTTATGCAGTCACTTCTGGTCTGGTACACTCACGTGCCTCTGGAGAGGAAAACAATCAGCTGCTGATGATCCAGCAATTCCGTCGGGGCAGCGTCTCTACCCCCGGGTGCTGCAGCTGAGTTGAAGCAGGTAATGGCAGTCTTTTCTCCTCTGGCCTCCTTGGTTTTTTTTTTGTGTACGTTTATTTCTTTTCTTCAAATAAATTTGGGTAACCAGGGACTAAAATACATCAATAATGGTTTACTGGAGTCAATGTTAGAATTCCTGCTCATTTTAATTGCTAAAGTTTACTGAGGTTTCATGTAGGGAAATGGGTCTTGAATACTGTACTTAAGTGTTGTTTAATCTAACCCAAATTTTTATGCTAACCTTCTTCTTTGCATTTTCCCATTAAATACCTACAAGTTTCTCAGTATTTACTAGTAAAAAAAAACATTAAAGTGCTACTTGGTGTGATTCTGGGCAAGAAAGAATACTTAGTGAGCCCTTAAGTGGTATCCAGGCTGGTATTCAGGCTTTGGGACACTGTCTCAATCCCCCCATGGTGTTGAACTTGCAGGTGCAGTACAACTGTATTTCTTCTATGCTGAGTTCCCCTTCTTTGGCACATGGCAAAGTCATATGGGGGCTGGGGGTGGGGGTGGGGGTGGTCTATGCCTTGACTAGTTCAGAAAGTACTGATTTGGCCACCATGATATCTGGACCCTGTTTAAGCGCCACTCCTGATTTGGGGGTTAGACATTTTGATAGAATTGTTGGCTGGCTCAGGAGCTCCTTTCAAAGATCTGCTATATTTAGCTGAAGTGGCCATGCAAGAGAGCTTTGATTCTATCAACAAAGGAGACAAGCCAAAGGAAAAAAAAATTATTGAGATGCAAGATGTTCAGGAGGAAAAAGCTCCAATTATCTGAAACTAAGATCAAACAGAAGATCTCAGCCTAGCAGGAAAAGTCTAATGACCAAAAAAGATGCAAGAGGCAAACTCCTCCTGCATATTTTCCAGATGGAAAAATAATTTATAGTATTTATTTTGTTTACCACAGTTAAGAACAGTATCTACAAAAAAAAAAAATAGAAAAGGCAATATTTTGTAAGAGCACATTTCTATACAAGGATAAAGTAGTTGAGCATTCTGGAACAATGTCTCTTGAGGCCTCTACACCTCCCAATGACGCAGCTCTTTCAAACATGGATAAAAAATAAAATCGAGGCACATGTCAGCAAGCCTGAAATAATACACTCTTAGATAAAGAGTGTGCCGAAATTGGCAGGGTCAGAATTGTAGCGTATACTTGCTGTTTAATAGCTCAGCAGGGGTTCCAGGGCCCATGCAAGCTCAGCATGCTAGGGATAATCCTGATATAGAGATGCCCTCCTATGACCATGTTGACAATCGATGGTGATTATGGGACCACTAGTATCCCAAAAAGGAATATCACGTCGTGGAGAGAATTCATGCAGCAGATCGGGTTATCAAGAACTCCTTTAAAGCAGCACGGAATCTATGATGGTGAATAACTTAATGACGGTATATAAAAACTCTTAAATAAATAAATATCTACTCTTGGGATCCTGCCAAGTACTTGTGACCTGAATTGGCCACTGTTGGAAACAGGATACTGAACTTGATGGACCTCTGGTCTGACCCAGTAGGATGGTTCTTTTGTTTGTACATTTTTTAGTATTAGGTGGCTTTGTTAAATTCTTGGAGGTCAATATTGAAACCTGACCGTTAAAGTAACTTAGCCAGATTTAACTTATCCAGCTAAGCATCCCTGTTTTTTGTAACTGCTTTCTTCCGCACTACAGTTCCAGTTTGTTTTTTCTTTATATGCACCACTGTTTTAATGCAAACCAGCATGATGTGATTTTATCATGAATGCCGGTATATAAAAACCTTAAATTAAATAAATAAATAAATAAGTTATGAGGTATATTCAGCAGCATGGCTGAGCCTCTGAATATATGCGTATATGTGTGTGCACTTAGCCATATTAGTTATATATGGCTACGTTTAGACAAACTATTGAGCAGGTCTAACTTAGCCGCAAAACCTATGTGGCTAAAACTCAATATTGGTAGTTAGCTGCATAACTCATACAGCTAACTCGCTCTGCCCTAATCTCCCCACTACACACCCACAAGCTATGTGCTTAACTTTTTAGCTGTATAAGGGACTTCTGCAGCTAAGTAGCAGCTGCCACTGAACATAGGTGCATGTTCAGACTGTTTAAGACAAACACACTTTGAATATTGACTTCATGGACAGTCCATCCAGCATACTCACATTTTGCAATTTTATTTTAAGGTTACTAAGATTCGCATGTCTGCTCCCATCAGCTCCCTGACAGCAACACTAATGCACATACAAACAGCCTGCATGGTTCATGGATATTAGTTAATGCCCATATTAATGTTCATTTAGTGCAGACATTAATGCTAACGTTCTTTAGTCCCCCTAAAAGTATCGACTTGCGGGGGCAGGAGAGTGAATACATTTCTGCCTGAAATGCTTCTAAGTCCTAAACTGGGGTGAATCAAGCTCATTGCTACTTAGACAAATGTAACTTAAAATGTAAATCCTCCCTCCCTGACAGTGACCTGTAATACAGAACAGACTTCGCTCATGATGTTCCTCATATAGGGGTAGATTTTAGAAGATGCGCTGATTTTATAACATTCGCACGTCGCCATGTACACGTTATACAATAGATATCCACGGGCCCGATTTTATATCGGTGCATGCATGTGCAGGCAGGTCGCGACTCACACACACAAGGGGGGGGGGGGTCATTTTCTAAAAAAACGCAAGGCGATGCAATCGGGCCATTCCCAGTTCCCTCCCTCTCCGCTCAAGGAGCAGACTGGGAAAGAACTTCTTTATCTCCCTACCTACTCTTCCTCCTTTTTCCCCTCTCCTCCCCAACTCCTAAACCTACCCTATCTACCCTCTTTTTTTTTGTTTTTGAACTTACCTATTCCTTTGAGCAGTAGTAAGTTC
The DNA here is from genome assembly GCF_901001135.1 of Rhinatrema bivittatum. NCBI lineage: Eukaryota > Metazoa > Chordata > Amphibia > Gymnophiona > Rhinatrematidae > Rhinatrema > Rhinatrema bivittatum. The sequence goes on along the minus strand of NC_042616.1, from coordinate 783,279,596 downwards.
TGCGCACTGGCCGGCTACCGGCACGTGCTTCCCCAAGACAAGACAAAATGGCGCTGTTCCGGCCAGCCCTCACCTCACCCTTTGGCCCACCCAGACCCCACCCAGGTCTGCTCCTTTTTAAAGGCCTGGCACTTCTGCTCATACTGGGAGATACGCGCATGGCCAGGTTGTTTTGAAAATGTGCTGGGTGCATGCACGGCCCGGGAAGCTTATCTCCTGGTATTTGCGCATGCTGGGCTTTAAATGTTTTTCCAATAGAATTTAGTGGCCAGATTTTCTAACCTACGTGCGGGCGTAGATTTGTGCACAAATCTATGCCCGATTTTATAACATGAGCGTGCAGTTGCGCGCATGTTATAAAATCTGGGGTCGGCGCGTGCAAAGGGGTGCACACTTGTGCACCTTGCCCGTGCCGAGCCCTAGGGGAGCCCCGATGGCTTTCCCCGTTCTCTCGAAATGAGAGCGGCCTCGGAGGGAACTTTCCTTTTGCCCCCCCCCCCCACACCTTCCCCTCCCTTTCGCTATCTAACCCACCCCCCAGCCCTACCTAAATCCCCCCTACCTGTCTCCGGGCAGGCATAGTTTGTGCGCGCCGGCCGAGTGTTGGCGTGCGATCCCTCGGCCTAGCAGGCCTTTGGAGGCCTCTGGCCATGCCCCTGCCCTGCCCGAACTGCCCTCACCCCTTTTTCCAAGCCACGGGACATACATGCGTCCTGGGGCTTGAGCACGTCGCCGAGCCTATGCAAAATAGGATTGGCGCGCGCAGGAGTGGGTTTTCAGGGTTACGCGCGTAATATACGTGTGTAACCCTTTGAAAATCTGCCCCTGGAAGGTTTTCTTGAGGTCTCAGTTCATTTCCTAACATTTTCTTCTTTTGAGGCTTCGGGATTTTTATCATCAATCTGGCTTCTATGATGTATATCCTTTATACAAGATGATCCCCTAAATCTCTATCCACACAGCACATAGATTCTGAGTCTTTATATCACAACTCATATTACAGTTCTACTAGCTAAGATGGAGGTACTGAGTATGTGATACTGAATTTCTTTTTCATCTTCTTAGTTCTTAACTCTCCTGCATTGCTGCCATTTCTATGATAATTTTGTGGTGGAGGTGTCACCATTTCTCAACCATCTTGTAAATCACTTGTCCACTCAGCTGTAAGCCTCAGAAGCTGACTTAAGATGAGCCGCCTCAGAGGTGGCTGCATGTATGTTTCTGAATATTAAATTGTGTATTGTGATTTGAATGAAACATTCTGTATCAATCCAAATTAATGGCATTATCTCTATTTATGAGTAGCTCTAATTTCCCTGCAGGATAAGAAATGTCAAAGTTCAACACAGATTTCACAGTGTATTGGGATATTAGTACAGAACTGAGATCACTTGAATGACCTTTAGGTGGTAATTGAAACTGAATATAGAGAGAAGTTAAAAAGTCAACATCAGGAGAAACAAAGGCACTAGAACTGAGCAAAAAAAAACCCAAACAACCCATACAAGTAAAGGGAATAGGAAGAGAAACAGTTTGAGATCAGAAACCTGGGAGAGGAGGAGAAGGATGAGGAGCAAGAGCAGAGGGAAATTTCCAGGGGAGAATGAGAAAAGCAATTCCTAACTGAAACAGTCTCCTACAATACTGGATTAAATTTGGGACAAAATATAAAATTAAATATGGGTCAGACTTTGGTCTTATGCTTTATGAAGTATTAAAAATGGTTTCATTCCTTCAATATTTTCTAAAAACATTCTCAATCTGATACCCATCTTACTCAGAGGAATCCTACTTCTCATATCAAATTCAGGAATAAGAAGGATAGGACCCACCTGAAAGATTTAAAGATAGTAATCTATCTTGCTTTTTGGAGGATGCCTCTTTAGATCAGCATTTTGAGCACTGGAATATGTTACTATCACAAGATTTTAATCAGTACCAAAGAAATGATAATCTCATCTGTCCTGTTAAATGTTATTTACCTTGGTTTGTCGAGGATCTGCATCAGATGAAGAGATTGGGTTAAAAAACTTGAATGGGTCTGGCAATTTCAGGGTAGAATAAATTATAGAAATCATGTAAGAGTTATAACTCAAAGATTAAATAAAGTTTTGTTTGATGAAAAAATTGTAAGGTCAAAGAACTGACCAAAAATATTTTATTTTGAATTAGTTAAAAACCTTGGAAATCCCACAATATACCTATAGGTAAATAAAGATGTTTCCATCCAGCCTAAATTTAGATTATTTGTAGGTTATTTCTAAAAAAAGATTGAACAGATTCATATAGAACTAGACATGAATTCATTAAGGGGTAGATTTTAAAAGAAGCGCTCGTGTGTCCATGTGCACGCAGTTCCTGGCACATGCACATGAACATGCCAATTTTATAACATGCGGGTGCCTACAGAAAGGGGTCTTCTGATACATTCCATAACTATAGCAGTTGACAGCAGAGATTATCCTCTCCCCCAGCACAAAATTTAGTTACACATAATTTCTCAGAACCCATTGAGCTCATGGCCACAAATCTGATGGCATACTGGATACACAAGGTTATAGTCTGGCGAGACATGGCAGAGATGCCCCAGCATTTCTTCTTCTACCCACCAACCACTGTTATTAGTGAATGGATATTCTCAATGAATGATGAACATCATGAGTCCACGTCATTCATGGCTTGCACCAGAGTTGCTAGGAAATTTGGTTTTCATTTAAATAAACATCCCTCTGCTCACTGTGTATTAACTCCCCCTTTGCAGGGGGAGTTAATACACAGCTACAGTGAACCAATGCACACACATTTTGCTCTCATTTCCTTGTTTTGTTGTTGGAAGTTGCCACTCTTTCTGCTTCTTATGCCCTATTGGTTCAGTTCCTTGCTGTGTTGTACTACTTTTGTTGCTTGGCTTGCTTTTCCTGTCTTGCTTTCCTCTTGGTTATATTGGAGTGCTTTTACACCAAAAGAAAAACATCTGCTTCCTTGCCCCTCTCTGGAGTCTTGGGATCCTGAAGACTTGCTTCTACTGCTCTGCCCGCTCCTCATGCACTGCCTTTTTCTCAGTTCAGCACCTCGCTCTTTTGCTGTACCACTCTTGCAGCCTGACCTGCTTCTCCAGCCTTTCCTCTCTCTTGGTTAGAATGAGATGTTTTGAGTGCCAAAATCAAACATTTAAGAAAAGAAAATCTCTTCCCACCTCCGCCTCTCTTCTGGTTCAGGCACTGTTATTGTCCGATGTGCTCCTTCCCCTCTCATAGTGCCCTGAAGAATTCCTGTCGCTCTTGGTACCACTTTGCCTTTCTTTTTAACCTCATACCCTTTACTCTATGCCTGGGGAGGAGGGGATTTGATGTCACTGTGGGTACTGCCATAACTTTATGCCTTAGGATGTTATTGCCACTATGCTTACTGTCTTATCCCTCATTCATTCATTGGCATTGTGTATTGATTACTATGCTTCTTTCTTGAGCCCTCCTTCAATTTCTTGGGGTGTTGTTTCTACTAGGGATGTGCAGAGCAAAATTTTATGTTCATATTTTTTATGTCCGAAAGGGGGTCCCACTTGCGGCCAATATGGACATAAAAAAAATCCAATGAGTTGGGTATATGTACATATGTGCAAAAAAAAAATTAAACCCCCTCACCCTCCTTAATCCCCCCCCCAGACTTACCACAACTCCCTGGTGATCGAGCGAGGAGTGAGGACGTCATTTCTGCAATCCTTGGCGAGAAGCATGTGACGTCGGTGGCACGTCGAGTGACGCGGCGTCACGTGATTCCCGGCTCGTTCGCGCCGGACGGCTCGTTCGGCCCAAAAGAACTTTTGGCCAGCTTGGGGGGGCCTCCTGACCCCCCCAAGCTGGCCAAAAGTTCTTTTTGGGCCGAACGAGCCGTCCGGCGCGAACTTGCCGGGAATCACGTGACGTCGGCGTCACGTGATTCCCGGCTTGTTCGCGCCGAACGAGCCGTCCGGCGCGAACTTGCCGGGAATCACGTGACGTCGCGTCTGAGTGACGCGGCGCCACGTGATTCCCGGCTCGTTCGCGCCGGACGGCTCGTTCGGCCCAAAAAGAACTTTTGGCCAGCTTGGGGGGGTCAGGAGGCCCCCCCAAGCTGGCCAAAAGTTCTTTTTGGGCCGAACGAGCCGTCCGGCGCGAACGAGCCGGGAATCACGTGACGCCGGCGTCACTCGACGTGCCGCCGACGTCACATGCTTCTCGCCAAGGATTGCAGAAATGGCGTCCTCACTCCTCGCTCCATCACCAGGGAGTTGTGGTAAGTCGGGGGGGGGGGGGGGGATTAAGGAGGGTGAGGGGGTTTATATTTTTATTTTGGCTCAACAATCGCGATTTCCCACATATCGAACATATCTATGTTCGATATGTGGGAAATCCGATCGTTTATGTCGAATCAATTTTTTAAGTAAAAAAAAAATATGAGTTGCGTTTTACTAATGCGGTCAATCCGAATGCACACCCCTAGTTTCTACCGTGTGTTGGAGCTGCATTACTCCTCTTTTGGTGCTTTGGGTTATTCATGTCACTGTAGTTGGTGATTTTTTGTGCCTCTTTTGGTATCTTTTGCTGTTTTTGCCACTGTTGGTGCTCCTTTGCCACTCTCATAGTGCCTTAGAGTGTTTCTACCTCTTTTTTCAGCTGTTTTGTTCCTTTCACATTATTTTGGTGGGTTCATGCCACTGTTTTTGCTTTGCTCCTCTTGTGGAGCCTTGGGGTGTTTGTGCCACTCTTATTAGTACCCCCTGCCCCTTTATAATGCCATAGTGTGTTCATGCCTCTGTTGATGCAGCTTTGCCATTTTCACAGTGCCTTGGATTATTATTACTTTTGGCTTGAGCCAAACAAAATGAAATAGAACACCAAACCAATTTTTTTACTTGCACAAAACCTAGAACGTTTTATTCTGATTGAGTGAATGGTGGTCTTGGAGAATCATGAGTAGCATGTTTGCCAGTGACTGATTTAGGATTTGGTGCTGATGCCTCTTGCTGTCCCCTCCCCTCCCCCCCCACCCCACCCAATAGGGGCCAATAGAGCAGGAGGTACAAGGCACAGTATGTTTTGCTCTGCTCTTTTAGGGGCAGAGTGGCTTTTCTTTGCTCCCTGCTCTCTACTGTGGCCTTGCCCTTATCTTCCTGGGATGGGATGGGATAGGAAAGAATAGGGAATAGAGCAGTTTGCTTTTGCTCTGTCTCTTCCAGCCTTACCCTGCTCCTCCAATTCTCTGCACTGGGGGTCTGCTGCAGGAAGCAGAAGGATGACAAGTAAGATTCAGCACAGCTGAAAAACGGCAAATCTTATGTGGGTCTGATGCTCTCCAGATGTTTGCTGCCCTAGGCACAGGCCTAGTGTGCCTATTGGGAAATCCAGGCTGGATGCTAGCCTGGTTCTCCTCCTTTCTTGGGGCAAGATCTCATCTTTATAAGTGAAGCTGGATAAGTCTGTTTCTTCATCTTGAAGACTGAAATTTGTTGTACCTCCGGGCTCTGCATTGACACCTAGTTTATTTACTATAAATCTGCAATTCCTGAAGAAGTTAATTAAAGAAACTGAATTTCAGTCTTACACAAATGATAAGTAACTTTATTTTGAATTAGGCAATTTCTGGACAGAGGCTATTGAGAAATTGCATTCAGCTTTAAAATTAGTGATTACATGTTTAAGATCAAATAAAGTTAAGATCAACCTATAAAAGACTGAAATACTTTTGTTTACAAAGCCATCTATCTCTTTTTTGTACCTGTGATAAATTAAGAAGATTCTGTATGACCTTTGAAAACTGAGCCTCACATTTTAGAAGTGTATTTTTGTGACAATAATAAATAAAGAGCTTTCTGTTTATTTGCATAAACATTTTTTACTCATACAACTTGGAATGAAAATAATTACAGAGTAACAAAAAGAAAAAAAATATAAAAACTCAACAACCTAACAGAAATATTTATTTTATTTATTATGATTTATTAATTGCCTTTTTGAAAATAAACATTTACCCAAAGTGGCATACAATATTATACATCACAAGGGGTTACAAATCTACTGTTCCATCTATCATATTTGGTGATAATATGATAGATGGGACAGTAGATCTGTAACTGTTTATAATTGCTCTCATCATGTAACTTTTACATGATGAAAGCAATTAGAAATGTGGTAATGTATATCAATGGATGGGAATAACTGCACATGTACACGACAAAAGAAAGTGACATTCGTAGGGTCCTCAGATGATTCTTCAGGGGATGAGAGGGATTCTGGTTTTCAGAATGAGCCAGTTCAACCTTTTTTAGATAGTTCAATTACCCAGTATTGGAGCAAGATAAATCAGGGAGATAGTATACCAACCAGAGACACACATCATCCTCACCAGGGTTTTCTGAAAGGTTACAGACTGAAGACCAGATCTCAGTCACCAGATCTCATCAGTAATTAATTGATTATGTAAACATTTAACAGATGATCAAATTTTGGTGTTAAATAAAGGATTATCTCTTTCACCCACTAATCATCTTGATATATTTCAGTTTCAAGTCGCTTTACAGAGATTTGTTCAGACCTTACATTTAAAATTATTTTTGCTGATCAATCATCAGAAGCTAATGAGGTGTTATTAATTAGGACACCTTCCTCTTGCATTCCACTGGACCCTATTGAACCTGTGATTTCTAGCTTTTTAGAAATGGTTAGAAAAGATCTATTGCAAATATTACTAGAGAATATTACTTTCAGAATAGTATTAGAGGTAAGTGGAAGGCCATTGAACAATTACAAGCAGACATTAGTATTAAACTATCTGATAAAGGGGGGTACTGTTGTAATCTGGGACACGGTAAAATATATTTAAGAGATTGAGTCCCAATTAGCCACACGGTGTTTTATATTCCCCTTGCAGGTGACTCCATGGCATATAAAAGAAAAGATTATTTTTGTGAGATCAAGCTTTAGATTTAAAATGGATCACTAATAAGGAGCAACATTTTTGACAGTGGCTTTTCCTATATGGCCTTAAGAACATAAGAAATTGCTATGCTGGGTCAGACTAAGGGTCCATCAAGCCCAGCATCCTGTTTCCAACAGAGGCCAAACCAGGCTACATGAACCTGGCAAGTAACATAATAATGATGGCAGAAAAAGACCAAATTGGTCCATCCAGTCTGCCCAGAAAGCTTCCCAAGGCAGTCACTGCTGCTTTGTGGAGGTCATCTCCATTTTTCTCTCAAGGTTAGTCACTGCCGCTCCGTGCCGGTTAAGCATTTTTATTTATTCTCGTCCTCTAGCCTTTTAGGGATCCACAGTGTTAATCCCATGCCCCCTTTGAAATCCTTCACAGTTTAAGTCTTCACCACTTCCTCCAGAAGGGCATTCCAGGCATCTACCACCCTCTCAATGAAGAAATATTTCCTGACATTGGTTCTAAGTTTTCCTCCCTGGAGTTTCAAATCATGACCCCTAGTTCTACTAAATTGTTTCCAATGGAAAAGGTTTGTTGACGACCATGGATCATTAAAACCTTTCAAGTATCTGAAGGTCTGTATCATATCACCCCTGCTCCTTCTCTCCTCCAGGATATACATATTCAGATTCTTCAACCTCTCCTCATAATTCATTCAATGGAGACCACCCATCATTTTGGTCGCCCTTCTCTGGACCACCTCAATCCTGTCTCTGTCTCCTTTGAGATACGGTCTCCAGAACTGAACACAGTACTCCAGGTGAGGCCTCACCAAGAACATGTACAAGGGGATTATCACTTCCCTTTTCTTACTAGAAGACATTATTTGGAAGTTGTTGGATGTGAGCATAAGAATAAATCCCCTGAAGAAACCAATGGGTGAAACAGGAGCTTCCTGTCGGGACATTTGTTAAATAAGGGACATTTGTCTAAAAAGGAATTAATATTGAAGGGACATCTGTTAATAAGGTTAAAAAGGGATATCTGTTTTAAAAAAGGAGTTAATTGAAAGCCACATGTAATAGGATAAGTTTAGGGAACACTGAGGAATAGTAATATTTGTTACAAAAGTGTCTTTAAAATAAATTGTTTACATTGTAATTAGGGATTGTTGCAATAATTTTTGTAACATTTATGAGCTGGATGTTAAAGAAATAGTGATGTATTGTTAATTTTAAAACATTGTATATTGTATGATGTTTAGATGAATGAATGAGGTATGAATGTTTTGACATATAGGGTATGTTTTATGTGTTTTAAATAATATAAGGAATAAAATTTGAAATATTTAAAATGTAAACACGCACAAATCTATGCCTGATTTTATAACATGCACACACAGCCACGCGCATGTTATAAAATCCAGGGTCGGCGCGCGCAAGAGGGTGCACACTTGTGCTCCTTGTGTGCGCCAAGCCGCGCAGCCTTCCTCCGTTCCCTCCGCCCTCCACCTTCCCCCACCTTCCCCTCCCCTCCCTTCCCCTACCTAACCCGCCCCCTAGCCCTACCTAAACCCCCTCCTTTTACCTTTATCTGATAAGTTGTGCATGCCTCCGGGCAGGTGTAGGTTACGTGCGCCGGCCAATGGCCGGCCCGTAATCACAAGCACAGTGGCAAATGGCCGCCCCCTGACCGCCCTGCCCTGCCCCCTTTTTCAAGCCCCGGGACATAAGCGTCGCTGGGCCTATGCAAAATAGGCTTGGCGCGTGCAGGAGCGGATTCTCTGGGTTACGCACGTAACTTACGAGTGTAACCGTTTGAAAATCCACCCATTATGTAGGATGATTTACACATATATATGTGGATTTTGATAGAAAATAAATGATACATGGGGGAGTGAATAATAAATTTGTACAGCTAAAGTTATACTGAGACCATATATACAGAAACTCACAGCTAGATTATGCAGTGTGCTGTTTCTGCTTTTTCCTTACATTTAATTTTTTGCTCCTTAACTTGTAATCTACTATCCATATGTAAATTTTATAGTATCAAACGAAATGTACTACTTTTTCTTCCCAAAAACAAAGGCATATAGCAGTTGGTCATCTAATCAGGAGAGGAGCTAATAACAATCATAACAGTAATAATAGGTGCACTATGCTAAAAGACTCCGTTTTTGTTAATTACTTTAGTTAATAATATCCAGCATTACTTGGCTGAGATGAGATACTTACTTTCCCATTATCCAAAAAATATGAGCAAACAAATCATGTTTTCAAGTGCATTGCAATTGTTTAGTTTTGCTATATTTCTGTAAGGTATTAAGTATTGCACTGGCAGGATTTGCTGGGTCTTGCACACTGTTATTGAATACACTAAAGCTGAAGATGAATCCCATTGTATTTGGCTTTGCTGAAGCACTCTGCTAATTCAGTTTTGGCAGGTTTGAAAGGATACAGATTCCCAGTTCTCCTCAGCATTACTGAAGTGATTAATGAACAGAAGCTGATTGGCTGCCTAGAATTTTGGCACGATTCACCAGTTCAGAGCGAGCAAAACACTGTCAAATGCAGAAGCAGGTTACTAGATGATGGTGGATGGCAGTATTATTATTAAGCACACAGGGCTGTAAACCAGGAGACACTGGGAGAATTCTTCTATTCAGCATTGACTCGTGACCTTCAGCAAGTCATTCAACTACTCCTCAAAGTTACACTGCAAGCTGTTTGGCCAAGGTGTTTGTAACCCTGTGAATTGTTTTCTATAGTGCTGTGCATTTCATAATAATATAGTAGCTAATGGCAAATAAAGACCAATTTGCCCCTTCAGTCTGCCCTGTTTTTCTGCTAAAGGTATTTCAGCTGCTAGTCATGCAAGCTTGACAGCTTGTAGCAGTGTTTCCCAGTCATCTCCTAGAGGCACACATAATTGTTCAGGCTTTCCGGATATCCATAATGAATATGCATGAGATAGATGTTTATATATTGACGATCTATTGCATGCAAATCTCTCTCATGGTTATTCATTGTGGCAAACCTAAAAACCCAATATCACACATGAGGGTCCAGCTAAAGATGGACCCTCATGTGTGATATTGCCCTACCTTGAAGCCCTGTGCTCCCCTTAGGGGGAGCACAGGGCTTCAAGGTAGGGCAGAAAAGATCTTCGACCTGTACCATATTATTATATTCGACCTGTTACATATTACATGTACGCCGACGATATCCAACTCCTTATACCAATAACCTCCACCATTGAAGATGCATTGAAACTAGCAGCCTCTCACCTCGAATCAATAAGAAACATGCTAAACCATCTGAAGCTATGCCTAAACATGTCCAAAACAGAATGCCTTCTGATAGAAAGAAAAACTCTGAATTAAAAGCAAACCACTCCATTCATATAGACAAACATCTGCATACAACTAAAGGACAACGTAAAAGACCTCGGTATATGGATAGACTCTGAACCTAAACTACAAAAAGCACATCGCAATGAAAACAAAAGAGGCTTCCACAAACTTCAAATCCTTAAACACTTAAAACCACTGCTTCACCACAAAGATTTTAGAACCATCTTACAACAACTTATATTCACCAGCCTTGACTACTGCAATTCACTCCTGATTGGACTCCCAAAAACAACCTTAAAACCACTACAACTACTACAGAACGTGGCAGCCAGAGTCCTCTCTGGCAAAAGAAAATCAGACCACATCACCCCTGTACTCTACAATCTCCACTGGCTTCCAGTAGAGAAAAGAATCAAATTCAAAATACTAGGGGTGTGCATTCGGATTGACCGCATTAGTAAAACGCAACTCATATTTTTTTTTTACTTAAAAAATTGATTCGACATAAACGATCGGATTTCCCACATATCGAACATAGATATGTTCGATATGTGGGAAATCGCGATTGTTGAGCCAAAATAAAAATATAAACCCCCTCACCCTCCTTAATCCCCCCCCCCCGACTTACCACAACTCCCTGGTGATGGAGCGAGGAGTGAGGACGCCATTTCTGCAATCCTTGGCGAGAAGCATGTGACGTCGGCGGCACGTCGAGTGACGCCGGCGTCACGTGATTCCCGGCTCGTTCGCGCCGGACGGCTCGTTCGGCCCAAAAAGAACTTTTGGCCAGCTTGGGGGGCCTCCTGACCCCCCCAAGCTGGCCAAAAGTTCTTTTTGGGCCCGAACGAGCCGTCCGGCGCGAACGAGCCGGGAATCACGTGGCGCCGCGTCACTCAGACGCGACGTCACGTGATTCCCGGCAAGTTCGCGCCGGACGGCTCGTTCGGCGCGAACAAGCCGGGAATCACGTGACGCCGACGTCACGTGATTCCCGGCAAGTTCGCGCCGGACGGCTCGTTCGGCCCAAAAAGAACTTTTGGCCAGCTTGAGGGGGTCAGGAGGCCCCCCCAAGCTGGCCAAAAGTTCTTTTTGGGCCGAACGAGCCGTCCGGCTGCGAACTTGCCGGAATCACGTGACGTCGCGTCTGAGTGACGCGGCGCCACGTGATTCCCGGCTCGTTCGCGCCGGACGGCTCATTCGGCCCAAAAAGAACTTTTGGCCAGCTTGGGGGGGTCAGGAGGCCCCCCCAAGCTGGCCAAAAGTTCTTTTTGGGCCGAACGAGCCGTCCGGCGCGAACGAGCCGGGGAATCACGTGACGCCGCGTCACTCGACGTGCCACCGTCGTCACATGCTTCTCGCCAAGGATTGCAGAAATGACGTCCTCACTCCTCGCTCGATCACCAGGAGTTGTGGTTAAGTCTGGGGGGTGGGGGATTAAGGAGGGTGAGGGGGTTTAATTTTTTTTTTTTGCACATATGTACATATACCCAACTCATTGGATTTTTTTTATGTCCATATTGGCCGCAAGTGGACCCCCTTTCGGACATAAAAAATATGAACATAAAATTTTGCTCTGCACATCCCTACAAAATACTAACCATCTTACACAATACAATATACAAAACTGAAAACACCGCCCTAGATAAAATCATAAAAAAACACAGATCAAAACGCACTACAAGAACCTCGAGAAAAGTACAGCTAAACATCCCATCACTACCTCTAGCTAAGCTATCCTACATAAGAAACAGAGCCATCTCCATAGCAGGACCTAAACTCTGGAACTCACTACCGGAACACCTCAGCTCTCAAAGCAACACCAAAACTTTCAAGAAAGATCTCAAAACATGGATCTTCAGACAAACCTTCAAAGATGGAATTGGCTAACCACTCATAACATCCATCACCTAACCACAGTCAATTCTATAACCGCAATATCAAGAATATCATCATAGAGCTCATTTTAAACTATTAATGTACCGTCTCGTCAATTCTATACACCTTCTCTCAAGCTCATAATAATCATTTTTTCATAGATTCATCTAGATCCAATACTCGCCGCCTTACACTATATCATAATCCGGACTATACTCCATGCCCTTCTCCTCATCACTTAAAATAGTGATATAAGTATCCCAAGTTGCATTTTGATGTTTGATTTTAACTATTTGATGTCTCTTATTTATTATTTTTTAATTGTTTGATATCAGTTGTTTTTTCCTGTTTATTGTCAGTTGCTCCCAAATGTATTAAGTTGTTATATCTGTAAACCGGAATGAAGGCAGCCTGCTAAATCCGGTATATAAAAACTTTTAAATAAAATAAAATAAATAAATACCCAGCCATCTCTCCCACTGGTTGAGTCCTTGGATTCTGGCGGATGGCAAGACTTAGGATGAGGCTAGAATCAAGGTGTAGACTGGAACTTGGAGACACAAGCTGGAGACAAGGACTGTATACTGAGGCAGTGCAAGACTAGAGGCAAGGGCTGAGCACATGTGGAGCTAGGCTGGACAGACTGGGCAGACTGGAAGAAGGCAAGGCACTGGCAATACAGGGAATGGATACCAGGGACAGGACTAGGCAGGGTAGGATAAAACTAGACAAGACAGCCAAGGACAGGACACAACAAGGACAAGCAAACTAGATAAAAATACAGAGGCCTAAAGGCAGCAGTTCAGAAGGCCCTAAGGCACTAAGCAAAGGTCCGGGGGCCTGGGAGTAGATACTAGGAGGCCGGAGGCCACAGACTAGGCAAGACAAAGCTGGATGGCCTGGAGGCCAGAAGACTAGGCAAGACAGAGCTGGAAGGCCTGGCGACCACAGGAAAGACAAGGTAGAACTGGAAGGTCCAAAGGCCACAGAGCAAGGCAAGTTAGAAACAGGGCCAAGCAGGGAGCCAAGTGGAATCTTTGACAAGGCATCAGGTATTGCACGTGGCAGGGCTAAATAGACCAAGCCCTGCTAAGTCATAAGCCATGAAGACTATGGCTGAAGTATTTATTTATTTATTTATTTATTTTTAACTTTTATATACCGATGTTCCTGTATAGGATACATATCGCACCGGTTTACATAGAAACTGAACTGTCGCCGTGGGGCGGATACAATGAACATGTGGTACAATGAAACATGCGGAAACAATGAACATGTGGTACAACAGAAATATACTATAATATAATAGAAACATAGGGCTGTACATGATGACCCTTCAAAATAATCTTTAGGAGAACGCTATAGTAAAGGGAAAACTGGAGCAAGTGTAAAACTGGAGCTCATGCTCCAGTGTAAAACTGGAGCATGAGCAAGTGTAGCTCCATGGGAACCTCTGGTGATAGGGAGGTTGCATAGTAAGCTGGATCCTAACAGTAGCCCCCAAGCCCACCTCCCTCTGGGTCCTATAAGGCAGAAAGATCTTGGGCATCAGGGATATAACCAGAGTGGAACCAGACACTAGGAGTCATAGGAGACAGGGTTTGAATGAAAGACTTTGAAGGTCTACTGAGAACACCTGGGACTGGGTTGTCAGACTCTAGTTTTTTAGGCACAAAGCTGGTGGACAAAAATCTCTCAAAGGCAAGGCTGCAAGGCTGGATCCCTGAGAAGCAAGGCTGCAGAAGTGGGATCCCTCAGAGGCAAAGTTCTAGGACTGACTGACTGGGGCTCCTCCCAGAGTGGCATGGCTAGCACAGTTGGCTGAGGCTCCTCCCAGAGTGGAATTTCTTGTATGGCAGGCTGGTGCTTCTCCTGGAGTGCCACGGCTGGCTGGGGTTCCTCCTGGAGTGTGCAAAGGAGATTGGGGATCCTCCCAGAGCAGCATGGCTTGAACAGGCTCCTCCCAGAGCGACATAGCTGGCATGGCAGCCTGGAGCTCCTACTAGAATGGCAAAGCTGACTTGGGCTTCTCCTAGAGTGGAAAGACTGAACTGGCAGACTGGGGCTTCTCCTGGAGTAGCATGGCTAACTTGGGATCCTCCTAGAGCTGCAAGGCTGGACTGGACTTCTCCCTAGTGGCATGGCTGACATGGGTTCCTCCCAGGTTAGCATAGCTGGACTGGGCTCCTCCTGGGTTGGAATAGCTAATTCTGTCTCTTCCAGGAGTGGCAAGGCCGGACTGGACCCTTCTCAGGGAGGCATAGCTGTTTTAGGCTCCCCCCAGAGCAGTAAGACTGACTTGGGCTCCTCCTGGAGCAGTATGACTGGAGGCACTATGGTAGCATTTACATCCTGGAGCAGATTGTTCAGAGCAGGATCTGGAACAAAACTAGAGAATGGAACATTGTTAGAGATTTGTCCCCAGGAGATAAAGGCAGACTTTGGGTGCTGCATTCCAGAGCCTTCCCAGGTAAAGGTTTCCTTACAGGAGAGTGAGGTGGAAGATCTGGGGTGGAATGTATCACTGGATTCTGTTTAAGGATGAAGTCTGTTTTAAATCTAGGCTCTGGGCAGGTAATTATCCTGGCTGGTTGAGACCTACAGGATCAGAGCTGGGAATAACCTCCACTACTGAAGTAATTTTTAAGGCATCATCCACATAGAGTGAGTTGACACAATCTAATAGTGTGGAAAGTACAGGCTGCTTTCTGTAGGATTGAGCTCCATTTAACCTCTGACTAGCTGCAGCTGGAGTTTCAGGTCTCAGGGAAAGGCTTTCAGTATTTGTTAAAGTGGAAAACCCAGAGGCATGTGAGCTAAATCTTTAAAAAAATCCTCTTGTTCAGACACTGGTTTTAAAGGTAAGTTAACCTTGGCTGGAAATAAAATGTAGATAGCTTAATCAGGCTTAGGTGGGTGCGTTACCCTGGCAAGAGTGAGACTATGGCAGGAGCAGATATAGCTCCATGGGGACCTCTGATGGCAAAGAGACTGCATAGCAGCCTGGATCCTAACACCCAACTGGATAGATGTGCCTACAGAAGTGGCTTGGGAAACACTGGTTTGTACAATATTAGTTAGAGATATGCACTTGTTCAGGCAAATTTGTTTCATTTTCTGGAAAATGAATATGAATGGCCAGTGCACCAAAATTAACAAATATTTCCATTTGCATGTGTTTTCATTTCACATTATAGTCTACAGGACAAGAAAGGCAGCTAGTAATCAGTGATGACACACTTCAATAAAGACTGACTGGAGCTGGGGCAGGAAGGGAGGAGGCTGTTGCGCATCCCAGCCGCGCTAAGGCCACCACCGGGCCTGCGTACCTCGCGCTTCCCTCCGGGGGCCCCGGTCCCTCCTCTCCGGCTGCTGCAGCAAATCACCTGCGCCCCAGGCACCCAGCGCCTGCGTCTCCGGCTCCCTCCGGCTTCCAGGCCTCGCAGCATGGCTCACGCCAGGGCTCTGCGGCCTCGGCCTCCTCGGCCTCACCCCTAGGTGTGCACGTGCACACTGGGACGACCTTTAAAGGCACCGCGGCAGGAAAACGCTCCGCGGTGCCTAACGATGATGTCAACTGAGCCCTGTATATAAGGCAGGGCTCAGCCCCTCAGTCTTCGCCTTGACAAACGGGTCGTCATCTCGAGTGAAGCTAGTTGCCGTCCTTGTGCTTATTCCTGTGTTCCTTGTTCCTGTGCCTGTTCCTGTGTTCCAGCATCTGTTCCTGAGTCCCTTCGTTCCTGAGTCTTGTTCCACATTCCACTACCCAGATAGTACCTCCTCGGATTGATTATCCAATACTGACCTCGGCTTGCCTCTGACCTCGCTTGGACTGATTACTTGGAACTGACCCCTGCTTGCCTTTGACCACGCTTGGACTGACACCTGGAACTGACCCTTGCTTTGGCTGACCATTCTCGGATGGATACCTGGCTTTGACCCTTGTGCTCCATTTGGCCACTCTCTTTGCTCCTCCTGTGACCACCAGGTCCACCTGCCTTGAAGCTGTCTGTGGCCTTCCTCGAGCTAGGTCACTAGGCACTGCCTACTCTGTCCGGCAGATCTCTAGTTCCTGCCTCATACCCGTGGTCTCCAGTACTCTCTGTTCCGGTCTAACTCATCAGATCATCGTCAGCCACGCACCTGTACTCTTGGTGGGCACACCTCTCTGCTACCTCTCTGGGAGACTCCCAGAGGCCCAGGAATCCAAGGCAGCCCAGGCAGCCCAGGAATCCAAGGGCTCAACCCGCGGAGCCCCCGGGCCGTTATTGGTGAAGCTCCAGCTTGCCTCTGTCTCCTTGTGTGCTCCGCCTCCTGGCGGCAGGTGCCCTCTGGGATCCCTCAGAGAGCCGTACCAATCCTGCGCCAGGCCAAGGGTCCACATCCAGCGCAACAGAGTCATTGGCCAGGAAGAGGGCCAATCAAGGACAAGCATATTTTTTAACCAGGCTGTCCTAGCTGACATCTGCATA
The DNA here is from genome assembly GCF_901001135.1 of Rhinatrema bivittatum. Taxonomy (NCBI): domain Eukaryota; kingdom Metazoa; phylum Chordata; class Amphibia; order Gymnophiona; family Rhinatrematidae; genus Rhinatrema; species Rhinatrema bivittatum. The sequence continues at coordinate 783,262,985 of NC_042616.1, read as the reverse complement.
GATTTATAATGACTTCCAGTTTAAAATTTCAGATTTGCTCTGCAGTGTGTGTACTGTCTAGGAATCAGAACAAAGAACAAGGCTTGAAATTTTGCAACTCTGAGCCTCATCTTGGAGTGAGAATGTGTGTAAGCTCTGTGCATGTATTAGTGTGCTGTTTTTCCATAAATTGTTTCTTTATCTGTTATGATTCTGCCCTCATGGGCAGCCTCTTACCTTCTCTCTGCCTGGAGGCCACAGTCCCCGGTCTTCCTTGAAGCTAGAGCTGCTCCTCAGTCTGTCCTCTGCGGCTTGAGAGCTGCTGACAATGCTGGGTCTGTTCCTCAGCCCCGCCCTGCTCTTCGGCATTATCAGCAGCATGGCCGCTGGCCATGATCCTGCACAGCTTCCTGCTTCCTGTTCCTAAGGTGCGGGCCGCGTCTCTTCACAAGATTTAAAGGGCCCATGGCCGGATTTGCCCTGGGTCCCACCTGATGATTGTTTCCTGTCTCAGCCCTATAAAAGGGCTTCTCCAACACTTCAGCTTTGCCTTGCAATGTAGTTACTTGCTCCTGGAAGTATCATTTTCCAGCGCTCCGTCAGGTCTTCATTCTTCATTGGAGCTCCATGTCTCGTCTGCTTCCTGTGTTCGTGGCTTCCTGATGTTCCATCTCTTCATGTCTTGAGGTTCCTAGTCCTGGCTTCCTGATGTTTCACTTCCTGATGTTCTGAGGTTCTGCTCCTTCTTCGCTCGTTCTGAGTCCTCCTGACCCTCCAGCTCCTTTGGTTCTCCAGATGACACCTTGTTGGGGTAAATCCGTCTCATCAGTTCCTGATCCCATCATTGGAGTTTTCATCTCAGCTGGATTCCCTTCCTGTGCTTGTCCCACTCTCCGCGTGGTCTGAGACCAGCCTCTCCAGGTTATGTAGGGCGCACAGTGGAACAGGGTGGTCCGTTACCAGTCCCGCGGGTGGACTGTGTAGGGCACCCTGAGAGACAGTGCCAATTCCAAACCTTCCCAGCTTCTCATCTCATCCAAGAGTCTTCCAAGTTCCTCGTCTCGTCCTCCAAGATCCTCATGCACTTCCAGAGTCTTCTCATCCATGTCGAGTCTTCTGTGTCACAGGCCTCCTTCTGCCCTCATCCTCAGTCTGGCCTGCTGCTTCTTGCTGATATCTAGCAGCAGGTCTGAAAGGGCTGGGAACGGTCGGAGGACTGTTCACTTACCAACAGTGTTGTTGGCTTCCAGAAGCATGCAGGTCTGGCAGAGGGTCAGACTTTGTCTTCATCCATGCTGGGACATGCCTCACCAACCCTCGGTGCTGTCTTGGATTCATCTGGGGTCGTGCCGAGGCCCAGGGCACACATTCCCCTCAAGTTGGGATCACTCTCCTAACATTCTCTAACATAACATTATCACTGGTAAAGGTGCTGTGTGAAACTCTAAGACAGTAATGAAAAGAGGAGTTCACACACTAACAATGCTGTACTTGTTAAAAGATAAACCCCTTTCCATAGACAGTGAGCAGTGGCACTGGTCAGTGGGCACTCTTAGAGATTGTATCAAATTTTAATCATGTCACATGAATTGGGAAGAAGAAGAAGGTATAGTGGAAACAATGGCAGAGAGAGAGAGAGGAAAATCTTTCCCTCCTTCTGGAAAGACACTTAAAAATGAAAATCCCAGGACATCTGGTAGTACTAGTAGTACTAAGAGCACTCCTCCACTCAAGCTACATACACATTTTTTTTGGCAGGGAGACAGCACAGACAGCATCAACAAAAAGAAACTGAGGCTGAAAGATGATGTGCTGCCTGTAGCCACTGTTAGGTCTGTTCCTAAGGTACAGGGACAGAAGAATGCAGAGTCAGTGGAGGGTGGCATTGGTTCTAGCAGTGAAGCAGCATGGGAAATATTAGGAGCATAGCAGCCAAAAGCACCTCCCTAATGTCTCCTGTGAAATATCTGTTGCAGATCCTGCAAGCAACTACTGATTCAGAGGAATCATGTTAGGACTTCTCAGAATCAGTCAATACTAGTAGCTGTAGAGAAGATGGAAGTTTTGTTGCCACCCAGCTATTTATTCTACCTCACACTCTACCTCTTGGGGTTTTGATGCCACTCTGCTGTCTGTCATATCCCACACTATAAGCTTTGGTATGCTCATGCTGCTGCTTTGTTGCTCTTTAGGGTCCTTGTGGTACTCATGCTGCTATTGTTGGTTTTCTTTACTCCTCTTTAGGTGCCTTGGAGGTCTTCATGTCACTTTTATTGATGCTCTGGGCCCCTCATGTGGAGCCACTTCTCCAAGACCTTTCACTCAAAAACTGGTGACAACAGACAAGTATGATTTCAATTATTTATTTATTTATTTATTTATTTTATTTATAGGTTTTTATATACCGAAGTATTGGTGATGGCCTTCACTCCGGTTTACATTTTAACAACAAGTACATTACCAACCAAAGTAGCAACTTTAACATGTATAACTTTGCAACGAGGAGATACATTGAGTTTGGAGGATCAAATTGAACGTGTGGGGAATTGGGAGAGAAAACTTTGATATGGGGAGGGGATATATACAATAGCAACTTAAGAGAGAATGTTGGGCACGTCAGTTGACATGCTGAACCGAGGGGGTACAGCTGCAATTCTAGATGGCAGTTAGGAGAGAGTGGGACGGGAAGGAGGTGGGAGGATTAGTGGAGGAGGGGCGGTAGTTGAGGCTGAGGAGGGGATTAAGGTGAGAGGTGGGGAGGGGATCTGCTAGAGTGGTTATATGTGTTAGTTTACCCAATTCCATCTTTGTAGGCTTGTTTAAAGAGTCATGTTTTGAGTAATTTTTTGAACAGTGGTGTTGCTTTCAGTTCTGAGACTGGATGGTAGTGAGTTCCAGAGTTGAGGTCTGGCTATTGAGAAGGCTCTTTTTCTGGTGGTAGTTGATTTGGCTGTGTTGACTGGAGGGATTTCGAGTTGGGTTTTATTGGTTGATCTAGTGGGTCGATATGAGTGGTGAATTTGAACTAGGGAGTTGAAGCAATCGTGATCAGTGTTGTGAATTGAGTTGTGTATAATTGCCAGTGTTTTGTTTTGTACTCTATTATTTTATCAACTGGAAGCCAATGTAGGTCTTTTAGAACAGGTGAGATATGGTCAGTTCTTTTGAGGCCGGTGAGAATACGAGCAGAGGCGTTTTGTAGAATTTGTAGAGGGTGTAAGGTTGATTTTGCTAGACCTATCAATAGGGAGTTGCAGTAGTCGATGCTTGAGAATATCAAGGATTGAAGAATGGTTCTGAAATCTGTTTGGTTGAGTAAGGGTTTGAGGTGTTTAAGAACTGATCGTTTGTGGAAGCCTTCATTTATTTTCATGGAGATGTGTTTTTTGAGGTTGAGCTGAGGGTCGATCCAGAATCCTAGGTCTTTGACGTGTTCTTTTAGGTTGATGGGGGTGTTATCGATGTGGATGGGGTGGTTCAGGTGGTCTCCGGAGTTGTTTCTTTCAATCAGCATACATTCCGTCTTGTCTGTGTTGATGCAAAGCTTTAGTTGGTTTAGGAGAAGTTTAATTTTGTTGATGGTCGTGGCTGTGGTTTTTAGTGCATTCTTCATGGAGTTAGCAACTAGGATGATTAGCTGAATGTCGTTGGCGTATAGGAAGTAAGTGATGGAAAGGCTTGAAAGAAGTTGGCAGAGTGGTAGTAGGTAGATGTTGAAGAGGATGGCCGATAGAGAAGATCCTTGTGGTACTCCTGTTTCAAGAAGGATGGTGTTGGATGTGTGGTTGTTTAGGTTTACCTTGTAGTATCTGTTTTGGAGGAAGGAGGTGAACCATTCTAGGGTTTTTCCTGTTAGACCTATTTCGGAGACCCTGGTGATTAGGGTGCTGTGTTCAACTGTATCAAATGCAGCCGAAAGGTCGCGTAGAATGAGGATGTATTGTTGGAATTAGCAGGTGGAAAGGTATTCAGACAAGTCCGCTAATATATACATGTAGATCTCTTATGAAACAGCAACGACTGTGCGTACTTCTGAACCCCATTCTGGAATATTTTTTTTCAGGTAAAATATACATGTGGCACCAAAAATACACATGTACTCTCAATGTTTATAAAATAGCATATACATTTGTACTTTCTAGTAATGTGTGTATAAGCTATCTTGCCATGCAGAATCCCTTTTAAAATGTATTCCAATGAGACCGATATTTAGTGCTGCTTATATGGATATGTAGCAAATTATCCAGCTAAGTGGCAGCTGCTGAATATCTGGCCAGCAGCCACCACTTAGCCAGATATGCCACTTATCTGGGTAAGTAGTGACATGGTGTCTAGGTCCCCATGTACCTCAAAAACACAGAAGTAGGAACATCAGTAACCTCTGAACCATTCTGAACATTTAAAATGACTAGTGCTATGGGCCATTTCTAGATTTTTTTTCTTTCCTTATCTCTCCCATGGACCAACTGCAGTGGTCAGAAATGTGAATATAGCCAGCACTTTGTTAAGATAAGGAACAGAGAATAACCTGCATTATTGATGTATTCTAGCTTGGCAAAGCTATCAGAGTTTGTGTCTTAATTAGCACCAAACTCTAGGTAAATGATGATACCTTTTGATTTTTACAATTAGTATAGACATATGCCTATTTTGTGTAGTATTTTAATCATTAGGAGTTTTAGATGCTCAATGCCTATATTATTTTGACATGTATTGAAGTTAGTAATCTGTAATCAGGTGCTCTTCTGTCAATTAAATAGATTGATGTAAGCAAGATCAAGGCACCCAGGTAGCTTGATGAAGCACATCTGATGTAAAGGTCAAAGAAATTTTTTATAGCTAAATTCTCCTGGCCATGTATCCTGACTTATATATGTAATTGTTTAATAATTAAAATACACGAGGCCAGGTGTCTCTAAGATAGTTTAACTTGACTTTTATTGAAATAAAAAATTAGTATTTATCTTCTTGGGGCATAAGCCCATGAATGATCAACAAGAAAAAAGTATATATACCATGAGGTCCAGAAGCTCAGAGCTGCTATGCTATCCAGTGTATGGCATGCGTGAGATCCTGTCAGATTTAACTCATGGTAAGAACCATTTTGATTTTTATTTTCCTGTATCTATTATATGACTTGATCGATTAAATACTTTCCTCACGTAAAATAAAAATCATATTCTTTTTAAAGAATATATCTCTGATTGAGTTATTGAGTGGCTCTGATCTAATAAATAATTAACTAAGCTCAAAATGATGCATCAACTCTAAGGAGTGTTAATGTATTAAATTTATGTGACATGATATTCTAAGGTTAAGAGAGTAATCTTTAAGGGAACCCCTTACTTAGAGTTGCCCACCAGAGCAGAACCGAGACAGAGGTTAGCTGGATATCCAATGGGTGCAGGATGGGTGTATCGAGGGGGCACTACTTATGTGGCTAACAACCTTTTAATTTCTTTAATAAACACAATCACTTAAATAAAGAATTGCAAGGATTCTTAATATTCTATTTAAATAGGAAAAATAGATATAGATTTCATACCATGCAAACACAGATAATGCAGAAAAAATTCAACAGCAATTAAAAACACTATAAATTATTGGCTAACTTAAAATAAAATTCAACTTCAGGACTTAGCTGAGTATAAAGTCAGATAAGTGTGTGTTTGTGTCTTTATAGAGGAACCTGTACACCTTTTTTGCTTCTAAATTGATAAAGTAGTTCTGGGCTGATGACGCCCTACAAAGCACAGTGAATTACCAGACCCAGAAGAAAACAGCCCCTTTTCTTCCTTTAATAAACACAGTCACTTAAATAAAGACTTGCAAGGAATCTTAGCATTCTAGTTATATATAGTTTATGTAAGTACCTATGGGCCTTATTTTCCAAGTCTATTGCAGGCTTGCGCTAACAGCGCAAGCCTGCGAAGGTAGCACACACCTGCGCTACCTAAATCGGGGCGGAGTCAGACCCGGAAGAGGAGGAGTCGGGGCGTCACCGGGGCCTACTCCGCGAAGAAGCCGCGGACGGCAAAAAGGTAGGTGCCTTTTCGCGTCCTATTTCACGCCCAATAGCTACACCTTCTATGTTGGCGCTAGTGGGTGCGAAACCAGCAGCGATCGCACTGTGGCAGTGCGATCGCTGCCGGCTAGTGCAGGTCTGCCCCCCCCCCCCCGTGTCGACCCCCTGCCCCCCATTAGCGTGATTTTCTAAAGTATCGCAGGCGTGCGATACTTTAGAAAATGAGGGCCCTATGTTTATTAAAGGTAAAAAATGCCTGTTACAAAAACAACATCCTTTAGTATTAGGTTAAGAGGAGTATGGGGACTCTGTCTTCCATTCAAAACAGTGGCAGCAGAAAGAGCAGGAAAGTGTAAAAAAAGGGACAATCAGCTAGTGTGCACATTAAGACATTCACATTTTATTAATCGACTTTAGCATATTATAAGCTTACATGCTATCTTTCAGCAGCACCCTCTCATTGCTTACACCAAAGGACGAAATATAAAAGACATGATGGTCCAATCTATGCTCATAATGATTCTATAGTAGCAAGTGAAAAGGACATAGTCATCATTCTTGCATCAGTTGTACTCAGTCCTGAGTAGATCCAAACTTGGGAAAATGTATATCATTCATGGCTCTACAGATTGTAATTCTAAAAATGTAATTTATGTGATCAGATGCCCTTGTAATCTTTTGAATACAGGAAGAACTAAATGTATGATTAAGGAACATAAAAGTTGTTTATCAATTAGTAAACTGAGCACACCATTAGTTAAACATTGTATTACTTTTTCCCACATATTTACAGATCTAAAATGATAGAGAATTGACAAAATATATTTATCTCCCAGGGAAGAACAAGCAATATAGATTCACATTTCATGAACAGTTGTAGATATACAAACTGGACACAGTCTTCCCTAACGGATTGAATGCCAAGTTGGAGTGGTACTCATTGATACTAAAAAGTACTCAATACTCTTTGTTCTTCAGATAGATACCTCTGACATTATTTTGGAAAAAATGTACAATTGGTGCTGATGACTTCTGTAGATATTTTCAATCTATTTAAGTGGTACTTTGAACACACTTCCAGTAACAAGAATTGAACTGAGCCCTAAAACATACTGGGCCAGATTTTAATACCTATGTGAGGGCGTAGATTTGTGCGCACAACCCAGCGCACACAAATCTACACCCGATTTTATAACATGTGCGTACAGCTGCGCGCATGTTATAAAATCTAGAGTCGGCGCAGACAAGGCAGTGCACACTTGCACGCCGAGCCCTGGGGAGCCCCGATGGCTTTCCCTGTTCCCTCTGAGGCTGCTCCGAATTGGAGCAGCCTCGGAGGGAACTTTCCTTCCGCCCTCCCCACCTTCCTCTCCCTTCCCCCTCCTTAACCTGCCATCCAGCCCTACCTAAACTCCCCCTAACCTTTATTATCCAAGTTGTGCCTGCCTCTGGGCAGGCATAGGTTGCATGTGCCGGCCGAGTGCCGGCGTGCGATCCCCCGGCCTAGCAGCCCTTTGGAGGCCTCTGGCCACGCCCCTTCCCCGCCCCAGACTGCCTATTCCCCGCCCCTTTTTTCAAGCCCCGGGACAATAGCGTGTCCTGGGGCTTGCGCGCGTTGCCAGGCCTATGCAAAATAAGCTCGGCGTGTGTAGGGCTTTTAAAATCTGCCCCACTGTTATTTGGAGGCAGTATGTGCAGTTGTTTATTCAGCTAAATGCTGATTCACAACAGCTTTTGACATGATAGCCTGTATCTTAGAATAAGCAAGTGATACTCCTGATACAGAGTTTGATGGTTCAAAACACATGTGTTGGGTTTTCATTCAGTGGGATTATCAATGTGTCTGCAATGCAACAGCTGTCAAAGCATGGACTTTGAATAAATAAACTAAAATGTTTATATTTTTATTTGCATATCAAAAAATTCAAAACAAATTGATACTCTGTAACCGATGATTATACATAAAGCAAAGAAGGTGTCTCACCGGTAGTGCTTATTTTGATGGTCAAACATTTTTTTATGTACATTGTTAGATATTTTATGTACATTTGTAAATGACATTGATTTTAACTTTAAGGTATGTCAAACTAAATAAATGACAAATAGGGACTTTTATAGTTACCATCAATGTATACCTTAGTGTGAACACGTATAGATAGCAAACCAATCTGTTGCAAACAGAGCACAGTTTACTGCTGATGCTTTCTGATTATGTTGTACACTAAGAACTTAGTTCAAGAGACAAACACAGAAGAATTAGTACAGTGTAACAGTAGTAGTATCACTGTGACCCCTGTTACGTACACCCTATCTCCATCCAAGTTGTCCCTGTCAGTCAGTCACTGGCCACCCTGCACATGCTGAAAGAGAAAATCACATCTCTCTGTATGTTTCTTATAGATACTTACACACTGCCTACCTGCTGAAGAAAAGAATTCTGCACATATAACACATTGTAACTCTCTAACAGAGAAATTATGGGTATAATTTTCAAAATAATTTCCAAGCAGGAAGCCCAGGTTCTACAGATAAATCCCCCTTTCAAAATCAGTTTAACTTATATGCATGCAAGAGTACACATGAAACATAATTTCATGCGTAATTTTATGCACCTCGTAAGTAGATGTTCTGGGCAGGGTTGGGTGTAGGGAAAGATTTACATACTTTTGATTTTTAAAAGTATGCTTTTAAATCCATAGATGCAAACCATAAACTGTCATTAACCAGGCAGAATTTGGGAAAGCCACTAATTATCCCTGGGTATTAAGCACCGTGGTATCTATCTACTATTTGGGATCCGGTCAGGGTACGTGTGATCTGAATGGCCACTGTTGGAACAGGATAAGGGGTTTTAATGCATCCTCAGTTTTACCCCACTCTGGCAATTTTTAAGTTATACCTGCTATTGAGCAAGTGTTACTTTGTGCATGTATGGCACATCGGGATCTGTACACAGCCACACATTTTCAAAGCAGATTTATGTTCATAAAATGTATGTTTGAAAATTACCCTTTGTGGTTTTTCCCACTGCTAGCAATTCAGGTTGGAGATGGTGAAAATGATTCCAAAAGCATACCTTATTCTTAAAATCTAAACTTTTTTTTTCTAATCCTTTCTTTTACACTGGAATTTGAAATAAGGAGCTTTAAAATCGATACCTTCTTCATCTGAAATTCAACAGATGAATGACTGAGAGCTAACTGCTCAAAATGCTCCTAGTTTTTACTTTACCTAAAAAATGATGAAGTCAGTCCATTGTAGCTACCAGTTGGGATAGGCTGATTGAAAAATTGTTGAAACATTATTGATGCTGCCTGTCCCATCTTCAACCGGCTCTGCTTTGCCTAGCTATGCTTCTCCCTCAGACCCATATTCCCTTCTTTAGGAGTAGAAGGTTGTGAGGGGTTGCTTTAAAATTAGATTTGGAAGAACCAATTGGAATTTTAACCTTGTATTGTCCTCCTGCTTTGGGAGCACAAGTTTTGGGGGAAGTTCATGAAATGATTGTTGAGTTAATCTACGGTTTTACTTCCCTTTTACTAGTGGAAGAATTTAATTTGCATTACAAAGTTGAAAATTGTATGAGATTACAGAATTTGAAGTTGCTCCTTTAATGTTGTGGTTTAAAGTACTTAACAGCTAGTCCTACTCGTGAGGGAGGACATATTTTGGATCTGGTTATCAGAACTGATTACTTTTGTAATGTTAACTCTTTAGTTCAGCATGGTATGGATTTATTACCATAGTCCCAGGGGTCTACTTGAGAGCCAGAAACAGGCCAGGTTTGGAGGATATCCACAATGAATATGCATGAGATAGATAGACATACACTGCCTCTAGTAGAGACAAAAACAGTATCTGAATTCAAGAAAGCATGGGATAAAAACAGGTGATCTTTAAGGAAGTGATGAGAATTATAATGCTAAATTAATTGGATGGATGGACAGACTAGATGGGGCATACAGTCTTTTTCTGACATCATATTTCTATGTTTTCTATGTGGTTGAAGAGTTTGGTATTTTTTGGAGGTGGAGGGAGATGCAAGGTTATTAGAGGAGCAGTGGGATGGAACGGTTGTCTCATTGTTAGATGGGTTCCAGAAAGTAATCAGCCTTTTCCTTGGTGAAAAGAAGAGCTTAGAGAAATAAGGATTTGATGGAAGAAGTTTTGGAGCATTGGAGGAGGGTCGTAAATAGATATAGAAGGTTAGTACAGAAGTTGAAGAGGAAGGCATATTCTAATTCAATAAATTCAGTAAATTGTGTCAAAAGGGAAATGTTTAGCGTAGTTAGATCTCTTTTAAGACAAGAGAAAAAAATAATTCTATGGAATAGCTATGTTGTGTCAGCTTTGCATAATTTTTATTAGAATAAGATTGATAAATTGTTGCAACAGCTAAAATCATCTAGTTATAGGATATCCTCAGAGGTTGAGTTAATGGGAATGGAGTAAAAAAAACATGTTTGAAATGAGAGCCTCAGGTAGCTCCATGGACCCTTGTCCTCCAAGTCTAGTGAAAGCTCTGGCAGGAGGAAGTTTGGAAGGGTTGTCTAAGATTATAAATTTGTAACTTATCATTAAAATCATCCATTGTACCTGAAGACTGGAGGATAGCAAATGTAACCCCAATATTTAAAAAGGGCTCCAGGGGCGATCCGGGAAACTACAGACCGGTTAGCCTGACTTCAGTGCCAGGAAAAATAGTGGAAAGTGTTCTAAACATCAAAATCACAGAACATATAGAAAGACATGGTTTAAATGGAACAAAGTCAGCATGGCTTTACCCAGGGCAAGTCTTGCCTCACAAATCTGCTTCACTTTTTTGAAGGAGTTAATAAACATGTGGATAAAGGTGAACCGGTAGATATAGTATACTTGGATTTTCAGAAGGCATTTGACAAAGTTCCTCATGAGAGGCTTCTAGGAAAAGTAAAAAGTCATGGGATAGGTGTGCGATGTCCTTTCGTGGATTGCAAACTGGCTAAAGACAGGAAACAGAGAGTAGGATTAAAATGGGGCAATTTTTCTCAGTGGAAGGGCAGGGGACACTGGAGTGCCCTCAGGGATCTGTATTGGGACCCTTAAGTTCAATATATTTATAAATGATCTGGAAAGAAATACGACGGAGTGAGATAATCAAATTTGCAGATGACACAAAATGTTCAGGAGTAGTAAATCACAAGCAGATTGGATAAATTGCAGGAAGACCTTGTGACGACTGGAAAATTGGGCATCCAAATGGCAGATGAAATTTAATGTGGATAAGTGCAAGGTGATGCATATAGGGAAAAGAACCCATGCTATAATTACAACAATGTTGGGTTCCATATTAGGTGCTACAACCCAAGAAAGACATCTAGGTGTCATAGTGGATAACACATTGAAATCGTCGGTACAGTGTGCTGCGGCAGTCAAAAAGCAAACAGAATGTTGGGAATTATTAGAAAAGGAATGGTGAATAAAACGGAAAATGTCATAATTCCTCTGTATCGCTCCATGGTGAGACCGCACCTTGAATACTGTGTACAATTCTGGTCACCGCATCTCAAAAAAGATATAATTGCGATGGAGAAGGTACAGAGAAGGGCTACCAAAATGATAAGGGGAATGGAACAACTCCCCTATGAGGAAAGGACTAAAGAGGTTAGGACTTTTCTGCTTGGAGAAGAGACGACTGAGGGGGGATATGATAGAGGTGTTTTAAAATCATGAGAGGTCTAGAAGGGTAGATGTGAATGGTTATTTACTCTTTCAGATAGTAGAAAGACTAGGGGGCACTCCATGAAGTTAGCATGGGGCACATTTAAAACTAATCGGAGAAAGTTCTTTTTTACTCAACGCACAATTAAACTCTGGAATTGTTGCCAGAGAATGTGGTTAGTGCAGTAGTATAGCTGTGTTTAAAAAAGGATTGGATACAGTTCTTGGAGGAGCAGTCCATTACCTGCTATTAAGTTCACTGAGGGCCAGATTTTCAAAAGCATTTACTCGAGCAAAAACCAGTTTTGCTCGAGTAAATATACTTTACTCAAGTAAGTGGGCTTTTCAAAATTGCTACAATATATGCCATTGAATTGTCCATAGGATTTACTCAAGTAAGTGCACTTTACTCGAGTAAATAGCTTTTGAAAATTGCTACGATAGTATGTCACATTTACATGCGTAACTCCTTAAAATGACCCCCTTAGAGAATAGCCGCTGCCATTAGCAATGGTTACATGGAATAGACTTAGTTTTTGGGTACTTTGCCCAGGGTCTTATGGCCTGGATTGGCCACTGTTGGAAACAGGATGCTGGGCTTGATGGACCCTTGGTCTGACCCCAGTATGGCATTTTCTTATTGTTGGATGAGTGCTGGCTCCCTATAAGTCTAAACACATCTGTGTGTTAGACTGAGTTTGAAGAAACATCAAATAGATCCAACTAAGGGCTAGATTAATCAAATTATTGCATACAATAGGGGTGTGTATTATGGTAATAACCTATTTATTGCAATGTGTACTATCTTAGTGCTTTACTAGGTATACCACAGAATACAATAACTTTTTCACACTAATATCACAATTTCTACAGAGAGAGAGAGAAGAGAGAGAGAGAGAAAGGGAGAGAGACTAGCTATAAGGCCCTTCTAGTAGTTAGGTATTTATACCTCTATATGAGGCCCACCTAGTAACTTGAGGTGAGGTTTAGGTAGTAGTGCTATTAATCAAGTTTACTTAGGTATTAGCCACTGCTATTAATTGCATCAGTAGCATGGGATCTTCTTGGTGTTTGGGGTACTTGCCAGGTTCTTGTGGCCTAGTTTGGGTCTGTTGGAAACAGGATGCTTGGCTTGATGGACCCTTGGTCTGACCCAGCATGACAATTTCTTATGTTCTTAGTGTAGGGGTTAGGGGCCACTTTGACATGCAGAGTGAGACGTAAGAAGAGAACAGTGCACTCTTGTGAAGATTTGATGTCCTTTGGAGTGAGGAAACTCACACAAAGATGAGATTTGTACAATGTACTCTCAACCTAGCTTGATGGACTCTCAACCCAAAATGCTATTTGGGAAAAGATCATAAAGCGTGATATAGCCATAGAGTGTAGATCTTCAAAAAATACGCGTGCGCCACCTGCGCGAACAAAAGTACACCAGATTTTATAAGATACGCGCCATATTTTATAAAATCCGGGGTCTGCGAGCGCAAGGCTGCGCAAATCGCAGCCTGCCTCCGTTCCCTCTGCGTCCCCCCACCTTCCCCTCCCTTCCCCCTCCCTTCCCCCTATCTACCCCCACCACCCAGCCCTACCTAAATCCTCCCCCTACCTTTGTTGGGCAAGTTACGCCTGCTTGAAGCAGGCGTAACTTGCACGAGCTGCCCTGGCATCCCCCGGCACAGGCTGCAGTGCCGGGGGACTCGGGACCGCCCTCCCGGCCCCCCCCCCCCGACCCGTCACCATGCCCCCTGGACCCACCCCAGACCGCCCCCTGCCCCCGGACACGCCCCCTCCCGCCCCATTTTAGGAAGCCCCGGGACTTACGCAGCGTCATGGGGCTTTGCGCGCGCTGGCGGCCTATGCCTATATTTGTACAGCTTAATGCCAATGAAAAATGTGTAGTTATTTCCAGTGTTAAAACTGAGCGATAAAGGCTTTGCAAACTGCAAAGCCAGCTCACTTTGACAGACATCCCCGCCCCTAACTCCTCTCCCTTTCCCAAATTAGCATTGCACCATGCGTTTTGGTGCTTTTTGCATGCATTAAGGCCATAATGCGAGTTGTAAAATAACCTCCTAAGTGTGAGAACTATAGACCTAATTCTAATCTGCCGTTATCTTAGATTGTTTAAAAGACAATATTGAGTCAATTATCCGGTTATTTGGAGCATACTGGTGGTCTTTCTGATATGTAATCAGCCTTTAGGCTGGGCATAGTATGGAGCTATCTTTATTGTCTTTCACTGATGTCATTTTGTGCTGGTTGGATGCTGGATAGTCAATGATTTTTTATTTGATTAGCTTTCTCCAGCATATTTGATCTGGTGGATCATCAGCTTCTTCTTGATAGATGCCAACAGATGGGTGTAAGAGGGAGGGTTTTAGAATGGACTGATAATTTTTTGACAGAAAGGACTCAGGTATTGCAGGTGTAGCATCATACTCCCAGCCAGTGGTACTAAGGGCAGGAATTCCACAGGGCTCATGTTTTTCCCTTCTGTTGTATAATATTTTCATGCAACCATTGCCATATCTTTTTAGGAGCTGTATATCATTATTATATATACTAGATGACATCCAGCTCCTCGTTTCTATAGAAACAAATGTAGATGATACTGTGAAATTAATAAATCATTGCTTGGTCAGAAATTCAGATTGGATAAGTGCCAGTAAATTGATATTGAATAAAGCTAAAATGGAAATCCTTGCAGTAGGTAGGGTTTTTTGAAAATGTGAGATGTACTGAACAGGCTGCATTGGATCTCTTTGTAAATGAAATCTTGGATAAGGTTAAGAGCTTGGGAGTTGTATTAGACTCCAGTTTTTCAATGGAGGTTTTTGGCCACAGGTTGAATGGCATGCTTATTTTAAACTGAAAGCAGTAAAACAGCTGAAGCTGATTTTGACTCCAGTGCATTAAAGACAGTGATGGCTGCTTTGATCATGGGATTGCAATGCTTTGTTTGTGGGGATGTGGCTGTTATGGTTAGGAGATTACAAGTGATTCAAAACAGTGTGGCTAGATTGGTGTCTGGTAAAATAGGTATGAGAAATCTTCTTGGTAATTACTCTCTTTGCGTTGATTGCCAATAGATGAACAAGTTAAATTTAAGATAGTAAAAGTGGTTTCACTGTATGAGGAACAATGGCCCAAAATACTTTTATGATAAGTTGGAGTGGTACACACCTAAGCAGTCCCTGGGATCATTACAGAGTCATCAGTATCAGCATTGATTACAGTGTTATGTTAAGTGGGCTTTTTCAAGAGTAGCACCACAACTTTGGAATAAACTCCAGAAGTTGCTTGGGCAAAGATGAATTATCTAAAGTTTCAGAAACAAATTAAAGCTTGCTTGTTTCCATCCTCATGATAAGATGGGGGATTTCCTTATAGATGATGAAAGAGTAAGAGGACATATTCTGATCATTGCTGGCTTGAGAGGAAGCAGCTTATGTGATTTTTAGGATGTTAGTTATGTGTGTGTATGTGTGTGGGGGGGGGGGGGGGGGGGGGGGAGGGATAATTGTGTGTTAGCAGTGATAGTGAAGACTCATGTGTCGTATTTTTCCATTTGGAGATATAAGAATGCACATACCTAGCTAATGATACATAGTTATGTTGATGGATTTTTCTTGGGAGTTTGGTCCATGGACAAACTTGGAGTGTCTGTGATGGCACCTCCTCCTACACACTTTGAACTCTTATGGTGGTGAAATGTGACAAACAATAAACAATGATGATTAATTTGTTTTCAGAAATTACTACATACGGTATCAAAAATTGGGGAAAAAAGATGGTAGATAAACAATAATTCTTCTGATACTATTTTATTAAACTTTATAATTAAGCCCTCTGGGGATATGGAAAAATCTAAAGTACCTGAATGTAATCCACTTTGAAGTGCTGAAAAAAGTGTGGAAAGTGGAATATAAAAATCTAAATAAATAAAATAAAAGGCACTAATGATAAAACAGTATCAGAGTCAGAATTATTTTTTTTCAGACTGCAACAAATACATTTTATTTGCTCAAATATCTTGGCTTTAAACAAATTAAATAAGGAAAAATCTAAATATCTTCTGCTGGTCACCCTCTGGAGGTCAAAATGAATGGGTGAATCCAGTCCCAAGAATGTAAGGGAAATAGGATTTTATTCAACTTTGAAAAATTACCTTATTCCATGGTTTTTTCCCCTCAGTTTTACTTTTTACTCCTTCTCCTTGGTTATGAGCAAGAAGGCTGGGATCCTGCCAGGTACTTGTTATCTATATTGGCCTCTGTCAGAGAGAGGGTGCTGGGCTAGATCAACTTTTGGTCTGACCCAGTACGGCATTTCTTGTTTCCTCTGTTAGTTTCATGTTCTTCCATGACATACCATGCATAGGGTTAGAGTATCAATGGGGTTTCCCATTTTATGTCTATGGTATAAAAGCTAGGTACATCTGGCCCATAATGTCTCTCTGACCTCCTGTGTATAACATATTTTTGCATTTTTAAAAAAATCTTAAGCAATCTTCTTGATTCAGTCAAAGTCAGGGTCTGAAAGGTTTTATGATCCCTGTGGTATGGCAGAACTTTAACCCCATGTTACTGATTGTCTCAGTCTTAGCTAAAAGGCCTAGATAGGACAATCCTTAATTCATGACTCAGACCTTACATTTGATCATTACAAAGAAAGAGGCTGAAAAGCAATTCCCTTCCCCTCCCCCCCCCCCAGCTGCCCTCATATCCCATATAGACCATATTTCAGTGCCTAGAAGTGCAGGGATGAGCTGAAATCATTCTTTTTCTGATAGAGCACTGATAGTGATAGTATGCCCCTCAAAACAGAGACTCTCATAATTTGAAAAAAAATGGGATGAATTACTTTAGTAGATAATATGCAGAGAAAATTCATGCTGTTAACAGCTCTTACATGTTTTTTTCAGTTGTGAATATTCGTCAACATCTGTGAATAGTGATGACACAGACTCAAATAGTATTATTAAAAAGTGATGACAGCATGTTTTTGTTTGATATTTGTTAGTGCATACACAGAAACCTGGCAAACAAAGCAAATGTTCAGTTTTGCAAATGATATTGTTTGAAAGTGAGCTTAATCAACTGAATCAAGTTGGGAATGGTAGCAATGCATTTACATTGTGGGTAACATCCTCCAATTCAATGGAAATGGTGCTAATAATGAACTAAGTCAAGAGGTGATACGAGACAAAATTTGAATTCTCTTTTCTCACTCACTTTATATGTGACATCCTTATTTCTTCTTATTTCCCCTTTGTATCTATTCACCCAATTTAATTAGGAAGAAATAATAATGGGCTTAACTCTCCTAATTTAAAATTAGAAAGGAGACCAGTGAAAAAAAAAAGATCTATTCAAAGCTTAAGCAGAGGCTGCGTGGGAGGATAAGATTGAGCTGTGACAAATTTGGCAGTAATTCCTCTCTATATACAAATCTCTCTCCCTATATAGTATATATACGTATATACACACACACCATGATTTCAGGTCATGAATTTAGGCACCCCTCTTATTTTATATGTACAGTATATATTTTATATCTATCTATCTATATCTATAGACATATAAAATAATGGCTGAATTTTAAAAGCCTTGTGCGCAGTAAAACCGGGGGTTATAAGTGCGGTTGGGCCCTGCGCAGTTCCCAGTACACGAACATGGATGCGGCTATTTTATAACATGTGTGCGTCAGAGCACGCATGTTCTAAAATAGGATTCCCACATGCGCGCCAGATTTTAATATCCACGTGTACATTGTGGGTGGTGGCCTCCTCCATACTCAGGGAGGGTTGATTTCTTAAATTACGCACGGTGACAAGAGAAGGTCTTCCCCAATTCCTTAACCCTAACCCTATCCATCCTCCCTCTGCCCCTCTCTTCCCCGACCCTTAAACTAACCCTACCCATCCCTGGTTCTTCCCAGGTTTGCATACTTGTCCAGTAGCCAATTCCATTTCCTTTAGTAGGATTCGGCAAATGGGTGACTTGAGATTTCAACTTCATTCTGATCTTTGTCTTTTGACCAAATAGTTTGAGATGGTGTTGGGTTCGGGATAATCCGCACTTGGTTTGGATGTGAGTCGGTTTGGGACTCATTCATTCACAATTGGAGCTGCAACGTCGGCGGCCTGCTTGGGTTTGTCCGGCGGTGTGATTCAGAGGATTGGGAAACTGGGAGGTACAACCATGACCTCGTTGATGTGTTCATTATCATTAATTGTGCTCTCTTTGCAGGTTTTGCATGCTGGAGGTGGATTGCATGGATCGTTGAACATTTGTACATCATGTGACTGTATAGGCATGCATGCAAGCATCATTATTGTTATGATTCCTGGCCGCGGAGCTACTCCCACGAGCAGGCCTCTCACCTCCGGTGCTGCCTTCTTCAAGGCAGCACGGAGCTGCCGACGTTCTTCGCGGCAGAAGCCGCAGTCAGCTCGTCATCTTCACCGCGGCAGGAGCCGCGGACTTCGGGGTGCCTCTCTGGCATGGCAGGCCTTGCTGCTGTGCCTCAATGCGGCTGGGGCCACCGCTGACATCAGCTTCATCTTTGCGGCCGGAGCCGCCTTTGATTTCTCCGGAGCCGCTGCTGACGTCGGGACCTGCCTGTGCGCAGGCCCAGCTTCTCCTGCCTTCAGTGTCTTCAGCGGCAGCATGGCCGCTCTCCAAGGTCCTGCCCCCTTCCTAGGGGGCAGGCCCACGCCTTCTTCCCCTTCTTAAAGGGACAGCGTAGGTGGGGTCCACCTGGCCCCACCGGAAGCCAGCTCTGGTTTCCTGTGCCAGCCCTATTTAAGGGCTGCTTCTCCACTTCAGCTTTGCCTTGTATTGGAGTTACTTGTCCCTGGAAGTGCCTGTCTTCCAGCACTCTGTCAGGTCTTCGTTCTTCATTGGAGCTCCATGTCTCATCATGATTCCTGAGTCTTCGTTGCTTCCTGTGGCTTCCTGATGTTCCATGTCTTCATGTCCTGAGGTTCCTAGTCCAGGCTTCCTGATGTTTCACTTCCTGATGTTCCAGGGTTCCTGATGTTCTGAGGTTTCGCTTCTCCTTCGTCTGTTTCAAGTCCTCCCGATCCTCCAGCTCCTTTGGTTCTCCAGATGACACCTTGCCTCGTCATTGGAGTCTCGTCTCAGCTGGATTCTCTTCCTGTGCTTCCGAGTCCTCTTGACCCTCCAGCTCCTGTGGTTCTCCAGATGACACCTGGCTTCATCACTGGAGTTTTGTCTCAGCTGGATTCCCTTCCTGCGCTTGTCCCGCTCTCCACGTGGTCCGTGACCAGCCACTTCAGGTTGTGTAGGGTGCACAGTGGGACAGGGTGGTCTGCGACCAGCCTATTGGGTCCGCCCATGTCGGTGGGCTGTGTAGGGCACCCTGAGAGACAGTACCAATGTCTGAACCTTCCCAGCTTCTCATCTTGTCCAAGAGTCTTCCGAGTTCCTCGTCTCGTCGAGAGTCTTCCAATATCCTCATGCACTTCCAGAGCTTTCTCATCCATTTTTTGAATCTTCTGTGTCACAAGGCCTCCATCTGCCCTCATCCTCAGTCCGGCCTGATGCTTCTTGCTGATACCTAGCAGCAGGTCCGAAAGGGCTGGGAATGGTCGGAGGACTGTTCAAATACCAACATACTGTTGTTGGCTTCCAGAACATGCAAGTCCGGCAGAGGGTCAGACTTTGTCTTCGCCCATGCTGGGATACGCCTCGCCAACCCTCGGTGCTGTCTTAGACTCATCTGGGGCCATGCCAAGGCCCAAGGGCACACATTCCCCTCAAATTGGGATCACTCTCCTAGCAGTCCCAAACATAACAGAATGCAAGGCCTTCCTAAGGTCTCCCCTTCATAACACTTATGGGGCGCAACTGGACTTGTCTCAGCATGATGCGATTGTCAGTTGGTTGGGGCATAGAGTGATGTGTTGGGATGAATTGATTCCTTGTTTGCTTCGTGGACTTGAGCGCTTCAGTCAACCGCATTTGTTGATAGTACATTTGGGGGGGGGGGGGGGATTTGGGGGGGGGGAATGATTGGGGTAAGATGTCAGGGTGAAAATTCATCAGGAAGGATTTAATGTCCATTTCTTTATTGTTACCTCCTGCTGTAATTTCCTGGTCTAACATAATTCCAAGGCCTGATGAGATGGACAAGAGAATTTGGCAGTGCAGCCAAGCTAAGGCCAAGCATCAGATTTGTTCTTGGCTGGGTTTATTGGGGGGTTGGCCTATCAGACATGAGTGGTTCTGGGATTTGGATCTGGGCTTGTTCTGGGATGATGGGGTTTACTTGTCGTTTATTGGCTTGGATTTGTTTATGAATGCATTTCAGAAGTCCTTGGAAGACTTGCTCTGTTAGCGATCTTGGCTGCATCTTTGGGGGTCACAGGATAGTTCCAACTTATGCCTATGGTAGGTTGCCCAAGCTGGTTGGGGTTCAGCTTGGTGCTGAATGGATGGATGACTTGATGATGGTCAGGTCTGGATCTTCAGTGGGACCAACTGAGTTCAGTTGTTCCATGTGCGGCTCCTTGCTGGGCTGTGATGGGGGTTTGCATGCACTACTCCTTGCTGGGTGGTGGCGGGGTTCATGGGAGTGGCTTTTGTGCAATACCGATAACTGACATGACAAGTGGCTTGTCAGGGTTGATCTTGCTGGTTGGTGGTGGATGTTCACTGTGTGGGTTAGTGATATGTTGGGCTCAGGCACTTGGTTGTTCTGTAAATAAAGCTGTAGCCTATTCGATCCCACTATAGTGTTGGTGTATTTATTGTAATTCATATTCTAAAAGGGAGGATGCTGGGAGAAGTGTTTGTCCTGGCTCCCTGTATTAAGGAAGAGACAAAAGATACAGAAAAGAACACACAAAAAAAAGAAAGAAACACACATAGAAAGAAGAAAACAGAAAGAAAACACACTAACGTAAAACTCATATGCTTACCTGAGCAGGAACATAAGAAAGCTGTTGTTGATATGAAAGACATAAAAAGGACACAAAGTCTCAATTCTTTAAGGAAAATCATTATTAAGAGAAAAGTAAATTTATTTTAATAGTTAAAGAAGATAGACATACATACTTATTTAATAGTATTTGTTCAGTTGTCTTGTTGTTAAGCTTACATAGGTGTAGAAGGACTGCGTGAAAGTTGAATTATTAATACCCATGTAAAGAAAGAAAATATAGAAAGAGTATTATAGTATGAGTGTTGCGGTTCTGGCCGCGAGCACCGCAGCCAGGCCCTTACCTCCAGGCTCCCGGACCTGCTCCCGCTTCCAGAGGCCTGGTTTGCGGCCTGTTTGGCGGCGTCCCCTCTGGGGTTTGGCCGCTGCGAGGTCTCCCATGGACGCCCGGCTCCTAGGTGCGCGCGCGTGCCACTTGGGCGCTTTTCTAGGCTGTTTCCCGCCAGTGGTGATTCCGCCCACTCCTGACGTCAGACGCTGTGGCCTTGATAAGCCGGACGGGGCCATCCAGTCTTTGCCTTGCAATGGGTTAGCCTCCCGGTTTCCTGTTGCGCTGTGCACCAGAGTGACTCGCTTTGCTTCGTTGCTCCGTTCCTGCTACAGTACCTGCTTGGTTCCTGCTTGATTGCTACAGTACCTGCTTGGTTCCCGCCTGCCTGCTACAGTACCTGGCTGGTTCCTGCTTGCTTGCTATAGTACCTGCTTGGTTCCAGCCTGCCTGCTACAGTACCTGCTTGGTTCCAGTACCTGAATCCTGCTACAGTTCCTCCCTGTTTCCAGTACCCGAATCCTGCTACAGTTCTTGCCTGGTTCCAGTACCCGAATCCTGCTACAGTTCCTGCCTGGTTCCAGTACCCGAGTCTTGCTACAATTCCTGCCTGGTTCCAGAACCCAAATCCAGTTACAGTATTGCTACTGTCCTAGTCTGGTTCCAGTTACCTGTCTTGATCCACAACCTGCCTAAGTCCCAGCGGCTGGGTCCCTACGGGCTCCTCCCAGGGGGGCTTCGGCTTCCAAGGGTGAAGTCACCTAAGTCCCAGCGGTTGGGCTCCTACGGGCTCCTCCCGGGGGAGCACCAGCTTCCAGGGTGAAAAGCATCTACATCCTGCCTGAACATCTGCCTCCCGGCCTGCTATTCACTAGAGACATTGACCACCTTTCCCAGTCTCCAGCAGGTCGGCCCAAGGGTCCACTAAACAGAGACTCCCATAACAGATTGCAAGGCCATGGACTCAGTGGATGCACCCGCTCCCTTGAATCTGCCCGGGATGGCCCGAAGAATGCTACAGCACCAGAGCTGCATAGATATGTTGGCAGCCACGGTGGAATGGCTATCCTCGTGCCTGGAGTCCTTGCCTTCCGCTGGCGGGGCCCCCGAGGGTCACAGCTCCTCTGTGACTCAGCTACCGGCACCCTCTCGTTATGCTGGTGATTTAAGGACCTGCCGCAGCTTCTTGAACCAATGTTTTGTGCGGTTCTCCTTGTTGCCTCGGCAGTTCCCCTCGGATGCAGTAAAAGTGGCATATATCCTGTCCCTGCTTGATGGGAAAGCCTTGATTTGGGCTTCTCCCCTCTGGGAAAACATTCTTCACTAACGGACTTACAACTGTTCATCAAGAACTTCTGCCAGGCCTTTGATGAGCCCGCCCGAGTAGCGACAGTTATGTCTGACCTGCTGCAACTTCGTCAGGGGGCTCGCTCCTTGGCAGATTATGCAATGGAGTTTCGGACTTTAGCCCAAGAAGTAGGTTGGCAAGATGTTGCCTTAGGGCCATCTTCCTGGAAGGCCTCTCCAGACGCATAAAGGATGAAATCGCTGCGCGAGATCTGCCGGAGGACCTCAACGCCTTGATTGAGATGGCTGCCCACATTGATCGCGGTAATATTATAAGAAATATATCCAGAAAGGTTGCTAAAGGTTCAAGTAGAGAGTCTTTTGCTGAAATAATAATCAGTCAGCACGGAGGCTGGGATAATGATTTATGGATCTTTGTTTATGTACGGTATATGAGACCAGGATCACCAACTTTTCTACCCGAAGGAACTCAAATTACCTTTGCTTATAGCTAAATGTGATGTGACTTTGCTTCCCACAATAGTGATTTTCCTTTGCTGTCTGGGGAGTTTTGTAGTTTTGAGACCCTCCCCATTTTACTAACTCTCCCCTTTTAGAGATGGGCTCAGTGAGCCTTGTTCTTTCCTGGGTATGCTCAAAGGGGGAGACTCTTCTAGGCTGGAGAAGAGAGAGGAGGAGAAGTTTTGATGAGAGGTGGGTCTCACTGCTCACTTGTGAAGTGCTATTGGGAAGTATATTTTGAGAGGTTTAAATTGTTCTACAGTTTTTGAATAGCTCCTAATACATGGCCTAGTTTTCCCTCTTGTTGGAAGGGCTGGAGGTTCATGGTGGTTGCATTCCCATGACCAGTCAATGGTGGATTGAAATTGCAGGAAACTGCTATTTTGTAAAACGTGTTGTGCCAGCTGATGATAGAAAGATTTTTGGATTTGTTTTCCTTCTAGCACATGCTAGAGAAAGAAGAAAACTTTCCCACTCTTTATGGGGAGGGCTTTTGCCTGAACACTGGATAAGAGGAAGGTAGAGGAGCTATTAGACAATGCAGCATGGGTAAAGGGACTGTGGCCTTCTGAGTGATGATTTTTATGTTGCTATTCATGGTTTTTGTCATATAAGCAAAAATCATGCTTTTCAAACTTAAGTAAATGTTATTGAATTGAGCACCATAGCTCATGTTTTGAGGTTGATTTCATCAAGAGGACTCCTCTACCCATGAGTAAAAGCTGAACAGTGATTGTGATGGGGGTGAAGGCAAATTACTGTGATACAGAGCCCTACTACTGTACCAGGGGCCCAGAGGTGAATACCTCCTCCCCACCAATGAACTCCAGCACCCAGGGCTGAATTCTGATGCAATTATAGCAAGTGAGAGAATGTAAACCACTTCACCAGGGGAAGCCCCTCCTGCTATGGTGGTCGTAGGCCAGTGTAGGGACTTACAATGTTGCTAGTGAGGGTAACTCTCAAAAGCCCTCTCTCCTACTGGGTAAATGTTAGGGCCTAAGTCCCACCCATTCTAGTTTCTCAGATGTAGGGAGAGATAGCAGGGATAATACGTTTTTTTTTTCAACCAATAATTATAATATTTATCACTTATAAGAACTCTTTGTTTTTTTTTAATAAATATCATTTACTACTATCTGGTGGCAGGTCTCTATATATCCAGATGAGATTATCAGATAAATAAAAAATAAACTGTCTTTTCTTGTTTCTAAATTAGTACAGTATGGGCTAGATTTTCAGAGGATTTATGCGCGTAGGGGGGCTTATGCGTGCTGGGCCTATTTTAGAAAGCCCCAGCGATGCGCGTAAAACCTTGGGACGCGTCTAAGTTCCGGGGCTTTACTAAAGGGGTGGTCTGGGGGCGGGGGTGGGGCAGGACCAGAGGCCTCCCACATAGCGGCCATTGCCGCTGTGGCAGAGGATTGTGTGCTGGCAGGCTGCCGGCAGGCGCAAAAGGTAAGACAAAGGTCAGAGGGGATTAGAGAAGGGCTGGGAGGCTAAAGGTTAGGGGGAAGGGATCGGGGGAAGGCAGAGCGGCTCGGTGCATGCAAGGTGCACAATTGTGCACCCCCCTTGCGTGTGCCGACCCCTGATTTTATAACTTGCACACGCCTGCGCAAGTTATAAAATCGGGCGTACATGTGTGCGCGCCGGGTAGCGCGCGCACATGTACGCCCACACGCTCCTTTTAAAATCTACCCCATTTGTAAATATTTCTGTTTCTGTTTCAATTTTTTGTGAGTATTTTTCTATTTCAGATGAAACTGACTTCTCAAGGATGGCAAATTACGGTAAGAATGTTTCCTGTTTGCCTTTACTCTTTTTCCTGTGAGTATATTCCTTCTTTCTCTTTTTGTCTCTTTGATTTTTGGTCTCTTTTCTATGTGTCTCTTTTACTTTTTCTGAAACTCTATATAGTATAGGCCTTTATCTCTTAGTACTATCACTTTAACTTTTGTGTTTGGTGGACTAGCTTGACTTGGTCAGATGAGGTAATCTCTAGTGAACAAGGATATTGAGGTTGCTGTTAAATCTAAGTGGTCTCACGTCTCGCTGCAGCTAGGGGGTCAATGCTGACTTTCAAGGCTTGTGAGAAGTGACCTTGTCTCTTTGAGTTTACTGCCTCTCGGGGATGCACTGTCTTCCTGGGGTGTGTTGTGTCTCTCTCTCCACTGATGCCTTGCAGTAACTAAGCTTTAATTAAAATAATAGCATGTCTCTGCCTACGCAATCCACGTAATTCTTCCAAAGATGTTTTAAAGAGTTCCATTAATGAAATCTATGCCTGTTTGTACTTGCTCTAGTCTAACTGTTAAAATAATAGATAATTCAGAAAATCCCTAAACTCTCTGGGCCGAATTTTAAAAGGGTTATGCGTACCGGGCCTATTTTAAAAAGGCCCGGCAACGCACGTAAAGCCCCGGGACGCGTGTAAGTCCTGGGGCTTTACAAAAGGGGCAGTCCGGGGGGAGGGCCATGGGCGGGATGGGGTAGTCCGAGGGCGGAATGGGGCCGGCGTCGTAGGATCGCGTGCCGGCAGGCTGTCAGTGCGCGCAACTTGCACCTTCCCGGAGGCAGGTGCAAACGTTAAGACAAGAGCCGGGGGGACAGAGTAGGGCTAGGGGGGGAAAGGTTAGGGAAAGGTTATAAAATCGGGTGTACATGTGTGCGCGCCAGGTAGCGCACGCACATGTACGCCCACACGCTCCTTTTAAAATCTACCCCTATTTGTACCCTTTTAAAATCTACCGCTATTTGTAACATGCATGCGCATGTTATAAAATTGGGCGTACATATGCGTGGGCCACACGAGCTTCTTTTAAAATCTACCCCAATATAATAGGAATGCATGAGATGATAAATGTTACAAGCCAGTGAATTTCTTGCACTTTCTTCACGTTCACTCTTGCCTTCTTTTATCACACACTTTATGGCTTCTATAATGTCTTTCAGCATTATTATTAACTTAAAAAAAATGTCTACTACAATCACTCCTTTCTTCCCCTCGATCTGTCGGCATTTTATTATCTTTAAATTACTAAAATATTCCAGAAAGTACTGATGTGTAATCCTGTTAAGTGGTAATTATTTAATGAACCAATTAATCTGTATTTATTTATTTATTTATTTATTTAGGATTTTTATTTCTGAAAAGTTAAATTATTACTTTTCTTCTATTAGAACAATTTAACGGGCGGATTTTCAAAGCCCTGCTCGAGTAAATCCGGGCGGATTTACGCGAGCAGGGCCATGCGCGCCGGCGCGCCTATTTTCCATAGGCCGCCGGCGCGCGCAGAACCCCGGGACTCACGTAAGTCCCGGGGTTTCTGAAAAGGGGCATGTCGGGGCGTGTCGGGGGCGTCGCCGAGTGATGCTGTGTTTGGGGGCGGGCCCGGGGGCGTGGCGCCGGCCCGGGGGCGTTCCGGGGGCGTGGCCGCACCCTCCGGAACCACCCCCGGGTCGGGTCTCGGCTCGCCAGCAGCCCGCTGGCACGCTTGGATTTATGTCTCCCTCCGGGAGGCGTAAATCCATGGATAAAGGTGGGGGGGGGGGGTTTAGATAGGGCCAGGGGGGTGGGTTAGGTAGAGGAAGGGAGGGGAAGGTGAGGGGAGGGCGAAAGAGAGTTCCCTCCGAGGCCGCTCTGATTTCGGAGCGGCCTTGGAGGGAATGGAGGCAGGCTGCGCGGCTCGGCGCACACCGGCTGCCCAAAATCGGCAGCCTTGCGCGCGCCGATCCAGGATTTTAGAAGATACGCGCGGCTACGTGCGTATCTTATAAAATCCAGCGTACTTTTGTTTGCGCCTGCTGCGCAAACAAATGTACGTGATCGAGCAGTTTTTAAAAATCTACCTCTAAGTGTTTTCAACTTTCTTTTGAATGAATCTCTGTCAAAATTTGTACATCATCACTTATTTACCCACATGTGTTGTTCATAGTGCTGTGGTCACTATATAATTATTATACCAATTTGTTTTTATCAATAACACTTCATAAGTTGTTATATATAAATAATATTTATATGGATATATATATATATATATAACAATATATATGTAAATGATTCATATATATGTAAATATGTAAATATATCCATATATATCTTTGATATCTTTGATGAGCGGCGGTATATAAAAAACTATAAATAAATAAATAAATATATGTAAATGATTGGCCACTGTTGGAGACAGGATGCTGGGCTTGATGGACCCTTGGTCTGACCCAGCATGGCATATCTTATGTTCTTATGGAAAACATTTCATTCATACTCATTATACCCTGATATCATGAAAATCAGACATGTCAGGTGCACCTCTAGAACAAGTTGAGAGCCATTAAGCTATATTATTATAAGATGTTAACTCCATATTTTACAGCTCCCATTGAAATGCAGTTTGGTTCTTGTTGTCCTTCAGATTAAATTGGGCTGGAGGTTAAAAAACAAACAAACAAGATTGGATGCTTAACTTGGGATAAGATAGTTTTAGATTGAGAATACTCTATAGTTTAGCTTCAGTTTTCTCCACCTATTTGAAAAACAGAATAAAATTAAAGGTTTCACACAAGCAGAATTTGCAAAATATATCAGCATTTATAACAGGCGCGCGCATGTTATAAAATCTGGGGTTGGCAGGCGCAAACGGGTGCACAATTGTGCACCTTGCGAGCACCAAGCCGCACTGCCTTCCACCATTCCCTCCCCCCTAACCTGACCTTCCCAACCCTTCCCCTAACCTTTCCCCCCCCAGCCCTACTCTAACCCCAACCCCTATCTTTTGTCTTACTTTTTGTGCCTGCCGGCAGGCTGCCAGCACACAATCCTCCAACATAGCAGAAATGGCTGCTCGGTCGGAGGCCTCTCAGAGTGTATTCTCAAAATCTAATACATACAATCAAAGTTATATATTGTTTGTTTTTATAAAGTCATGGTTCTGCAAAACATTTCACATTGACCAATCACAGTTTCACTTCTGGTAATTTACTTCAACAACATGTCTTATATGCCTTAGATCATGATCATTTAACAGGTGACCTTGGTCCTAATTGCAATTACCTACAAGCCCAGCTCATTTTG
The DNA here is from genome assembly GCF_901001135.1 of Rhinatrema bivittatum. NCBI lineage: Eukaryota > Metazoa > Chordata > Amphibia > Gymnophiona > Rhinatrematidae > Rhinatrema > Rhinatrema bivittatum. Next base: position 783,235,160 of record NC_042616.1, on the reverse strand, counting down.
TTACCGGTAAGAAAGGATCATACATCATTATATCTATTTTCTACCAAATATAATTATCTTTTATCTTGTCCATGGAGCCAAAATGTCTAGTAGTATAGTCTTGTACAAATGTGTTTACATATCTTTCATTCTTATAATCTACAATAGTGTTCATAGCAAGCATAGCCAAAATCAGTAAAGAATATTATAAGCTAAATTGAGCTATACTGACAGAGAGATACAATAAAGCTTTTGATTTTCTCAGTGTTTCTTCTTGTACTCTTTAGGGCGGATTTTCAGACTCCGCGAATAGGCCTACTTTTGTTTGCGCTCCAGGTGCAAACAAAAGTACGCTGGATTTTAGTAGATACGCGCGGAGCCGCGCGTATCTGCTAAAAACCTGGATCGGCGCACGCAAGGCTATCGATTTTGTATAGCCGGTGCGCGCCGAGCCGCGCAGCCTACCCCCGTTCCCTCCAAGGCCGCTCCGAAATCGGAGCGGCCTTGGAGGGAATCCTCTAACGCCCTCCCCTCACCTTCCCCTCCCTTCCTCTACCTAACCCACCCGCCCGGCCCTGTCTACACCCCCCCCCTTACCTTTCTCCGGGGATTTACGCCTCCCGGAGGGAGAAGTAAATCCCCGCCCCCGAGCGGGCCTCCTGTGCGCCGGGCCGTGACCTGGGGGCGGGTACGGAGGGCGCGGCCACGCCCCCGGACCGCCCCGGGCCGTAGCCACGCCCCCGTACCCGCCCCCAAAACGCTGCCGACACGCCCCCGAAACACCGCGACGACCAGGCCCACCCCCCGACACGCCCCCGACACGCCCCCCTTGGAGAACCCTGGGACTTACGCGAGTCCCGGGGCTCTGTGCGCGCCGGTAGGCCTATGTAAAATAGGCTCACCAGCGCGCAGGGCCCTGCTCGCCTAAATCCGCCCGGTTTTGGGCGGATTTAGGCGAGCAGGCCTCTGAAAATCCGCCCCTTTGTGAAGTGTTTCTTCTTGTACTCTTTGTGAAATTCAGATCAAAATCTGTATACATGTTCAAATATGTATAAACCACTTTTGGAAATCTCTTTTCTTATCACTTATTTTTGGGAAGTGAATTTTAAACATGTTTAGCAGTAATGCTAAAGCCTGAATTTTCAAAGCCATGTGCACATAAAATTTGGGGGCAATATGTGTGGCTGGGTATTTTCAAAAGGGCCCGGCCACGAGAGTAACCCCCAATATGCGCAGCCAGCTAAAAGGGGCAGGCTGGGGGGCATGGTCTGGGCAGGGAGGGGCAGGGTGGGAGACAGGCCAGGCAGCATCATTAGACGCTATCTCAGGGACGCACACTGGCAGCCAGCCGGTGCACAGAGTTTACTTCTGCTCCCAAGGAGCAGTAAGTATAAAAAACAAATAAATTGGGGAAAGGTAGGGTAGGTTTAGGGGTCAGGTAGGAGAGGGGAAGAGGGAAGAAGGACGGGGTTAGGGTTAGGGAAGTTCCCTCCCTGTCCTCTCCTTAATTGGAATGGATTGGGAGGGAACTGGGATAAAGGTCATCGCGTCGCTGCTCGTAATTGAAAAAATCCCCTCCTGCATGCGCGAATGGGGCACCCGCATTCCCATGTATGTGCAAATTGTAGAATCTGGCATGCATGTGCACGCAGATATCGTATTTTATAACATGTGCGTGGTGATCTGCGGGAACTGCATGCACATGGGCGCACGCACATACGTTTTAAAATCGACTCCTAAAACATTTAGTCTGAATTTGGAGTAGTAATTATAATTAATAACGTGATTTTTTTTTAGTTATCTGCACAATCTAATCTCATTATTATGATTTTCCTTTAGCCTGCCTTCTCAAACCAATGTCATTTTATTTAAAAAAAAATGTAATTTTAAGGAAAAATGAGGTACAATAAAAAATGATTTTATGTCTTTGCTGCTCTGTTAATCCTCTTCTTCACCGCAAGAAGATCCAAGTATATTTTCAATAGCACTCAGATTGGCATATTATGAAGCATTCGGCTCCAAGACCACTGGTCTCTCAACATGCCTTGGTTGATCCTAAGTGTGCTAAACCTATGGTTGACTAGGAATCTTACCTGTTGTAGAATGAGAGACACCTCAGTAAAGGATCAGATAGGGCCTTGTGTTTACTTGAGGCCTATTCATAACATAGCATTCCTTTTATTCCAGTACTGGAAAAATGTTTGCCAAGAGTTTCTATCAGATCTCAAAACTAGAAACAAAACTCCACTCGGCAGGACAAATTCAATCTCTTGTAAACCAATGTACACCCACCTCCTATTAAATATGCGTGGAACAAAACTGCTTCATCTTTAAATCAAAAAATTATTTGAAAGAGAATGGTGGTAATTTCAAATATATGCTGACTTCAATGTTTATTAGTATCAATATGCAGGTTACCCAGCATTATTCTGCTATAATCATTAACAAACCACCATCCTCCATTAAACTTTTTAAATTGCAGTGCCACCAATACAAAATTTTTGAGAATTATTTTCCTTTAACGTTTTGCCTTCAGTTTCTTATATAAGTATATAAAATTGCCATTAAATGCCACAAAAAAGAATCACTTCCCTCACTGATGTTTATTTATTTAATTAATTTTATTTAAAAACTTTTATATACCAACATCATTTGCATATCACATCGGTTTACAGATAACAGGATAAATAAACATAATTTAGGAAATGGAAAATAAAGTTACATGCTTTATTATATATAGAAATATATATCTATATCTATATATATATATATATATGTATATCTATATATAGATATACACTTTATTACTTAACTTAATTGAATGATGGCTTGTTTTAATCCCGACTGCACTACTGAATAGCTGGATATCTTAAAGTTAGCTGGCTAACTTAGGCCTTGATTTTCTAAGATACCGCGTCGTCATGAATTGCATGGTACAGGGGGGGCAGGGGGCGGGCTTGTGATCGCTGCTGGCTTTTTGCACCCAATAGCGCCATCATAAAAGGTGGTGCTATTGAGCGCGAAATAGGTAGCAAAAAGGGTTCTTACCTTTTTGCTGTCCGCCATGTCTTCGTGGCATCTGCCCCGGTGCCGCCCCAACTCCTCCTGTTCCAGTCTTGACGCTGCCCCTTTTTAGTGATCGCACGCGAAAGGGGACTTTTCGCATGTGATTGCTTTGAAAAATGACCTTCTTAACCAGCTAACTTTAGGGCAGGTATTTGGTCAAACCAGACTTAGGGGGTCATTTTTCAAAGCGATCTCTTGCGAAAAGGGAGTTTTTGCGTGCGATCACTACAAAAGGGGCGGCGTCAAGACCAGACCAGGAGGAGTCAGGGCGGCACCGCGGCAGGCGCCGTGAAGACCTCGGGGACAGTGAAAAGGTAAGAACCCTTTTCACTGCCTATTTCATGCCCAATAGCACCACCTTTTATGATGGCGCTATTGGGTGCGAAAGCCGGCAGCGATCGTCCCCCCCGCCCCCCTGTACCGTGCGATTCACGTCGCCGCGGTAGGTTAGAAAATCTAGGCCTTAGCTGGCTAAGTCAACCAGTTATCTCTGAATATCAGAATTAGGTATTTAACTTAGCCAACTAACTCAGCTCCTTCCAGTTGTGCCCCTAGAATGCCCATAACTTATCCAGCTAAATTCTAGTCCCCTAACATTAGCTGACTAGAATTTAGCGGGATATGTGCCCAAATATTTATTTAGCCAGCTAACTTCCCAGTTAGCCGGCCAAATGCTTTTAAATATGGACCTCGTTGTGTATATCTTACAAGCAGGTCAGTTATATAATTTGGATTATTGCAGTTTAACATCTTGAATAACAATGTAACAACCTTGAATCTAATGCTGTACTTGACCTGCAACCAATGCAGACTTTTCAACTGCGGAATAATATGCTCCTAAGGAGCACAGCCAGTAATAATTTTGAATTAACTGTATGGACATTCACTGGTTTTTAGAAAAAACAAAGTATAAAGCAATTGCAATAATCCATCACTGTCAAGACAAAAGCTTGAACTAATGTACGAAAATCGCTCTTAGAATATATTTAAGCCTTCTGAAACACAATTTATAAAACAAAGATGTTTACATTTTTTAATCTGTGGTTTGTAAAACAAACTAAAATCAATAATAAAACCAAGACTGTAAGCTTCTAAGGAAAAACAAATTGAATGATCATTAGCCAATAAGTTGATTATATTGCCATGGGGTCCAGTACAGCTATTCCAGAGCACCTCTATCTTGGTGGTATTTAAACTAATCTATTCTAATATAATGAGCCATTTACCACCTAAATACAAGCAGATAATTCCACTGTTGCTGACAGACTTCTTCGAACTGGCAGGTGTATCTGCAGATCATCTTCATGAGATCTAAATTGCACTTGATAGGAAACTACGAGAAGACAAAGAGGTTGTAAAAATAAATCAAAACAAAGAGATGGAAAACAGAGCCTTGCGGTCTCCATATTGATTGTTGCTCCACTGTCTTCACCTGTTGCTAGAGCTTGGTTAAGAAAGAATGAAACTACCACCATATATTGGGGTAGATTTTAAAAGAAGCTCGCGCAGCGCAACAAGTTATAAAATCGGGGGTCGGCGCGCACAAGGGGGTGCACAATTGTGCACCTTGCATGCGCCAAGCCCGCGCCGAGATGTGCTGCCTTCCCCCATTCCATCCGAGGCCGCTCCTAAATCGGAGTGACCTCGGAGCAAACTTCCCTACTCCTCTACCCCACCTTCCCCCCTACCTTTTCCTTTTTCTTTGTTTCAAAGCTTACTTCAGCCCTGGGGCTGAAGTAAGTTGCGCATGCCAGCTGACTGCCAGCATGCGATCCCGGGCCCAGCAGCCATGTGGAGGCCTTTGGCCCAGCCTCACCCCGCCCCAGCACCAGACTGCCCCTTTAGTAAAGCCCCTGGGGCTGAAGTAAGTTGTGCGCATCAGCAGTTGGCTGGTGCGTGATCCCCGGCACAGCAGCAGATGGCCACTGTGCCAGGACCTTCTGCGACAGTTCCATGTCAACCATCCTGATAAGCCCAAATCTCTGGGGAGGGGCCTTAAGAGGGGGTGGGGGGTGGGTACTGTTATGCCATATTTAGTATGTTCTCAAATACCATGATGAATTGTTTTTCTATACTCCTATGTATTCTCAAAGACCATATAAAATCCATATTAACTATCCTCCCATATACCCAAAATATCAAATGGAGTCCATTTTTACTATAATCCTGATGAGGACCCTTGTTTCACCCAAAAGGGCTTCTTCAGGGGAACAAATTCAAAAATACTCCTTCGTCGGATATCTTCACAAATACAAAATGAGTTACTTCATAACTCTCTTCTTCCAACAATATCAATAGTTCAAACATGCTTCCTGCACATCATAAAAAGGAGAAAGCCAAACTTCCTGTATTCTGCTCTTCAGAGTTTCTCAATCAATCTTCAACAAATCTATAAAGTATAGAAAAAAAAGAGACACCAATACGCAAATCGAATCGGAATCTAAAATGCTATCTAATTATCAATATGAACACCCACCAACATATGGAATAGCCAACTTCAAAAATAGCTTACACAAAATCCAGTTTTCTCACTAGAACCATGGCATAATTATGGTGCACCTACAATTACAAAGCATAAACTTCTGTTTGCTAATTTGCCCAAAGCCACCAATAACGCTATTCATCTGAATACAAAAAAACTACTCACATACATGATATCTGAATCCCAAACTCTCTTCAAATATAACTTCAGTAGACTCCTCTTGTCTACATGGCTCCAACCAATGCCCGTACGGCATCTTAATACATCAATCCCAAAGCGTCCTCCTCATATAGTCCAAATCAACCTATCCTCTCATACCAACTACACCTCTTCCCCATATCTTTCAATAGCAGGCTAGAATCTCCAAACCCATCCATCAACATATATTTAAAACCAACCAAACACATATCAAATGCACAAAAAAACCTTCAAAATCATTCTCTCCCTCTATTCCTCACAACATACATTTCTAATACAAGGAACCCCTTCAATATCATCCTCTGTCCCGTATATCTCAAAACATACCTGTGGTACCTCAAAAGCCTGCTGCCTGCCATCCAAGCAGCCATATTTAACTCTAATAGCCCCTCCAATCCATACTTATATACGGAGTTGTACAATAAATCTTATAACATGTATCCCCAGATTCAATAAAATGCCTCCCATTCTACTACATTATTCAGACCGTAGGGGTGATCTGTTTTCCACATGAAAATATATCTCTGTTCCAATTGCCATAATGCGGATCTCCTCTCACCCCTATTCTGAGTAAAAATATGTTGTATGATGAAAAATCTTAAATCCTCAACCAGATGGATATTGTTTTGCCAATGAGTAACAAGTGGAGCTCCCTCCTTCGCTAGTCTCAATTGGCTCTTGTGCTCTGGAATTTGTTGCCAGATGATGTGGTTAGTACAGTTAGTATAGCTATGTTTAAAAAAGGATTGGATAAGTTCTTGGAGGAGAAGTCCATTACCTGCTATTAATTAAGTTGACTTAGAAAATAGCCACTGCTATTACTAGCAACAGTAACATGGAATAGACTTAGTTTTTGGGTACTTGCCAGGTTCTTATGGCCTGGATTGGCCACTGTTGGAAACAGGATCATGGGTTTGATGGACCCTTGGTCTGACCCAGTATGGCATGTTCTTATGTTCTCTATAATTCTAGTTCTAATTTCTCATCTGGTATGTCCAATATAAATAAAATAAGACCAGATGGGCATAATATTGCATATATCACCCCCATAGAGTAACATGTAAAGTGACTCCTAATAATGAATGGAAGAATCAATTTGGCATACAACAGTCAACTGCATTTTCAGAAGGGTTACCTGTTCAAGGAAAGGGAAAGGATAAGGTAAGCCATATAGACAACTTCAATATATAGCTCAAAAAGTGCTGTAAAGAAGAAGAGTTTGGATATGTTGGAGGCTGGGATCATGTATGAAATAAAATATTATACAGTAAAGATGGCCTATATCTATATGTGGAAGAGAAAAGGATCCTAAGTGATAAACTCTGAATATATATTATTAGGCGTTTAATCTAGAGGACTGGTGGCAGAAGAAAGTCATCGGAACTGGAATATGACCTCAATACATACAAATACAAATACAGAAAATGGGTAGGAAAAGAACAAAATTAGTCCATATGCATAATGGAAGAAAATGCGCACAAGAAGAGCACAAAGCGGAGAAAGAAAAGCTGGAAAGCTATGAGTACAAATGCTCATAGTTTGAGCAAAAAGGTTCCACATTTGCAGACCCTAACTGTGGAGGAGGACTTGGATATTGTTGCTATTATGGAGACATGATTCAGTGAGTGTCATGAATGGGATACAGCCATTCCAGGCTCTAACCTGTTGAGGAAGGATCCAGAGGACAGAAAAGAGGTAGGAGAAGCTCTTAATGTCAAAAATAATATCCTGGAACTGAAATACAGAGGGTGTGGGAAAAGGAAGAATTGCTGAGGGCTGCCTTAAAAAAACATGATGGCACTTCCATTTACACTGGTGTGCTCTTCAGGCCTCCAAATCAGACAGAACTGGAAAGAGATCTGGCTGAAGACATCTAAAAGGTGGGACAGAAAGGAGAAGAGTTGCTCATTGGAGATTTTAATCTGCCAGATGTGGATTGGAGGATACTTGCTGCAGAATCTAAAAGAGAGATTGCAGATGCCCTTCATGGTGTTTTGGTTCGAGAGATAGTGATAGAAATCATGAAAGGAGTGATACTGGACCTAGTGCTCACTAATGTCCGTATAAGTGCCCACCTGAGCACAGGTGACCTCAGACAGTATGGTTTGATAAGAACTTAAGAACATGCCATACTGGGTCAGACCAAGGGTCCATCAAGCCCAGCATGCTGTTTCCAACAGTGGCCAAAGATCAAAGTCCTGGATTTCCAAAATACAGATTTTGTTAACATGAGGAAGTACCTTGAGAAGCCAGAAGTGTGGATAAAAATGAGTGTTTTGCTTTTCTTTATGTAAGAAAAGTTAATCAAAGTAAGAGGAGAAAATTCCAATTTGGTTCTCCAAAGAGGTGGTTGAAGAAATAAAGGCAAAATGATCAACATTCAAAAAATACAAATTAGCTCAAAAGGATGAACTTAGGTAAGAATATCTGGTGAAGCCGAAAGAGGTGAGGAAAGAAATCAAGATGCCAAAAGCTTGGGAGGAAGAAAGGATCACCTAAGAAATAAATCGAAGTAGCAAAACATTTTTCAGATACAGAATATCAGAGAAAGGAGGAAAGCCAGAGGTGATATTGTAAGACTGAAAGAAGACAAGGGTTATTGTGTGGATAAAGATAAGTAAAAAGCAGAAATATTAAACTAAAAAAAGACCTTAGAGGAGGACGACTGTTGCTGGCAGACAAGAGTATGGATAGTAGTGAGGTAGTTACAACTCCATTTATAAAAGAGTGTTTGGGTGGCACTAACAACACTGAAAATGGAAATCCCAGGATACTAAGGGAGCTCAGAGAGGTGCTGGCAGGTCTGCTGAAAGACTTGTTTAATGGATCCTTGGAAAAAGGGATGGTGCCACAATATTGGAGAAGGGTGGTGGTGGTTTCACTTCAGAAAAGTGGGAGCAGAGAGGAGGCTGGAAACTAAGGCCAATTAGTCTTACCTTAGTGGTGGGAAAATGAATGGGATTGTTGCTGAAGGAAAGGATAGTCAACTATTTACAATACAATGGGTTGCAGGTTCCAAGGCCATGTGGTTTTACTAGAGGAAGGTCATATCAAACAAATCTGATTTTTTTTTTTTTTTATTGAGTGACTGGAAAATTAAATAAAGGATGAGCACTCAATGTGATTTATCTGGATTTCAACAATACTTTTGACACTATCCTACATAGCTGGATCATGAACAAAATGAAAAGATTGGGAGTGGGTCTGAAGGCTGTGGAATGGATTACAAACTGGACAGATGACAGAATATAGTGGTAAATGAAACCTACTCTGAGGACAGAAGAGTAGTAAGTGCAATGCCTCAAGTATTGGTTCTAGGGGCAGTTTTGTTCAATATCTTTGTGAGCATCTAGCAAAAGGATTAGAACAAAAAGTTTGTTTTTTTGTGGATGTCACCAAGATCTTAAGATCTATTTATTTTTTTTTATGTTTTTTTGTATACCGGTATTCATGTGGACATATAACGTCGGTTTACACTAATAGGCAAATATCAATTAAAACATTTGCAATTAAAAATTATAAATGTAAAATTTCAAAAATGTTAAAAAGTTCCTTAAGTATGCAACTAAAATCAGTACTAAAATTAAAATCATAAAACATATAAACATAATAAAATTAAAATCAAAGAATCAAGATGGCATTATTGATAGGCTTGTATAAATAGCCATGTTTTAACTCCTTTTTTTAAAGGCTTTAGTGTTGGATTCCATCCTTAAATGTGGTGGCAGGGAGTTCCATAAATTAGGCCCTGCAATTGATAATGATCTTTCACGAACAGCATTCAAATGAGCAGATCTCAGTGATGGAATTGGAAGGAGTCCAGTGTTGGTTGATCTTGTCGTTCGTGATGAAGTATGAAAAGGTAAGGCTGAGGAGTTGTCGAGGATTTGGCAGCTGGGATTCAAAGCTACGAAGGGCAGATTCACGAATGTGGGGCATAGCAATCTGAAGGAATTCGATGTGATGGGGTATTATTGTCTGATAATCTGAAAGCAGTGAACCAATGTGACAAGGCAGTGACTAAGGCCAGAAGGTTGTACTGTATAGAGAGAGGCATAGCCAGCAGGAAAAAGGAGTTGATAATGCCCTTGTACTGGTCTTTGGTGAGGCCTCACCTGGAGTAGTGTTTGGTTCTGGAGATTGTATCTCAGAAGGTTAGAAACAGGATGAAAATGATCTAAAGAAAGACAACCAAAATGATCTGGAGCCTGCAGTGTTTTACCTTCCTGCTTTACCATGTATTCACAGCAGCACAATAAAGACTCTATCCATTCTGTGTCTGCTAACTGTGTCAGCCTATCACAGTGGTTCCCCACGGGGCTCCTCCCCGTGTGCGGCATCATCTCCATTGTGACCAAGGTTCCACAATGCCTCAAACACAACAATTTAGATGCACTCTTGTGGTGTCAATCAGAAAATCCTGTTACTCCCTTTTCGTTCACACTCGCCTACTTTCCTAATCTCACTCACCCCATATCCCTTTCCCCCTCGCAATCATCACCTTCTCTCTCTTTCCCCCCTTCCTCACCCCTTCCCTCTTAGGCAATCCTCTTTCTTCCCTCTCACTCACCTTCCATTCCCTTCTCCTCCTCTCTAACCCATCCCCTTGTACTCATTCAGCTCAGCTTAGATCCCCTTCCCTTTCCTCTCAATCAGAAGGAAAGGGGAGCTGAGCTAAGAGAGAGGAAGGGGAAACGCGATAAGTTCGCTCTCCTTCACTTTCCTTTGCTGCCAGTGCATCGCCTCTCCTCCTCCCTGTGTCCTAACTGCCCGTGGAGGGTGGGGAGTGTAATCCTGAAGGCAGTCATCTTTGCTTCCACATGGTTTTAGTTCGGCCTGGGGCACATTACCAAAGCTCGCCGCTCCTGCCCTGGTCCCTTTCTTCTTGCCCACAGGGGGTGGGGACCCTGCAGGCATGTCAGTCAAAACCAGGCTGCCTCTCCATTTCCTTCTTCCTGCCCACAAGGGGTGGGGGGATCCCTCAGTCACATCATTAAAAGTGACTATCGTCAGCCGCCTGTTCCTATATTCCTGCCCACAGGGGGATGGGGACCCCACAGGCCTCTCATCAAATTCACATCATTGCTGTTTTTTTTTCCTTCCTGCCCACAGAAGATGGGGGAGATCCTTCAAGCTTGTTTGCAGAATGGCGCCTTTAGGCATGATAAAGCGACCGCAATTGCAGAGTTTTGAGGGACACCTTTTGCCGCCTCAAAACTTTGTCGGCTGAAGTGACTGTTGCGCCAGAGATGGACCCTTCGGCCGAGGTGGGGTTGATGCAATCCATAGGAGGGATCCTATGGGTCCCCACCATCGACAGGTGAAAAGGTCTGATGGACAGAGGCCGGCTGGCGCTTCATCAATACCAGCCCTCGTGCCCCGCGAGTTGAGTCTTTGAGTGCCGGGGCCGGCTGGACTTAGGAGGACCTCCATCAGTCATCGTCGTTGGAAGGATCAAGGTCAGCCCAGAGGCAGCAATAGGAGAGACTGACAGTCTGTACTGGATGAGGCAGAGTCCCGGAGACCATATCTATGTGCATTAATGGATAGGCAAGAGCACCAACTGAAATCATCTAGTAGTAACAATCATTGTCATATACCAGAATGGAGGTCCCATTAACAGCTACAGAGCACACTCAATGCTGTCTTCCTGTTTCTTTTCTATAGATTGAGGACCTGGTGGCTGTGTCTCAGGAAGAGGTGGTAGCACTAGCTTGATCGGCTGCATGCTGAGTGAGAAGGAGCTAGTGGTAAGTGATTCTTCCAGCCTACTGGCCAATGCCCACATATAAATAACATGTACCTCGGCATTCAACTAGACATCATTCTCACACATGCATTTGTTTTATGGTGCTCCTGAAGAGCTTGAAGCACATGAAGGAGGAGGAAGCACCAGCCCCAGCCCCCATACCTGCAGCAGCCACCACTGGGAGGGAGCACGATGCCCCTCTCCCACCCCATTACCACCCAGGGAGGAAGCCATGGAGCCACCCCTCAAGCAAAAGGCACACCCTGGGCCTACAGCTGGGCCACACCCCCTTCCCCTTTCTGTAGTGCCTCCTCCATTTTGCCCAGAAGACCCAGACCCCAGACCGGCTAGCCTTTGCTGGCCAAGGTAGGCATGCATGGCCCTCTGCTTCATCCACTACCCCCCCCCCCCAGCTCAGCAGCCAAGAGGCTCATCATCGGGAGCACATGTATAGCACATACATGTGCTCCTGATGATGAACCTTTGATAAGATGTGAATTTCAGGGTTTCCTGAGGGGGATGGTGGTGAAGCAGAGAGCTTTGCATGCCTACCAAAGGAGGGTCCTGGGGACGTTGGATGTATGCCTACAGGCCTTATAGCTACTGGGGGTAGCTATCAGGGTCCTGGGTAGCAGGATGCTACCACCCTCCTACTTGCCTCTCTAACTCCATTTTTTGGTTTGGGACTTTCTAAATAGTTTTCAATTTTTACAATTAGTACACGTGGAAAAAGTTATAACTTACATGTGTTACTAATTTTGAGTATGCTCTATTGCAGAGCCACCTACTATTCTGATTGATTGGGTAGATTTTTGGGAGAGGGTGTACGTAGTGATAAAGAAATTTCCAAAGGACAAACAGACTGCCAAATAAAAAACTACACACATGTGTTATGATTTCAGATATTTTATTTCCCCTTCAAGAAAGGTGCCAACGGTCAAGGAGAGAGAGCCATCTACCGAGAGAAGAGTTGTGTAGCCATGAGAAGCATCTGCGCTGGAAGAAAGTTCTTGAGCGGAACCATCATCTTCACATACAGCAATGATGAGCCGCAACATGGACATGCACCTGAAAACCACAAACTTTAAAATACATTAGCATTGTTATTTTTAAATTACACATTTCTGCATTCCCCAGGGAGCCAAAAAACGTCACCACTTTAAATGTGGAATGCAGCTGCTCATGTATAGAGAAGACATGAGTGAAGAATGATGATGGGTCAGGCAATGGTGGAGTTCAGGAGGGAGGGAGCAGCATCTGCCAAGAGACCAGGTATGCATGTGCTGCAATCCTTTCTTGAGTGGGCAAATGGGGCTATTAAGTGGGCAAATGGGCAGTACAACTGTTCCACTACCTTTAAGCAGGCTTAAGATGCCAACCTGCAGGGCTTTTCTGCCAACCTGCAGGGTTAACCTGCCAACCTGCAGAGCTTAACCTGCCAACCTGCAGGGCTCTTCTTCTCTAGGCTCTCAAATCTTCATCCCCCTTCCTCTCACCTTGTATTGCTGGTAGAAGAACAGGAAGGGGTCATAGTGTGGCTTACTTTGCACAACATAAAACATACACACAAAGGCAGGGATTTAGTAGTAGTTGGATATAGTTGAGCTTCTGAATGGCGCTTTGGCCCACTGCTTTACACACTCCTGGCTATGTTGTCTTCCATCTTCTCTGGCACCTACCCCTTGCCTTGCTGCCTCTGTGAGTGTTGTCCACACAAATAAGGGTAAAAGGATGAACATAGTAATTCAAGGGATGGGGGAAGGAGAAAGAAGATGGAAGCTCTGAAATAGCCGTGCAGAGAAGACCAGGCCTTCTGAAGAGAGAAAGGCCAATTAACCTCTCCAGCTCTGTGATCCAGCATTTCTATTCCCATGCCACTCTTCTCATACCACTGCTCATGAAACATGTAAAGAGTGTGAACAATAGTGTCCTAGTATTCCAAAAAGTAGTACTACCATCCCTCAATACCCCATTTACATAAGTCAGTTAGATAATCACAAGGGTAGAGGTCATTCATTTACAATTATGCTATGCCTACCTGTCCTAAAATAGATTTCTTAAATATGACCTGTACCTTTCCTAGTCCTCTCTATGCTCACAAGTGTTAGAAGGTAAACAGATGCTAATCATCTAAAGGACCTCTAAAGGATATCTCTTCCAAGGCACCAAAAATAGTTGCTCTGTAACACCTACCTGTGTCTACTCCACCGTTTTTTGGGAAAGTAGGAAATGCAGGCTCATGTATTGATGCCTACTTGAAACACCCAAGCTTGCAGCAAAAGGCAATCATACACTCCATCCCTCCTTCTTCCATATATGCTAAATGGGAAGGGCTAGCAGAGTGACCTGAATTAAGCTAATCCTGAGAGCTTGCTTCACACTTGGATGCTGCTGTGAAGAGTAATTGCCAGCAGATGTTTAACATTCAAAATAGTAGGTGGCTCTGCAATATAGTGTATTCAAAATTAGTAATGTGTGTAAATTATAACTTTTTCCATGTGTACTAATTGAAAGCACGTAATAATGCTATCAGTTTTAATTGGTTACCAGTGTACTTTGTAAACGCATAATACCCGTGAACTTACCTGTGATTGTACAAGTGATTTATGCTTCTGAACATGTATCGATACATGTTCTATGTGCCTTTCCTCCCATAAAAGGAGGGAATCTGGCCCTTCTTTCTTACTGCCACCATGTCTCAGGGCCAGCCAGGACAGCTGCGTAAGCCTAATTTCCTGCCCAGGGCAGTTGACCTCCTGGTCAAGGAAGTCATGAAAGCTTACAGTATGCTGCATGGGGTGAGGTCCAAGACTATAGGCTCCTACTAGAGGGAAAAAATATGGGAGAGGAAAGTGTGCCACCTGATAGAAATCCTGCATGATTTGTTCTTGGTGGCATCTGCTCTGAGGAAAGGTTATATAGTGCCATGTTCTCCTTAGCAAGGTGGCAAGCACCTGATCACTGCACATGGGGGTGGCAGACCAGCTTATGTCAGCCATGACCCCCAGAGGAGTTTAGAAGGTGCCAGTAGCAAAAAAGGCTAGGGCAGTGGTAATCTTATTTATTTATTTATTTTTAATTTTTATTTACCGATGTTCCTGTAAAGAATACATATCGTACCTGTTTACAAGGAACTGTAAACCGGTTTACAAGGAACTGAACAGTCGCCTCCAGGGCGGAAATACATTAAAACAGTCGCCTCAAGGCAGAATACATTAACACAAGTATTCAGGAAAACTATTAAAGAGAACTATAAAAAGAAATATTAAACTATAAAAAATAGTTTATATTAAACTATAAAAAGAAATATTAAAGAAAACTATTAAAGAGAACTATAAAAACAATCTTGAGATGTGCTGGCAAGGCATGGCCCTCTGGGTGGTAGGTTCTAGATCTTCCTGAAACTGCTGTAGTATGCACTGTATGGTTTCCTTATTAAACCTGAACCTATGCATGACTGTCGCCTCTGATAAATCTAAAAACTGAGTCCATGTCCTGAAGACTATGGGGTAGATTTTAAAAGCCCTATGCGTGTAAATCCATAGGTTGTATTTAAAAGAAGTCATTACGTGCATACGTATGGTTCCGCCCATACCACTCCCCTTCCAAGCCTCATTTACGCCCCCGTTGTACGCGTGTTATGTTACGCGAGTATGTGCATATACACATGTACATTTCTCCATTGAAAATATGCACACCTCATGCACGGCACACATACAGGCGTATATATTTATTTTTATTTATTTATTTAGTGAATTTTCTATGCCGTCATTTAGAGCAATTCCTTCACAACGGTTCACAACAGGCACAAAATATAAAACAGTATAAAAAAATAAAAATGTGATCAAGTGCCAAACATCTCACTTAAAATACAAATTTTACATAATAATCACAATCAATAAAACATTAAAACGTCATTTTTGCACGAGTAACACTTTTAAAATTGACCTGTAGGGAATAAATTATGCAAAATAAAATAAAAGTAAATTTGCTGAGTAGTCTGGATGGACCAGTTGGGTATTTTTCTGTCATCTTTACTGTATGTTAGCACCAGAGAAGAGATGGGTGGAAAGAGAAACTTGTATATTTTTTTCCTTGTTTCCAACATTATTTCTTATTGAAGAAAAAACACCACAGAATATAAACAACAGAAAAGTAGGGTGGGAAAACTAAGCAGGAACCCTGGAGATATAGAACAAAAGAATAAGGTAGAAAACCAGAAAGGAAGTAGGGTGTGAGGAGAAAATTGTATTTTAGTCAGTTTTTTTACATT
This sequence comes from Rhinatrema bivittatum, assembly GCF_901001135.1. Lineage (NCBI taxonomy): Eukaryota > Metazoa > Chordata > Amphibia > Gymnophiona > Rhinatrematidae > Rhinatrema > Rhinatrema bivittatum. The sequence continues at coordinate 783,219,413 of NC_042616.1, read as the reverse complement.
TTATTTTGAGAACCAAACACCCCAGTATAACCAAGAAAGAAGAAGAATAGGAGAACTAGACCGGGATCCTAGAGATGTACAACAAAACAATAAAAGGTAGATTTTAAAAGCCTTGTGTGCACAAAAACAGCCACATATGTGTGAAAGTGGGCCGCAAGGGAGCTACATGAATTTTAAATAGCCGGGAAGGGTGTGCGTACATTGAGGTACACGCACCAGGAAAAGTAGGCAGAAAAGGGCATTCCTGCACTGACGCATGCAACTCCAAATTTTCCTCAGCCAGTGCATGTGCCACTTTGCTACTGCTCCCCATTAGGTGCAGGAGTGAGGTGAACATCGCGAGGGGGGGGGGGGGTCGGGAGAAAGAGAGAGAGAGAGAGAGAGAGACAGACTCTTTATAGGAATCAGCCTGATATGGACCATTGTAGGGGGGCACTTTGATTCAGCGTGAATTTTCAGGAGCTTTGTTGGGGTTATTTTACAATGGATATCTCTGAATGTGTCTGTAACACCACCCCCCTAACCCCTACCTACCTCCAAGGGTCTTTCTTGCCAGCTGCATTAACTATGGCCTGTGTTAGGACAGGTGATTCTGTGGGGCAACATGACTGACATATTCAAGTGAGGGAGACAGTGCTAGCTAACAAGGGGCTGTTTGTGCCTGGACTACTCTCTGGAGTGGCAACAATTTCCTGTGCCTATCCCTAAAGTGCTTCTGCCTCTGGCACTCCTGTTTACACATCTTACCTATCAATCAGGCCGATACAGTAAGGAAGAGCTGCGTTAGTGCCGGGTGCACCCGCGTTTGCCGCACGCACAGTCCGGCTCACCTACCGCTCGATACTGTATTAAAATCGCATGCAAATTCAAGCCGCGTCCAACACGCGTCCAACGCGTGTCCATGAAGCGCACTCCATTTTACTGTATAGGCGCTTTATACAGTGCCTATACAGTAACCTGGGTGCGCTGGTACCTGTCATTTCAAATGACATTTGAAATGACAGGCACCAGGAAGTGGATCCCAACTTTAATCAAAGAAAACCTAAAAACCTAAAATCCCCTCCTCCCGAAGCGACTCGACATGTAAAATATGTAAAACCTAAAAACCTAAAATCCCCTCCTCCCGAAGCGACTCGACATGTAAATATGTGAATAAGTGTAACCAACTTACTTTTTGTTTCTTTTTCAGCCCTTTCAGCCTTCTCTGCCGTCCTCCGGAGGGGGCAGCTGGCGGCGAAAGCGGCTTCCAGCGGCCGCACTTTACTGTATCAGCCTGAATATCTCCTCTCCTTCACTTATGTGAGACACTGAAAGTGTCAGAGATTGCAGTCTTATTTGCACCTGTTTCTGCAAGGAGTCCTCTGTAACACCTCTGCTTCCCCATTCCTTCTTAGGAATGCCTTTTACCTTCCTGCTACTACTACTAGACTGAGCTCGCTCTGTATCAAGTCCTTTGTGCCTGCCATACTCTGCCCTTTCCTCATAGTGACAGAATGGAATTTGATGTGCCTACTATGGGTGTTGATATCACAAAGGAATTACCACCACTATCACCACTCTCAGTACCACTCTAGTGTGTGCACATAGACTCAGACATGTATATATATAGTACATGTATGTGCACTACTGACTGATTTCTTTTCCATACAGAAAAAATATCTGTTAGAAAGAGAACAAAGAATGCTGGCAGCCTGGCTAGGCTCTTCTTCACTTCAATCTGTCTGCTAACCTCACTGCACAGTTTCAAGGTTAAATACTGTGGAATGTGGCATGTAAGAAGGGATTGTCTGAAATGTATAATTTTTTGCAGCTCACACTGATTTCCAAGTATTGTGGCAGGGTGATTGATGATGGGATTCCTTTTATTATCCAGCTGTTACCATCACTGTTTTGGCACCCCTCGTCTTTTGTGGAAGGTATGTCTCCTGCATTCCTCGCCATAATCATGCATAAGGGTGAGAAATGGGATACGTCCCCAAGAGTTTTTGCACCACATCAACGTGATACTCCAGAAGAATATGAATATCATCCCCATAGACCTCCAGCTATAGAATGGTTATCTTTTTGTGAAGATCTCCATAAGAACATGCTATTCTGGGTCAGACTGAGAGTCTATCAAGCCCAACGTTCCTTTTCCAACAGTGGCCAATCCAGGATACAAGTACCTAGCAAGTACCCAAATATTAAATAAACCCCATGCTACTAATATCGGTAATAAGCAGAGGCTATTCCCTAATTCAGCTTGACTAATAGCAATTTATGGACTTTTCCAGGAACTTGTCTAAAACCTTTTTTAAACCCAGCTATGCTACTGCCTTAACCACATCCTCTGGCAATGAATTTGTGCTTAATTGTGCACTGAGTGAAAAATAACTTTTTTCTGATTTGTTTCAAATGTGCTATTTGCTAACTTTATGGAGTTTCCCCTACTCCTCAACAAATTCACATTTACCCATTCTTGTCCACTCATATCCTCCCTCAGCTGTCTCTTTTCCAAGCTGAACAGCCCTAACCTCTTTAGCCTTTTCTCACAGGGGATCCATTCCAGTCTCTTTATCATTTTGGTCAGTCTTCTCTGAACTTTCTCCAGTGCATCTATATCGCACCTTCTCCTGCAAAATCTAAGCCAATCAAAAGGGTAAAGGATCATCCCAGAGAGGTTCCTGTGAGGCAGTCGACACTTGAGCATAATCTGCAGCAGCTGTTGCATTTTGAGAGGACACAATGAACATTTCTAGGCTCATCTAGAGCGTCTAACCTGTTACATGTTTTCATGATTGTTTAAGAATATGCCTCTGACTTGTGCACCAGGCATGAGGCTAAAGTTGCACCTATATGCAGTTTTTTTGACCAACATCTGACTTGCAAGATACAGCCTGATGCTAAGTGTATGTGGTAAACAAATGTTTTGTTAGTTTCAGGGTTTTGGTTTTTTTTAGTTTCATTTAATCTTTGATAATTTTGTTTTAGTGCCCATCAAATTTTCATAGTGTCCATTGACATGATTTTACACATGTTGCATTGACTTAGTGCATGTTAAATTATTTTAGACTGTGCTAAATAAAAATGTAGCATGCATGAAATGAAATAAATGCATGTGCATCCCTGCATGATAATGCATTTCTGAAGAGTTTGCAGTGGGAATTTATGCAGAATCAGCACCAGCGGAGTTGCAGAATGACTCAGAGCCATCAAGAATGTTTCCAGGTGAGAAGGATTCAGCCTGTGTGACCCCTTGCTGTAACTGTAGTAGGGATACACCTGTTCGTTCATAACTACTATTCTTCCTCCTTTTTCTTCCTGCATACAGATCTCTGAGATCTGCCCTTTAGGCCTCTTGCTTTGCAAAAAGGAGGTTCAGGAAAATATCAGGTGACATGCCAGTAGGAAGAGGCAGGATTCCTCATCCATATAATACTTACACTGTCCCCTGCACCTGTCTCCTACATTTATTTTGCCCATCGGGTCTCCTTTCTCGTTCTCTCTTGTTCTACAGAGGCTGAAGTAATGTAAATTGAAACATAGACAAGTAGAAGATGATGGCAGATATGGCCCTTCAGGCCCATTAAGTCCGCTCAAATTGCTTCCTTTTGCAATGTCAGAAACCAGAATATTATCCTTATCACAGCAAAGACAGCTGTACTTTGTCCTTGAAATTGGTGTGAAACAGCTCATAAACTGTTTAAAATCCTATTCCTGACATTTCTTTTCTTTTTCGTTCCAATTGAAGATGGACGAGTAAATAGAACCTAGGGGCATGGCCTGGATCCCAAGAATTTCCATGGGAAAAAAAATAATACAAATATTCATTTTTCATCCTGTAGGTAATAATGAGAACCATGTAGCAAGAAAGGGAGGCCTGAAAAGTTACACCTGCCCTCAGCAGTTGCTATATTCAGAGTTGAGGGATCTGGAAGGTAATGAAATGTTGCTTAAGTAAAGGTTTGATTCACCCCGGTGGGCCTAGTTGTGAGCAGGAGGAGGCCATTAATTAAGCATCCCCTCTGACTAGGGTTGCTAACCTTTCCACAGACCAAGACTGGACACTTAAGGACCGTGGGCGGGGAGAAGAGCAAAGGTGTCCCTCATTTGCATAAATGTTAGATCCTGCCAGGGAAGTGACTAAACACTGTATCTGTGTATGCATTAAAGGACACATACCTTCAGGCAGGCACCCATTCTCACACAGACCCCAGGAAAGCACCCATTTATTCACCCACCCACACCCGAGCAGTCACACATACTCACTCATACACAGACTCTCTCCTCTCCACAGACACACACAGGCTCTCCCCCCACAGACAAACACAGACTCTTACCCTCCCACTGATACACACACACAAGGTCTCCCACACCCTCACATACACACACACAGGCAGGTTCCCATTCATTCTCATACCTCTCCTCCACTCCCCCCCAGGCATGCACACATTAATTCTCACACACAAACACACACACCAGTTCATTTTCACACACACACAGGTACCCATTCTCACACAGACAGACCTCAGGAAAGCACCTATTCATTCACCCACCCATACCCGAGCAGTTACACATACTCACCCAGGCTCTCACCTCTCACCGACACACACACATACAAGGTCTCCCACACCCACACAGCCTCTCACCTACACATATAGGCTCTCATCCCCCTCCATCACACACACAAGCAGACACGCATCTACCCAGCAGTCACCCACCTGCATACACACACACAGGCAGTCACCCATACACACCCAAAGGGCCTAGGCCTTTTTTTCTGCCACCATATCCTCCTCCTATCTTAGGTCTCCAGTCTCGCAGCAGCAGGAGATGATGTCAGGAAAAATGCGACTCCTGCTGTCTGGGGTTGCCACTTTCTAGCACATTGGATACCCAAGACAGCCAATGAGATTCAAAACAATCAACAGGATTGAAGAATTCTACTTCAAAGGCGCCCTGAGGATAAACTTAAAAAAAATCCGGAACCTCCAGGGTGGCATTCTCTGAAATGCTCCCTGTTCCACGTGCAGGTCACCAGAGGCAGGCAAAGCTCCGGAGTCTCAATGCGTGGATGAGACAATGGTGCAAGGAAGAGGGAGTCAGCAGACAGGGTGGCAAATGATTATAACAGAAAAAGCATAAGCCTTCCTTGGACATATCAATAACACTATGATATCAGCTCATAATATCAATTTAAAAACCTAATAATTATGTACATAGTTTATTTGGATGATCATTCTGTTAGGTGTTCCATGTAGCTCTATAATTGATTCCCAGCTGCCAAATCTTCGACCACTCTTCAAACTTTCTTAAATCACTTTTTCTCTCTACTCCTTTAAGCATGTCTACTCTGTTGCAAATCTAAGTATCATCCACAAAGTTCACTTTTTTGAAGGGTTTAATAAACATGTAGATAAAGGTGAACCAGTAGATGTAGTGTATTTGGATTTTCAGAAGGCATTTGACAAAGTTCCTCATGAGAGGCTTCTAGGAAAAGTAAAAAGTCATGGGATAGGTGGCAAAGTCCTTTCGTGGATTATAAACTGGCTAAAAGACAGGAAACAGAGAGTAGGATTAAATGGACAATTTTCTCAGTGGAAGGAAGTGGACAGTGGAGTGCCTCAGGGATCTGTATTGGGACCCTTACTTTTTAATATATTTATAAATGATCTGGAAAGAAATACGACAAGTGAGATAATCAAATTTCCAGATGATACAAAATTGTTCAGCGTAGTTAAATCACAAGCAGATTATGATAAATTGCAGGAAGACCTTGTGAGACTGGAAAATTGGGCATCAAAATGGCAGATGAAATTTAATGTGGCTAAGTGCAAGGTGTTGCATATAGGGAAAAATAACCCATGCTATAATTACACAATGTTAGGTTCCATATTAGGTGCTACTACCCAAGAAAGAGATCTAGGCGCCATAGTGGATAACACATTGAAATCGTTGGTTCAGTGTGCTGCGGCAGTCAAAAAAGTAAACAGAATGTTGGGAATTATTAGAAAGGGAATGATGAATAAAACGGAAAATGTCATAATGCCCCTGTATTGCTCCATGGTGAGACTGCACCTTGAATACTGTGTACAATTCTGGTCGCCACATCTCAAAAAAGATATAGTTGCAATGGAGAAGGTACAGAGAAGGGCAACCAAAATGATAAAGGGGATGGAACAGCTCCCCTATGAGGAAAGACTAAAGAGATTAGGACTTTTCAGCTTAGAGAAGAGATGGCTGAGGGGGGATATGATAGAGGTATTTAAAATCATGAGAGGTCTAGAACAGGTAGATGTGAATTGGTTATTTACTCTTTCAGATAATACAAAGACTAGGGGGCACTCCATGAAGTTAGCATGTGGCACATTTAAAACTAATCGGAGAAAGTTCTTTTTCATTCAACGCACAATTAAACTCTGGAATTTGTTGCCAGAGGATGTGGTTAGTGCAGTTAGTATAGCTGTGTTTAAAAAAGGATTGGATAAGTTCATGGAGAAGAATTCCATTACCTGTTATTAATTAAGTTGACTTAGGGAATAGCCACTGCTATTACTAGCAACGGTAACATGGAATAGACTTAGTGTGTGGGTACTTGCCAGGTTCTTATGGCCTGGATTGGCCACTGTTGGAAACAGGATGCTGGGCTTGATGGATCCTTGGTCTGACCCAGTATGGCATGTTCTTATTTTCTTCTTAAAAGCCATGCCTTTGATATGCTATTCTGTGCCCACAGAACTGATGGAAGAAAATCTATATGGGTGGAACAAAGCTTTTCTGCAGAGTCACAAAGAGTCCTCCTTGAACACCCTTCTTTTAAAAACTATTTTTTCTTGCATGCTGTTAGAAATGTCTTAGGAGCAGCCAGTTGCTGAATTTGGCAGTCCTCAGCTAGTCAAGGGCAGACTAAAGTGTGCTACTTGAACTGCAAAAGCAGCAGCAGGTACCAGAATAATTCTGAGCATCAAGAAAAAGTGCCCCAGCTCCATCAAGTTACTCCAGTCTTTTGAAATTAAATTCCTTTACAAAGTTAATTACCCCTGGTGGAAGGCAGCCAGCAGTGCTATATCTCAGATCACCCCCGAATGCAGAGAAACACAGTTTTATACCAATGGTTTGATATGGTGTAAATAATACAATATGCACATGGATAGCATTTTGTTTGCAGTGCTGAAATGCTGCTAAAATGACACAATACAAGGGTGGGGGTGCCTCCAGGAAGTATTAAGCTGTATCCGTCCCACGTTTAAAGAAAACCTATTTTACCAAAAGAATGGCGGAGGTCTAAATTAAACTTGTATGTCTCTCCGGCGGGATCACCTCACTCCTCCACAGGGCTTCAGCTTCCTCACCTCCCTGGCCGTGCTGGTCCATGGACTGCTCCCGTTCAGTAACGGGGTGCTTTCCCCAGGCTCCTCCTCCTTAGCTCTCCCAGACCAGATCACTTTCTTGGAAATGCTCGCCATGGCCTGCAGCACGAAGGCAGGGGCCACTGAGAGGCAGCAGGAGATGATGTCAGGAAAAATGAGACTCCTGCTGCCAGGGATCGGGCAGGGGTTTGGTTTATCCCTGCCCGATCCAATGTTTGACTTTGGAGGAAGAGGAGGCAGCGGCGGCGGTACTTATGTTTTGGAGAGGCACTTTTTGACGCTGTACGAGAAAATCTTTTCCCTGGTTGCTGCTATTTTGAAGCATTTCGTGATGAATTTATTTAGAAAAAAAATTAGTCGACCATGGTTATTCCTTTTATGGCTTTCAATGCATATGTCCCCTGATGAAGGATGGCCACATCAGGAGCACATCTTGAGCAGTATTCATCGGAAGCCTATCATGAGAAACACTCATTGGGAATGCGTGTGAATAGATCCTGAGAGCATTCATTGTGAACATATAGTCTGAGCTCAGTATGTGAGCATAGCTTGAAAAGCATTCCCGAGGAGTGTATGGGAATCCATCTGAATAATTTATATTGGCATAGATTGAATTTCACAAATGGACTTTGTATAGTGAACATTTATTTTTCCAAAATTTTATGGTGTTTGAAGCATTGCACTCTTTTTCATATCATTATATATTTGGGTGGCTAGTGGGCAGTTAATGAGTCATTGGGCTACCTAGATAGGCATTTCTAATGATATATACTAGTATGAAACCCTCACCATCCACTTATACAAATTTTTTAGTATTTTTCATATTTAAGCAACGTAGTGCAATTTTGCCTCTCACGTGAGTTTTGCTAATTCAGTGGGGGCATTTTAAATTTGGGCAAATCAAGCCCAAAGTGTGAGAGTGAGTTCAAGTGTTCACTTTTAAGAGCTGCTTTTCTAAGACTACCCTCCTCACATTGATTCTCTAGGGACAGAAGAACTTTTTAGGTATTAGGGAAGAATCTAGCAATGCTGGAGCTGAAGAATACATCCTAGACTATTGTAAATCATCAAAGTTATTTCTTTAGTCTTATGGGAAATGTAAAACTTTGCTTATCAACAAAACAGAGGACATGTTTGCATTGAAGCCAAATTATTGTTCCTTATGTAATGTTATATAGGAAGAAGCACGTGGCACAGTCTATAATGATCATGTCTTGAAATATTATATCTTAATGCAATCCTTTCAACAATATGGAAGCATAAACAAATGCTAGTTAATCTGGACAATTTCTAAGATATAGGATATCTGAGAGAAGGCAACAAATATCTATCTAGAAAACGTAATGTAAATACTATCTCATATTTGGTTGCACGCTGATTTATTAGGTCTTTTATGGAGATGAACATTTTTCCTGATGCAAGGAGAAGGAACATTTTGTTAAGCTTATTTACTGGGTCATTTATCAAATTGCATTAGGGACTTATCATCACACACAATAATGCCGTAATGCGTGCGATAAATACTGCAATGCAAAATGCGTAGGCAAATTAAAAATTGAGTAATTGAGTGGGAGGAGTTTGGGCAGAATAAATAGAAATGAGGGTCTGCTAGCGCAGAATGCGTTACAGTAATGCACACTAACGCGGGATTTAATGCTGGAAATAAATACTGCTTTTTTTGTGCGGTACAGTGAAAAAACTATTTACCGTGCTCCTGCAGCCAATATCACAGATCGCGGGTATTATCACAGTGATTATTGCATGCGATAAAAGGAGGAATTCTAATGGACACACTTACCAGGCCTTTCTGGCCCAATAAAAACACCTGTTTTACCTGGCCTAGCTTTCTAAAGCCATAATGTTTGTGACAAGTTTCATTGTTGGGGGTTACTGGATGCTTCAGGAGGCTCGCTGCAGACAACAAGAGGAGCAGAAACAACCACAAGAACAGGCAAGACCAGTTCCAAGCCCACCTAAGGAAGTCCCTGCACCAGAGGCAGAGCCACTGGCCCGCAGGGTTGGGGCCCAGGGTAGCTATTGACTGCACTCACGTGGCCATCATCCCACCCCGTGACAGAGAGTAGATATGCCATAACAGAAAGCTCTTCCACTCCATCAACATGAAGTAGTCTGTGACGCTCAAATGTGCATCCTCAATGTGGTGGCCAGGTATCCGGGAGCCGTGCATGATTCCTTTATACATAGGCAATCGGGCCTGTGTAAAAGTTTTGAGGATGGCCTCTACAGTGATAGTTGGCTCATAGGTAAGAGAGATGTTTCTTTCCATATTCCATCTCTGGCTATGTATTTGTAGCAAAGGGCACAGACTGGGGGAGGGGGTGGCTGTGGGGGATGTAACAGCATTGCTGCCATGGCAATTGGCTTGTACACTTATGTCTGCAGGCCATTGCCCCAAGGCCTGTCTTTTTCTCCCCATGCTGCAGAGGCCTTCTAACCTTGTGAGGGCAAACAATGCACTTGCCCTAAAGCTTGGTATGTGAGCAGGCACTATACACTTTCCATATGTTAACTTTCAAAATTGCCCTGTTCTAATCATTCCATTGGGAGCAATTGAAATCTCACTAGCTAATTACAAGCTTGAAGTATCCACACTGCTGGTACTGCATGATCACGTGCTGCCTGTTAGTGATGCGTCAGGCAGAACTTCGGCCCCAGTTTGTCTTAATCCTCGCACAGCTAACCCAGAAGCAGTGTCCTGTGAATTTTGGAGGCCAGGCATATTCCCTGTATCAGGGCTCACAAATTGGTTTCTCTGGAGGACATACTGTAGAGCAGGCAGGGACTTGCACAATTACACCATGTAGTACCGTTTTATCAGCTACCACAGATGTGGCAGCTCTTATGTACTGCTTCAAGGTTGACTGACTGCAATACAACAGTAGCCTTAGCTTCAAGCTTGTTTACGAGGGCCTGGCACACAATTGTTGGATTCCCCAGATGCGATTTAGTAGTCTGAAAGAACAGAGCTACATTTAGCTACTGCTAGACCAGAACAATGCGATATGCACTTAGGCTAGGGAAATCGGCCTTTAAAGCTCAGGCAAAGATACAAGCTAGCTTATAGGATGTATTGGTTTGCAAGCCAGATCTGCAAGTGACAATGCTACGATTGATACCTTAAATCTGTCATTGCCACAGGAGATTCTGGGTATGGTTGCAGGATCTGGCTGCTCACCCCTGTTGCCATTCCCAACATGCCAGCAGAGACGAGGTATAATGAGCCCTTATGTGCTACCCGCTGTGTCATTGAATGCACCTTTGGAGTTCTCAAAAGTCAATATCACTGTTTAAGAACATAAGAACATGCCATACTGGGTCAGACCAAGGGTCCATCAAGCCCAGCATCCTGTTTCCAACAGTGGCCAATCCAGGCCATAAAAACCTGGCAAGTACCCAAAACCTAAGTCTGTTTCATGTTACTGTTGCTAGTAATAGCGGTGACTATTTTCTACATCAACTTAATTAATAGCAGGTAATGGACTTATCTTCCAAGAACGTATCCAATCCTTTTTTAAACACAGCTATATCCACTGCACTAACCTCGTCCTCTGGCAACAAATTCCAGAGTTTAATTGTGCGTTGAGTGAAAAAGAACTTTCTCTGATTAGTTTTAAATGTGCCACATGCTAACTTCATGGAGTGCCCCCTAGTCTTTCTATTATCCAAAAAAGTAAATAACCGATTCACATTTACCCATTCTAGACCTCTCATGATTTTAAACACCTCTATCATATCCCCCCTCAGCCATCTCTTCTCCAAGCTAAAAAGTCCTAACCTCTTTAGTCTTTCCTCATAGGGGAGCTGTGCTATTCCCTTTATCATTTTCGTTGCCCTTCTCTGTACCTTCTCCATCGCAACTATATCTTTTTTGAGATGCGGCGACCAGAATTGCACACAGTATTTAAGGTGCGGTCTCACCATGGAGTGATAAGAGGCATTATGATATTTTCCATTTTATTCACTATTCCCTTTCTAATAATTCCCAATATTCTGTTTGCTTTTTTGACTGCCGCAGCACACTGAACCGATGATTTCAATGTATTATCCACTATGATTCCTAGATCTCTTTCTTGGGTAGTAGCACCTAATATGGAACCTAACATTGTGTAACTATAGCATGGGTTATTTTTCCCTATATGTATCACCTTGCACCTATCCACATTAAATTTCATCTGCCTTTTTGATGCCCAATTTTCCAGTCTCACAAGGTCTTCCTGCAATTTATCACAATCTGTTTATGATTTAACTACTCTGAACAATTTTGTATCATCTGCACATTTGATTACCTCACTTATCGTATTTCTTTCCAGATCATTAATAAATATATTGAAAAGTACGGGTCCCAATACAGATCCCTGAGGCACTCCTGCCCGCTCCCTTCCACTGAGAAAATTGTCCATTTAATCCTACTCTCTGTTTCCTGTCTTTTAGCCAGTTTATAATCCACGAAAGGACTTTGCCACCTATCCCATGACTTTTTACTTTTCCTAGAAGCCTCTCATGAAGAACTTTGTCAAATGCCTTCTGAAAATCCAAATACTCTACATCTACTGGTTCACCTTTATCTACATGTTTATTAACCCCTTCAAAAAAGTGAACTTTGTGGATGATACTTAGATTTGCAACAGAGTAGACATGCTTGAAGGAGTAGAGAGAAAAAGTGATTTAAGAAAATTTGAAGAGTGGTCAAAGATTTGGCAGCTGGGAATCAATTATAGAACTACAGGGAACACCTAACAGAATGATCATCCAAATAAACTATGTACATAATTATTAGGTTTTAAATTGATATTATGAGCTGATATCATAGTGTTATTGATATGTCCAAGGAAGGCTTATGCTTTTTCTGTTATAATAATTTGCCACCCTGTCTGCTGACTCCCTTGTTTGACTGACAGTGTTATTCTCTCATATATTTTTAATGCACTTAAAATCAAATTAAAACATTTTTAGTAAGCACATCTTTTAATCTTCTCCATCACCGATTTTCTAAGCAAGAAAAATGATCTTAAATTATGTATTCCATGTTCTATTCTCTAGATAGAATATGAAGTCTTCAATTTTGTTGTTGTTTCTTGTGCTTGCTTGCTTCGGTCTCCCATTTTGGCTTACTACCCGCTAGTTGCCATACTCATCCAATGTTTCAGTAGTCATTACAAATTACATCAGAGGCTTCTTAAATTTTGAAATCTGGTGACTGCCTCAATTCTTGAAAATGGTAAACTTTCAAGAATTGAGGCAGTCAGGAAATGGAACTCCAGGGGGGCCAACTCAGAACCAACGTCAGGAAATATTTTTTCATGGAGGAGGTGGTGGATACTTGGAATGCTCTTCTGAAGGAGGTGATGAAGAAGAAAACAGTCAATGAATTCAAAGGGGACTGAGATAACTCTGTCGATCCCTAAAGGCTAAAGGACAGAAATGAAGAAAAGGATTCATGGGTGTGCCCTGCACGGTGCAGCAGTTACTACCCTTAACACAAGGCATGGAGATTACTACCTTTATCCAATAGCCTTGATGCTTTTGATACAACTGCAACAACATGCCCTGCTTCGGTGGGAGCGGGGGGGGGGGGGGGGAGGGAATAAAAAGGGGAATTGGATACAGATGACAACCAAATTGGGCCCTGACTTTTACGGTCTAGTGTACTGCCATGCAGACATAAGGGAAAAAGCATAGGATGGCTTCTACAGCCAACTCCCAAAGCAAAGAAGGTCAAGCAGCATTGTCTGAATTATCAAGAAGGCTCCTCAGCCAATAAAAATGTTGCTAGCAGTAATTTGTTATGGATTTGACAGTTGCTTGGTTTACTACCCTTATCATAAGGCTTCAGGGTAACTGCACATAGCAGTAGTTAATAGCCTTAAGAGAAACATGGGGGTATCCTGCATGGAGTGGCAGATACTACCATAAGAAGCTTGCTGAGCAGACTGGATGGACCATCTAGTCCTTTTCTGCCATCATTACTATGTTATATGTTAGTTTGTTACTCAAAACAGGAATTACAGACAAAAGAAAAATATGAAATAAATGACAAACCAAATCCAGTATACAGAAGCAGCTGAATGAGAATAAGCATTCATAGCTCGTGAAGGGGCTTGGAAAGGGTCAAACCCCTTTGTCTTGTGCCTATTCAGCATATAATCCGCCAGCAGCAATCTGCTTCCTAGTTATCACCTGAATTTAAAGGGCTTGGGGACTCTGCTGTAGAGTCAGATGAGGTTGAGTCCTTAAAGTGGGTGTAGCCCTGCCCCCAAATGTGTCGAGGTTGTAGAGAGAGTCCAGAAACAGTTCATAAGCTTTTGAGGATTGGCAAAAACATCCAGCAATCAGGTAGAACAGCCAGTAGATGGAATCTTGTGGCCTCCGGGTTATCGGCCAAATTTAAAGGGCTTGAGGACCTGGAAGTAGAGTCAGATGAGGTCAGGTCCAATGGGAAGTGTAGCCCCACCCTCCCCAATTGCGATGAGATTCTTATCCAAGTCAGTTTTAGAACCCAAATCACCATACCATATTGCGGTTGAGGCAGATGCCCATTGTCATATGGCCTGACTCCCTCCCCATCCCCAAGTATGTGTACCCTGGTGGAATTTGAAGGGCTGAGCATGGGCCAGCTCACTCTGTTTTGCCATCCTGGGTCACTAGTGTACCCACCTTACCTACCCCCAAATACAGAATGTCCAGCCCTTAGTTGAGTTATATTCTTTTAGAGTAAAAGGGCAAGGGAATGGGGAGTATTATTTCAGGTGTAACTTTGCGAATTGTGAGTTCTAAAGACTTATCTGGGCATATCTTACAGTTAATAGATGGTTTCCCTGTTACTACTTCTGGTTTTTTCAATGAAGTTTTAAGTTCACTCATATAGGTGGTAAGTCTGGAGCAGCCTGTTTATGTGCTTCTACAACTGGGAAAGGTTCTTCATCTACTACTAACATGAATGAATAGAATAAAAAGCAAGGTGACTGCCTGGCCATCACCTGATTCTGTGTACAAAGTCTGAAAGATGGAGAGGTCTGACCATTTCTTGTTTCTACAGCTTGGTTATGGCCTTCTTGTCCTTTGCAAAACTTACTGGCCAAAATCTAAAATGGGGGTAAGTCTAAACATTCCTTGCTTCTATGAAAGTGAAATCTCCACCACATGAAATAAGGCAAGATCAGACCATTCCATGGACTCTGTGGAGGTAGTAATAAATGTGTGTACTTAACAACAGGCTTATGTTGTGCCCAGATGGACCCAGTATTTTTAAGATAACTGAAATGTAATAATGAAATTCTTGCTGTCAAAAAGAAGAAAAAAAATGGAGTGGTGGAGGAACAGGAGAGAGTTATTTTTCTTCAAGCACCTTACATTCATATTCCCAGCACGGTTTGTGTTCCCCTTTAACCTCTCTTCCATTTTTGACCTGACATCTTTACCCTGGAACCATCCAAGTAGCCTCTACCATTTCCCTCTTAGAGGCCAATATTCAGCTGCTATCCAACTGCACAAGTTAGCCAGATAAACCCAGCTGTTAGGAGCAAGATCACTTGAAGGTTATCACTTCTTATCCAAGCCAGTTTTAGAACGCAAGTCACATTACTTTATTACAATTGAAGGCACGGGCTCACTGTCGTAGGGCCCGGCTCCCTTTCCCCCCAAGTGAAGAATAACTCTCTTTTGTTCTTCCAACACCCCATTTTCTTCCTCTTTTTGACAGCAAGAATGTTTTACACCAGTCCCCTCACATTCCTCTCCAAATGATGAAAAAACATGATATATGCTAGTCTGTCATTTACTATTGTTTAAAAAATAAAAACACCAATATTGCACTGCATAATGACTTGAAATAATAAAAGTAAAATGAATAAATGTAAAATAAACACCATAAAACTGAAATATGATCATAAAGTACATTTGCATTTTTATTTCTAACTCATTGGAACATTTGTTGTATATTAATACAATACAATATTTACTGTGCAGTGCTCAGAACACTTTATGGATTCTTTAACAGAGTTTATAGACTTTTTAGCTGGATAAAATGTAAACAACTAAATAGAGCTGATTATTGCTTCTGTATATGTCTAAACCATTTGGGCATATTTTTTTATTGGGCCTTCCCAAACTAGTGACATTTTTTGCCCCCCATCCCAATTCTTTTGCATCATAACCATGTTTATGCCTGTTTTGATTATGTTTGATGGCTTCTCAATTTGCTTTACAACTGTGTATTGATTAAAAGGGCTGCATGGACAAAATACAAATAAAATAAAACTGAGTCTTTCATTTTTCAATTTGAATGTGACTGGTTCATGCTTGAGAACTGAATGGAAGCAGTCAGACAATAGGGATGTGCAGGGAAAAAAAAATTGCTTTTGTTTTTTGGTTCATTTTCAGGAGATTTATTCCGACAAATTTCATTTTATGGATTGCTTGATTTGTTTCATTCGTATGAAAAAAATGAATCAAGCAATTAGAAAAAAAAAACCCCCACAACCCCAAATGGCCAAAAAATGAAAACAAGCCCTCCCTCCCAACCTCCTGGAAAAATGCCAGGGCAAGGATCCCCCTGCCCCCACTTATCTGGTCCGGTGGGAATCCGCTCTCTCAGAATACCCTGAAGCTGAAGCCTCGGACTTGCGTAGGATGCTGCCGAGGTAAATCAGGTTGCGGCCTTGACCTTGGGACAGGCCAAGGCCCCAGCTTCAGGACCCGACTTCCAGTTTTGGGTTGTGGCTTCATGCCTGGGCTCTGGCAGAGGCTGCTGTATCAGTACCCGGCCTGGGCCCAGGCCCCGGCATTGAGACCCAGCCTTCGATGGATACCCGATGGATCAGTTAAGGTTTTGTTTTTGCTTATTTTTTTAAAGTTTTGGGCATCTCAGCTGTGGCCCCAGCTTTGGGCCTTTGTCGAGACTTCGGTGTCGTGCTAAGGCCTGCGGTCTTTGCTTTGGGCCTCATCCTATGCCATAGGCGAGACCCTGGCTTTGGGCCTAGACCTAGACCCAATGCATTTGTTTAAAACAAAAAGAACAAATAAGGTTAATTTCAATCAGGGGCCCCCAATTCATTTAGGGGCCCCCCCGAACTAAATGAATTAGCCTTATTGCATTTTCGTTTTAAACGAATGCACATCCCTATCAGAGAATGGTGATAGAGAGAAGAGGTGAAAGAAAATGTGAAACATAGATGGGAGCAGGTCAAGGAAAAAGGGAAGTATATTGAATAAAATTGTAGATATGGAGGAAAAGAGAGCTTTCAGCGACTGAAACAGAAGAGAGGGGATCAATGGGGAAATGCAGAGAAAAGGAGAGATAAAGGAACATAGAAGGATATTTGTTAGTTTAATAAATTATCTACAAAAATGAGGGTGTCCTAAATTGTTTATCAAAACAACAACCAAGCCACTTTGAATCCAGTAAATAAATGACCATCATACTAAACAGTACTGGTTTTTCAACCTTCCTTGCTTTACTCTTAATCATCGGTTCAAGTTCAGTTCCATAATTTATTGAGTTTTTATCTTTTGCACATAACATTTTTTGCTTTTACTTATATTTTCCTTGCTTTATTAAAGTCTCATCATCCCATAATCCTGACACAGGCAGTGTTCGAAAATCTTGTCTGCATTAGGGGACTCAATGGTTTCTTCCTTGTTACTTCATAGACATTCAATATCAGCCTGAAAGTTTGGCATGGACCCATCCTGGTTCCCTCCCTATCATAATGACCATCTTTGCATGCGAATTACATGAATGAATAATGCAAATGCATGTAACGAAGGTCATTAACAGGCAATTTGCTGTTAATATTTTATCACAGCCAACTGAGAAACTGGTCAGCCACGAGGTAAGAGGTGAGAGCCCCAGGACCCTATCACAGGTCCCGAGATATTGGCAAGTGCTGGCATGCTAAAATAAAACTTGCCGTGGCTAAAGAGAAGTTGAGTCAGGGCTGACCCCTGGCTAAACCCGAGGCCGCCACTCAAGACGGCCTAGACTCTTCCAAATAAAAAAATAAAAGTTGCAATGTCACAACTCCCAATCCAAAGGTTTCAATAAAACATCAGCTGCCTGCTTGCCTGATAACATCTACTGCCTGGACTGTGTGCCATGGAATCCTCACTATTGTGGGTCTTTCTTGGTCTTGGATGCTTCTCTGTTGGTTTCAGCTCATTCCTGTGCTGTGTGTTCTACCCCCTATGAAGTCTTCTGGGGCTGCCAGCCCCTTTAAATTGGGCCATGGATTCCAGAGTTACCCTTGCCGTAGGGGCATGAACAAAAGAACATTCCCTTTTGTTCACCCCTTTGTGCACTCCTTCGGTTTTCAGACATTATGGAAATCTCAATGGTTATTGGTTATGGATGGAACGGACCTCTGCGACCTAAACCTTGTCATCTGGAAACCAGGTTTGCATTAATCAATATTCCATTACAACCATTGAAATTATTAACTGAATAGATAATGAAATATAGAGCCGCCATTAATTCTGCAAAGAAAGATTATTAGTACTCTAATTGCATTAGAGCTTCCGATAACAATCCTCAAACACTGTTTAACACAGTAAAATATCTCACCAAATGCCGAGACCTTATACATATCTAATTACTACCTCACTCTCAAACTTTGCAATGCCTTTGCGAATTAATTCAGCTCTAAAATTACCAACATTGCCAAATATTTCCCTTCATATACCTACCCCATCCCCCAAGTATGTAATGTGACATCTACTTCTATTTGGCACAGCTTTGAAAATGTTTCCATAACTGAAATTCTCCAAATTATTTAAAAAATGAAGTCTTCCATGTGCCCATTAAGTCCCTGTTCCATGATCCTGTTAAAAATGATCAGGGATCATCTCTCTGAACCTATCATACATATTGTAAACACTTCTCTTTCTTCTGGAATCCTTCCTTCCCCCTTAACAATTGCCTAAGGTTTGCTAATATTAAAGAAACAATCTGCTGACAGTACTAACCAATAATTTTCATCCAATATCCTCCCTCCCATTTCTCTCTAAAATAATTTGAATCAGTGGTTCTCAAATAGTTAACTCAGCATTTCAATGACTATTCAATATTGGATCAATTTCAATTTGGAATCAGACCTCACATTAGCACAGAAACATTACTCCTATCTAGCACTGACATAATCCATTGCAGATTTGATTCTGGAACCTCCTACAGCTTAATTTTCCTAGATCAGATCTCACTGCTACATTTGAAACCATTAACCATGATAAACTTCTCTCACACCTTGTTGAGATTGGCCTGGCCGGGACAGAATATGCCTGATTTAAATCATACCTTCAAGGATGCTGCCAGCAGATCAATCTGCTTTCATCCACATTGGTTTCCTGTTAGTGCTGGTGTCCCTCAAGGTTATGCATTATCTCTGCATCTTTATTTAATGTTTACATTGTCCCAATCTGCTCTGTCCTCTCCACTTTAGGTCTTTCATACTGACATTCAGTTCTTTTTTCCAGTTTATAACTCTCTATGATCCATCAACACATAGCTATCTCTTAATAAGCTTTTTTTAAACCTGTCAGAAACAGAGATTATGGTATTGGGCAATACTACCCCCTCAGATATGTCACATAATTTTTTCTTCTGTACTCTCCAAATCTCTCACCCTGCTCAGAATCTGGGAGTTATCTTTGGTCCCAGGTTAGACAGGAAATCCCATATTAAGTGTTCTCCAAATGTCTTTTTATAAACTCCATCTCCTCCAACATATTAATTCTCTTCTCAAGCTATGTGATTTTCATACAGTTCTTCAAGCCTTAGAGCTCACAGGAATTGATTACTGTAAAGCTTTATATTTTGGCCTTCCCCAGAATACTATGTGACCCACTTCAACTTATCAAAACTCTGCATGCCAATTACTTATACCATAAGTAAACCATACCGGGCTATTACATGGATCGGAGGTAGCCAGCAGACAGTGGATATTGTCAACACGCCTGGGGTCGAGGCAGGCAGCAGAAATGGAGGTCGGGGACGGCAGCAGACAGAGCAAGGTCAGGTCCAAAGCAAAGGGTCAGGTCCAGGCAGCAATCAAGGAAGGTCCAAGTTCAAGTCAGGGTCAGGATCCAGGAATTCAAGCTGAAGGGGAACAGGGAGAAAAGGAACAAAGAAGACAAGACAAGCCAGAACAGGAACAAGGCACGGGCAAGGCAAGAGATGATCAAGGCAAGGACAAACAAGGAAGGAACAAGCAAGACAAAAAACAGGCAAGGCTGGAACAAACAAGGCAAGGGCAAAGCACATACAAAGAGCAACACGCACTGGTACTGCAGTATGCCAGGGAACCTGTTGCTGAGGTGAAGAAAGGTTATCTGGAGGGCCCTTAAGTAGGGCTAAGTTAGTGATGTCATTAGCAGGTGCCACGGCCCATTTCCTGCCCCGGGTCCTTTAACTAGCCACCAGTCAGGTGCGCACATGCCTAGGAGGGTTGGCCGTCCACATAAATTGTGGTATTATGCCACCAGAGAAGGGAATCAGCTGAGTAGCATTGGAGATGAGAGCAACGGCTCATGGGGGTGTCCCGCTACCTGCCAAATGTGACAGTTTCAGATGTAATCTACAGAATCTCTGTTAAATATTACCTAAACATACTTTCAGGGGAAATGGCTGATTCAGGAAAATTAAGGAGATGCAAATTCAACTGTCTCCTTTTTTCAGATTCTCCAATTTTCTATGTATACAATATTATCTTTAATTAGCATAGCATTACAAGTTCAAACATCTCAAGCTCCATTATCCAGTCAATCCAACCTTTTCCCCTGATCTTCTAACAATTGCTCATGATGGACTTGAATCTTCAACTTGGAATGAGGTAATATTTTGTCAATTCTCTGCACCAAAGCCTTTTCCAGTGAAGTTATAGCAGTTGTTCATAGTGACTGAAACATTACTACCTAAAGCATAAGTGACAAAAAACCTTGCTCTCTTCTTCTATCAGGTGAATTGACTAGATACTAGGCAGGACAAAGGCCTCTTGCCCCCAAGGAGGAAAAAGAATCTTCTCATCCATCTCATCTTTGTATGTTACCGCTGTGCTGGCTTATTTGGTGATACTCTCAAGTCGGGGAAATTCAGTGGCAGAAGCAGGCAGATCAAGCATGAGGTTTTCTTCCTGACCAGCCACCTTCCCTTCAGGTTGGGTCCTCTGGTGCTGGTGTCTGGCAGGTCATATGGTGGGCAGTGCACAAAATCAGGTACAGGACACCTAGAGGGACTTGCTGGCAGCAGAAAGCAAGTGACAAGAAGGTGCCCTGGTAGTGTTGCCAACCGGCTCCTGATTTTCAGGACAGGTTGATCAGTGCTTGTTTTACTCACCTGCATGCAGGTACTTATAGTCTTGCTTTTCTTAGGGAATGCAATAGGGAAATCAGAATAAGCATGCAATGGGGTAAAGCCAGGACTGGATCAACCTGTCCTGAAAATCTGGAACCAGTTGGTAACCCTATGCCCCGGACACACTGAAGACAAACAGGGAGTACACCATCAAGACAGAGACGGACAGGTCAGCAGAGGACTATGGACAAACAAGGAACTAGACAAGGCATGGAACAGCTAAGACAATACTAGGGAACCACATAGATATAGAAAGGCCTAGCACAGGACTTGGGCAATCTAAAAATACATTGGAAGGAAGGGCCACAGGAAGACCTAGACAATGCAAAAGCAGGGCTGGGAATACACAAGCACGGAATGCCACAGGGAGGCCTTGATAGGTTAAGGAACCAAGTAAGGAATATAAAGGCAAGAAAGGTCCCAAGGAAACCTAGGCAGAAGGAACTAGGGATGTGAATCGTTTTTTGACGATTTAAAATATCGTCCGATATATTTTAAATCGTCAAAAATCGTTAGGGCCACGATACAATACCAATTCCCCCGATTTATCGTCAAAAAATCGTAAATCGGGGGAAGGGGGAGGGCAGGAAAACCGGCACACTAAAACCCCCTAAAACCCACCCCCGACCCTTTAAATTAAATCCCCCACCCTCCCGAACCCCCCCCAAATGCCTTAAATTACCTGGGGGTCCAGCGGCGGTCCGGAACGGCAGCGGTCCAGAACGGCCTCCTGCAATTGAATCGTGTTGTCTTCAGCCGGCGCCATTTTTCAAAATGGCGGCGCAAAATGGCGTCGGCCATAGACCAACACGATTCGACTGCAGGAGGTCGTTCCGGACCCCCGCTGGACTTTTGGCAAGTCTTGTGGGGGTCAGGAGGCCCCCCCAAGCTGGCCAAAAGTCCCTGGGGGTCCAGCGAGGGTCCGGAAAACGATCTCCTGCCGCGAATCATTTTCCGTACGGAAAATGGCGCCAGCAGGAGATCGACTGCAGGAGGTCATTCAGCGGGGGTCCGGAACCCCCGCTGAAGACAACACAATTCAATTGCAGGAGGCCGTTCCGGACCGCTGCCGTTCCGGACTGCCGCTGGACCCCCTGGTAATTTAAAGCTTTTGGGGGGGGGGTTCGGGAGGTGGGGGATTTAATTTAAAGGGTCGGGGGTGGGTTTTAGGGGATTTTAGTGTGCCGGCTCACGATTTTCACGATTTTCACGATACTTTAAACACCCAAACGGCAACAATACGATTTCCTCCCCCTCCCAGCCAAAATCGATCGTTAAGACGATCGAGGACACGATTCACATCTCTAGAAGGAACACACAAACAAGAAGGGCCACTGAGAAGCCGAGACAGAACAAGGACAAGGCTAGGAGTACACAAGCTAGGAAGGCCACTGGAAGGAATAGACAGGACAGCAACTAGGCAAAGAACACACAAGCAAGGAAAACAACCAGGAGGTCTAGATAAGGCAAGGGCAAGCAAGGAACAAGAATAAGGATTAGGCCACTGGGAGACATAAATATAGCAAGAGCAAGCCAAGCAACACCCAGGCAAGGAGCAAGAACAAGGATACCAGGAAAAGAATATATGGACAAGGGGATAGTGATTGGCTATTTTAGAGTTAAGTCAGTAATAGGCTTAAAATGAAACAGCACGGCTTTAGTAACATAACATAGTAATGTAGTAAAGAAAGCAGAAAAAAAACAGATGGTCCATCCAATATGCCCAGCAGGTTTCCTGTGATACTAACTAATACTCTGTGCAGGTTACCTCCAAGATTATGACTGCAGGCTTCTGAACCTCAAAACATTACTTAGCTGCATCATCAGAAGGGGTAAATGATAAACCCCCAGCTAACAACAAAGGCTCCTCATCTAGCTTGAGAACAGAAGATACCACTCTCCCTCAAATATCCCCTTGCGTGGTCTCTGATAAAAATGGTGATGTAGCCTGCTGCAGGGGTATTGGACCATCAGGGCTAAGTGAGACTGAAGACTCAAAGGGAGCAGAAGCCCAGTATCTCAAAGCTCCACATTACCCTAATCAACTTGGACAGAAAAAAGTATCCAATGTCAATTGAGAAGGAGGTGGTACAGATGATGCAGATGAGAGCACTGTGCAGTACCTTTACACTTCTTCCCCATAGGTCCTGGATAAGAAACATAAAAGAACCTCAAAATTGTGCAAAGAGGCATGCCCCTTTGACATGCGGCTTATGCGCACTGGTGGCAGCATGCCGCTGATGTCAGGTCACTTATAATGACGTGGTGGAGCAGCATCAAAAGTAGGAACTGCTGACAAGTCTCATAGCTGATGTAGACAGCCTCAAACTGTCCCCTGGTTTAAATATTTTTTACCAGATTTAAGTTTAGTTATTAACAAATTTGCAATCATAATAATCATATTTGAAGATTTAAACTTCATAAGAACATAAGAAATTGCCATGCTGAGTCAGACCAAGGGTCCATCAAGCCCAGCATCCTGTTTCCAAACGAGGCCAAACCAGGCCACAAGAACCTGGTAATTACCCAAACACCAAGAAGATCCCATGCTACTAAAGTGATTAATAGCAGTGGCTATGCCTTAAGTCAACTTGATTAATAGCAGTTAATGGACTTTTCCTCTAAGAACTTATCCAAACCATTTTTGAAGCCAGCTACACTAACTGCACTAACCACATCATCTGGCAACAAATTAGAGCTTGTGTGCGTTGAGTGTAAAAGAATTTTCGCCGATTAGTCTTAAATGTGCTACTTGCTAACTTCTTAGAATACCCCCTAGTCCTTCTATTATCCAAAAGTGGAAATATCCGATTCACATCTGCTCATTCAAGACCTCTCATGAACTTAAAGACCTCTATCATATCCCCCCTCGGCCGTCTCTTCTCCAAGCTGAACAGCCCTAAACTCTTCAAACATTTCAAATTTATAGATATTCAGGTAAATCTCAACCAAAAAATGCTCACATGTTCTTTTTAAGTCTAATTAAATAAAGATTTATTTATTTATTTATTTATTTTTAGGTTTTTTATATACCGACATTCGTGGGAACATTATGCCGGTTTACATTGCAACTGAATAACAAAAGAGTGAAATACAAATAACAGGAGAGGGGAACGGGAGCAGCGGAGAAAGGAGGAAAAGGATTTAAAAAATAAGTTATAACAAAATTAGAGAAGATGGTATCATCCTCCATGAGTCAGTCCTTTAACTTTTCAAAAGAAACAGGGAAAACTCTGGAGGATCATGGCGAAAGAATAAAACAACTTGAAACATATTGTGGATCAGCCTCAAAGCAATTATCAGCTTTGCAAACCACTGGATCAGCCTTCATGAAAGACTCTTTAACTATGTATAGAAAAATGGAGGGTTTTGAAAACGCTATAAGAAGGAAAAATTTAAGATTCTTGAATTTTCCTTTTACTAGGTTGTTATCAGCCCAAGAGTTGTTTGGTAAATATGTTAAAGAAATATTGGGTATCACTAAGGATTTAATAATATCTAAGATGTATTACATATCGATAAAAAAAAGAGAAGCAGTGTTACCGGAAGGGGAAATGGAAGTGTTAACTAAAGAGAGTCCTAATTTAACGGCCTTTCTTGAGGCATCAGTGGACGACATTCAGTCTAGATCCACTTTAATAGTGGAATTTTCTTTGGAACAAGATAAAAACATAGTACTCCAGAAATACTTTAGAAACAAAGAACTTAGTTTTTGTGGCCAGAAAATCCAGGTATTCCCTGATGTATCGAAAGATACTCAAGCAAGACGGAAGCAGTTCCTTTCATTAAGACAAAAGGTATTGGCCCTAGGGGCATCCTTTTATCTTAAATTTTCTTGCAAGTGCTTAGTCATGTATCAGAATAACAAGTTTGTTTTTCAGGAACCAAGACATCTTGAGAGTTTTCTTATAGATAAAGGTCAAGACAATGTCACAACCTCTGAAATTGGGAATGATTGACTGGTATAGAATGTAAATCTCTTCTCCTTAATATACTCATGGTTTTGAGTTTATTTTCCTATGATTTTTATCCTTGGATAGCTCCCCATAAAGTGGGCTGGTTATGTTTGGTTTATAAATGAATGTTAAGGTGAAAGTATTCTCCTAGAATTATATTGTATAAACCATTCCTTTTCTTTTTTCATGTGCATTTGTTAAAATGACAAGAAATTTAATAAAGTATAAATTAAAAAAAAAAGTTATATTTGAATGTCAGATAAGATGATACTAATTATTTTGGGTGGAAACTATTCTTTGACTTTTTCCAGTGGCATCCCTTGGTAAAAAAAAACAAAAAACCCCAACAAAAAACCTTTCTATTACATAGTTTTAAACTTTTCTCTAGGACCGTCATACCACACACATTGGTCATGCATAATCATTGGTCCGCAAGAATGTTATGTTAGGGGTTTTTTTTGCAATGTTTTCTTATGCTATTAAAAAGGAACTAGTTACTTACTATTAAAGTTGTAATATTATAATCTTTGGCTCAACGTGATATCACGTTTCGGCAACCGCTGCTTCCATTTCACAGTGCCAGTATTTTATTCTGAAAACATGAAATATTATATTAAAGTCACGAAGATCAATTAAGACAATATGAATGCTTAGTCACATTAATGTCCTGTATACTTTTAGTAGAAATGGAAAGTTTACAAGTTTGTAATAGAAAGGTATTTTTGACCAAGGGATGCCAGTGGAAAAATTTAAAGTATAGTGTTCACCTCAATGTCTTCATTTTGATCCAATTGCTGTGTCTACTTAAACAGGACTATTGGTTGAACTGATTATTTTGAGTTGATTTGAGTCAAATATTTGTAGATCCTAAACTCAAACTATGTAGGAGAAGACTCATCTATCTTTAGTCAAGACATATGGTTTTGAATTGATGTAGACTAAACCCGGATGAGATTAAGGTCTGAAGAGGAACAACCAAATTCCTTGGCAAATAGGCATGGAATCTTAAATGGGCTGCTAGTTATTTTACTTTTCAATAGCAGTTACTCAAACCAAGGTAGAGAGACACAAAGTGAATTATCTAAAACAAACAGAAAACCAGAATATTAAGTCAGGATTGGACTGCAATAATATTGATTCCTAACTTAAGCCTTAATCATTAGACTATTCCTATACTAGAATTATCACCTGGTCAATCGCATCTATGGCTTTGGAGTCTTGCTTTTCTGTGGCTTTGTAGAACCTAAAAACCTTTAGAGGCAATGAAACAAATCCGGGCCTGGTGCATCATATTAGAGTTCATATCCATCAAGTGGCAACGCTATCCTGTACAAATTTGGAGAAAGCAGCCACAGTAGCACTGCACACTTCTAAATTGATTCTATTCCATTTTAAATCTATGTGCACCATTGCAAGTGTCTGGGTCATTGCTGGTAAAATCACATTAGACATCTTACTATTTCTGTGGTTCCTAGAATATTCAAAGTTGACGCTCTTGAGAAATTCTCTATGCATAAAGATTAGTGGAGTCCCTGGGTTTCACGTTTCCTCAGATTAAATCCACTTGTCGCACATGTTGCTTGTACAACATTTTATTAACTAAAAAGGGAAACTTTCCTCAAGAAAAATGTGACTTTTTACATTAATATGAGTCTGCTAATGAAACAGAAATAAATATAACTGAGGGGACCAGCGTATAAATAATTTAAGAATTTAATTTATTTAGAGTTCGGGTTGCCTGCATGATAAAATGATTGAAATCTGAAGTAAACAGGCAGAATGCTTGAAAATGAGTTGAAGGGAGACTGACAGCATCCGGATTATGATTAGGATCATGGAAAGCGTTCTAAATTGGGAACGAAGGAAGGCAATTATACTATAATAAGTTGCTAGTGCACATATCTAGTTTGCAGGATCATTTCATAAGGCTAAGGGATATTATTTGTGCATATTTTGTTGAATTTTTTGGAGCAAAAACTTACTACAAAGATGTTGTGCTTTCTATTTCCTCGTCCTCACAATAATCCTGATTTGACCAGGGCTTCCTCTTGTTTTGAGTCTATAGCAAAAGAATACCTTTGAAGGAAAGGACTCAGGAATGCCACCTTAAGACTTTTTAATGCAGGCAGTCATGCTGAGTTTTATACCACACGGTTGATTGGACTGCAAAGTTATCACATGCATTAGGCCCTTTCAGTTCTACTGTATGCTGCTCATCCGTCCGGGCACCAGTGACACTGCCAGGTGTAATGCAGATTGGGGAGAGTGGACCCTCAGTGCTATGGTGTGATTGACACCCCTTAGTGGGCAAACCCACCTGGCTCGCACTGACAGCTGGCTGAGAAGCCCTTGGGCAGGACCGGTTGGAACTTAGCCTATTCCAGCAGCCTCCCCCGCAGTATGAGCCCTTGGGTTATGGCAGCTGGCAGGTGGGTTCTTAGGGCTATCCAGAAGAATGAGACTGGGAGAAGGGTCAGCATAGGCAGCTCATAGCAGAAATGAGAGGCAGGCCAGTGGTTGAGGCAGGCAGCAAACAGCAGAGATGAGAGGCAGGCCAGTGGTTGAGGCAGGCAGCAAACAGCAGAGATGAGAGGCAGGCCAGTGGTAAGGGTAGGCAGCAGATGAAGCAAGGTTGGAACCAGCAATTCAAGCCAAGGGAAAAAGGGAACAAAGAACAACACAGACAAGACAAGGCCTGAAAAAGACAAGGCAAGAGCACAGCACAGAGGAGGCAAAGATGAGGAAAGAAAAGACCAAAGCAAGAACAAGGAGATGAACTAGCAACATGCACTGGGACACAAGGCACACCAGGGGGCCTGTTGCTGAGGCATCAATGGCTCCTCTGAAGGAGCCATTGATGTCATCTAAGCGTGCTGCAAGGACTTTCTCGTCGTGGCCCCTTTAAGAATCCAGGCATCGAGAAAATATAAAATCGCCACATCCCTGGACACAGCTGTTGCACTTTTTGAAAGTTACTGTCCCCGACTTGCCAACATAAGGGGTAATTTTAAGGATTTGCACATGTAAATGTAACTACAATCATATTGTGAGCAATCACTAGGAAGAGAAGGAAGTGCAAGTAGACAGAGTGAGCAATGCTCCTGGCCTTCTTCCTTATGGTCCACAACTCTATTGCCAGAAACAGCAGCAGCAGCAGCAGCCCATAAGGATGCAGATAGGAGATCACGGAAAAGAACCGTGGTATGAAGGGACTTTAAAGTGAGGGAGGACCTGCATGTTGCTCTCTGCAGTAAGGTCATTGGTCAATTGAAGTCACTGGGGCATCTGAAAAATGCTAGCATGCATTATCACCTACAGAAATAACACCTGCCATCTTTGGCATCAGGGCAAGGCAGCAGTACTGCCATTCAAAGCAGAAGCTGTAGCAAAAGTGTTGAAAATTGGAAGATGTTTTAATAAACTGACATCAAAGCCCCTTTTACCAGGCAGATGGAAGGCCAGCATCCCCCTGCTAAGCATTTGCAGTGGCAAACCACTGTAGAAGAAATGGGTTAGTGTTCCATATCACTGCCCTGGGGCAAAAAGCAAGCAGTATCCAAAGTAGTAGCAAGGTGCATTGCAGAAACGATAGCCCTGGATGACCAGTCCCTGCAATTACTGAAGAACCTGGTCTTTAAGTGCCTACAGCACCTTAGCCCCCAATTATAAAATGCCCTCGCTAAGAGGAATTACAGAACATAAGATATTAAAATAAAAGTAAATACATTTAGTTGGTAGCATATCTCCACCATGTACAATAAGTTCCATAGCCGCATGCAGGCACAGCTGGCAAAAGCAGAGGATATTACAGTGCATTTCACCAGCAACATCTAAACTAGCTGGAATCCCACATATGCCAACCTCTCCCTGATGGCACACTGGTGGGAGCTGGCTGAGACAGGGGCATTCAGCAGCTCTAGTGGGGAACATCAGGATGCATGTGGGCTGTGTTGCATATGCAGGTGATGGATACCACCCATACTTCTGTAATATCCTAACAGCAATAAGAAAAATGTTGAGTTTCCCAAAATCTTCTTATGAGTGGCAGGATGACTGAATGCACCTTAGGAGTCTTGCTGCCATTCTGCCTAGCTTCCATGACCCTGATGCTACATCTTTTTGGTCTTTCTGCCAACTCTGTTGCCAAGGTTGGAAGGTAGTGGTTGTTGGAGGGATGGCCAAATGCCTGGTAACAAGTATAAATAAACAAGTGATATAATACCATCAGGTTCTAGTTATCAAATGCAAAAGCATGTAATGCAAATGCATATTTTGAATTTACCAATCCTTTTTCATTTTAGGAAAGGGGCCCTGGCATTTGGGATATGCATACTTTTAATTCCCCTGATGTGTGACTGTGTATTAGGGGGAGGTGACTGACTGGTGAGAGGGGAAGTGACTGAGGTGAGTCACCCCAGTCACTCATCTTCTCACCAGTCACCCCACACCCATCAGGGGAATTAAAAGTGTGCATATCCCAAAATGCCCGTGCCCCTTTCATAAAATACAAAAGGATTGACAAATTCAAAATATGCAATTGAATTACATGCTTTTGCTGACCAGAAGTTGATTGTATTATCTAATTTGTTTGTTTAAATTTGTTACCAGGCACAGGTCATCCACCCCCCCCCCACACACACACACACACACATACCACTATGCAACACAAACAAGTAACTAAGGAAACAGCCAATGGGAATTCAGAAACATACCTCTAGCTAATGAATGGCTCCCCCAATTGTCACTTTTTAACTTATTAGTAAAATTTTCAGTTAGTGCCACTAACATCCAGTTAGCACACACTAAGTCCCTTTATTAAGCACTAACACAAAATTCCAATTTTTACGAAATTTCATCATTTTTTTCTTTCCTTTTGTGGCACTTCCGAAACAAGATGAAGCAGACAATTTAGTTGTTTATTTTGTTTAGAATGAATGCACATCCCTACTGCATTGCTCTACACCTACTGTTTGTGATTTTCATTGCCAGTTCTGCTATGGCTGCTGATCCAATCTATTCATGCTACCTTTTGCTCATTCATCCTCTGTTCCAGCTGTCTTCGAGGTTCTTTCCAAATTCCCTTCTCTTACTGCATTTGCTAACTCTTGGTCTTGTGTGGCAATCCAATACTTAACACAGATCTTACCCAGTTATCTTTAAAAGTTTCATGCCCTCTTGGACGTTTTCTTCCCTTAAATCAGGACTGTGCTCCTCCATTATTACTGCTTCTCAGGAAATGGAGGTAATATTTGCAAAAACTGATTCAGAAGAAAAATCATATTCTGGATGCCCTGAATCACAGGATATTGAACACTCAGTGGCTGAAGAGAATTTATGGCATCTAAGTAGCATATTAGCATCCAGTTGGGGAGCTAGAGGAGGAAGATGATACTGCCAGAGCAGAGATTATACACAGCAAAGGGGAAGACCAACTCGAAGCCTGAATGGCCAGCCTCTTTCCCCAATGATATCATAAGAAATTGACTTGAGGCCTCCTTCAGGGATTTCCTCTGGCATTTCCCTACCTAGTCATTTTTACCAATCTGGTTGATGCCCTTTGCCCCTCTTTGAAGCCTTGGGGTGTTCTTGCCAATGTTGGTGGCTGCTTTGTGCCTATGATGTTGATTTGGGGTTTTTATGCCACTCTTTATGTTGCTTTGACCCTCTATTGCTGCTTTGGGTTTTTCCTGCCACTTGTGGTGCTTTGTTTCCCCTTCATGGTTCATGCCACACTTGGTGTCACTTTTTCCCCTCTGGTGCTGCTTTGTAAGATTCGTGCGACTGTCCCTTTTTAGGACCCTAGGGATATTCTGACCAGTTTTGATGCTGCTTTGCTTCTCTCATGATACCTTGGAGAACTCCTGCCTTTGCTGGTACAGTTTTGCCCTATTACGAGTTTTTGGGCTATTCATGACACTTTTGATGACTACTCATAAGTTTGATTAGAAATGATTAGAAAACCCCAATTTGGAAGTCGAAGATAGGCTGCATTGCTTTCTCCATTGAAATAATGAGAAATTAATGAATGAATAAAATGAATAAATGAAAAAAATTATTTTAAATGAATGAAACAAATATTTGTGACCTATGAAATGAATAAATGAAAAAAAAACTAAATTTTTGCCTCTGCACATCCCTAATCTGCAGCCTTTCCAAACATGGCTGTCTCAACCCATCATTGTCTCAAGGGACTGCATTGTGTGGATGGCCACATAACTCTAAGAGCCATTGGAAGTACAAGGAGGATTCTGTTAATGATAAAGCTTGAGAGAAAAAGGATTTCAAATCTGCCTGGGTGTTTGGATGGTGGTTGGAAATAGAGAAGGAGAACTGAAGAGCAGACTGTGACTCTACCCACTCACAATGAGTATTCCAGCTAGTGAAGACAGCAGGAGTGTTATAGTTTTGATGAATCTGTGAATCTCGGGCCGAGGTGAGAGATGTCTCCTCCCATAGGGAGGAGCCCCATGGGCCTCACCATTGGTGGGTGTGGTCTCAGCGACGTAGGACACAGCTGTGAGAGAGACTTTATTAAAGAGAAAAGATAGTACATAATCCGAGGAGCGGGAAATGTAATAACACAGCCTATCAGCAAATACTGTAGTTAGGATGATGATGTAGATATGAAGGCCAGGTTGTGGCCCGTAGCGCGGGGTACACCTGAGGATTCCTGTAGGCTGATGTAAATACCTCTGAGTGCAGATCCGGTAGTGGCCACAGCGCGAGGTATGCCGAGGAAGCTGTAATGTGGATGCCAAGGAGGTAGAGGTTGGTGATACAGGAACCAGGCCGTAGACCTTGTAGAGATGGAGCAATATCCTGAGGCACAGAATGAGTAGTGTAGACAGACTATAGAACAGTAGTGGCCCGAGGAATGGGGTATGCCGTGGAATCTTCAGTAAGGTTGATAGAAGTTGGAGAATGTACTCACACAAGGAATTCCCAGCAGAGATACCCGATGTTGCGTCTGTCGGTTGCAGACGGCTGCGACCGCTCTGCCTCACCTCTTTTTTGCCTTTCTCCACATCCATGGGCAAGATGGCTGCCTCCGGTGCTGAGTGCTGAAACTCTCGGCGTCTCCAACTCAGCATGGGCAACCCCGTCTGCCATGCTCCTTCCTATGGCCTCCTAGGGCACGCGCGCGCATGCTGCCTATGCTTATCTACATGGTGGGAACCTCAGGGGCGTCCCCACCACATGACGTTAATACCTCTGGGTATTTAAGCCTCCGCTCTGCTCAGAACGAACGAGTTAGCAAGGATTTTGGTTTAGCTACTCTGACCGCTTCTAAGCTGCACGCTTAGACTCCTCGCTACCCTCCGGGGTATTCGCTCCTGAAGAAGTTCTGGGCACCCGCTCCTCAGGGGGTCTCTCACTTCCAAATAACCCTTCGGGATCTTCTACTACTAACTAAGACAACCACTCCTCGGGGGTCTTTCTTCTCTTACAGGATCAGCTGTGCTTCCTGGTACTCGCTCTTCGAAGGCCTATCCAGCTCAGTGGTATCCTGCATCATGGACCACTGGTCCCACCTTTACCAACCACCAGGAGGATTCCTGCACTACTCTTCAGTGAGTACCTCTTTGATCCAGCTCTCCATTTACACCCACCAGGTTCGGGTTATCCCGCTCTGCAGAACACTACCAACCTTGTATATCTGGGTGAGACTTTCCATATGAGGCTGTCTGAACGTATTGGCACCTTGCTGGACTTCAGTGCCATCTCTTCCTGCACTATTACCATCTATCTACAGCAGTACAATAATGTTTTCCATCTCCAGTGTCTGCTCTGAGTCTGGCCTATCGCTGTGGTTCCCCACGGGGCCCCTCCCCTTGGGAGGATTCATCTCCACAGTGACTAAGAGTCCACACTATGCCTCAAACCCAACACCCGAGGAGCGGGTCAGGAAGCCCCTGGCAGGAGGGCCCTCTGAGGAGCGGAAAGCCAAGACACGGAGAAGCCCCCGAGGGGCGGGTTCTCAGAGTGTCCGAATGCCAGGAGGAAAGTCTGGAACAGAAGATCCAAGTTAGAGCGGATTTAACAAGCGATAGGACTCCTTGCTAACTTGTCTTAGCCATGGGCCAGTCAGTATAAGTACAAGTACACTAGCGGTGCTGAAGTCATCGGGAGGGGACGCCCCCGAGGTTCCCGCCATGACGTATACATGAAGAGGCCCTGCACGCACACGTACCTATGTGATACTGGAAGTAAGATGGCGGTCAGCAGTGCCCTTGCTGTCCCGGGGATGCCGCGGAAGTCAGCATTGGTTGGCGGAGGCCACCATTCTCCCAATGATTGACAGTGCAGAGAAAAAAAGAGGTGAGCATCAGAGGTTGCAACCATCTGCAATCGATGGGCGCAACAAGGAGATAGTGGATAGGTTGGGAAGAAACTAGCTGTAATTTACTAAGATTTGCAGCACCCTTGTTAGGATTCATGGGTTAGTGGGCCCTTGGCCCGAGGTGAGAGATGGTACTGCCCATGGGGAGGAGCCCCACTGAGCCTCACTGTCGGAAGGCGAGGTCTGCAGCAATAGGAGAGACAGCCCAGAGAGTACAGAAAGATCAGGAGACTGCGGTGTGGATACGATTGCCAGAATAGGTCCTGCTAGTGGTGAATTGCTGAACAGGCCTTGAGGAGTGGGGAATGCAGGCAGCATATGGAAGAGCACAGAGGGAGTGACCTCAGGGGGCGGAGAAAGTCAGCATGGGAGAAGTGACGGGAAGAGTGACAGAGAAAGTCAGGATGGGAGGAATAACATAGGCTTACCCGAGGAGCGGGGAAGCCCAGGGGTCTCTGGCAGTGCGAGAGGGCACTTCCCCGAGGAGTGGGGGAGTGTGGTACAGTCTCTGAGATAAGCAGGACGCTACCCCGAGGATCGGGGAGAGAGGTGTAGTCACAGGAATACACAAAGTGCTGCCCTGAGGAGCGGGGAAGCACGGCACAGTCAAAGTACACAATGCACTACCCCGAGGAGCGGGGAGAGATCAGCAGGATTCAGCAAGGAAGGAACTCGCTGCCAAGTCGATTAGAGCCAGGCCCCGATGCTGCTTAAGAGTCCAGGGCTAGTGATGTCATCAAGGGGAGACGCCCCTGAGGTTCCCGCCCTGGTGTCCTTAAAGGAGGGCCATGGAGCACGTGCGCACACCTAGGAAGGCCCGGGAGAGACATGGTGGTCGGCGGCGTCCTCGCCGTCCTGGGGAGTCCTGGAATGGAGCCGTGTGTGTCGGGAGGAGTTGGCCACAGCCGTGAGTCTTACCAGAGGAGAGAGGGCAGCGACGCACGAAGTGAGTGATAGCGGTCGCTGCCGTCTGCGACCCCACGGTCATAACAACCCTTTTACTTTATTGTCATTGTTGTGCCCGAGACCTGCCACCGGCTCCCTGTGATCCGTGACTGGGGTGCTGTTTACTGCAGCCTATATATGGCTGATAAATGTCCCACAGACCGGAGGGAAGATCACCTCTTGGAAAGGTCATTGGAAGTGCGAGGGAAAGAGACCTGTAGCTGGCCCTTGAGCTATCAAATTGCATTCCAGGGACATCCATCACCACTTTAAATCATAATTATTATTCTTTACCAGTTGCAAACCTGTGTATTACAGTTAAACCAAGCTCTTTATTGCTTCTAATTTTGAAACTGCAGTCCCTTAATCATATCCCAGGGGCAAAAGGAGGAATCCTTTTGCACATCCCAGTTGAACTTTCTGTGTGCTTCGTTATTGCCTGTTAGAGAGGCTGAAGGCGCATCACACTGCTGCTAGCCCCCAAGGGTTAAGGGACTATATGTGTAGCACAGCAATTACCTTCTGAAAGCCTGGGGGAAATTTCCTACCTTTGCCTATGTGTATTAGTGCTCCCAGTTATTCGTATAAATTCATACCCTTAAGGGTTTTTAGTGAGCTCACTAATAATGTAAAGGCCTACAAGGCCTTGGTGCCAGTACACTGAAGGTTAAATATTATTCATAATTCATTGCTCTTGGGCAGAGTATTGCTGAAAAACAATTTGTCTACAGTACATTCATTTCTGACTATGGTTAGCCCTTTTTGTATCTTTCTCTTACTGCAGCCCTTGTTCTTGAAATAAAAAAAAAAGCTGCACTGTTTTACCTTCATGTTTTCCTTGCCTCGTGAGTAAACGGGGTTTGGTGCAGTGTGAGAATACTCCTGTGAGGGTCAGTGCCATTCAAAAGTCTATTCATAGCCATTATTGTACATATTCTGCACCTCTGGGTGGGGCTGCAAATGTAAATCCAAGCCCCTCCCCAACTCTGCTCCTAGAAAAGCCACCACCGAGTCCGGGTATGCAGGTACATTTATGAGTGAGCAGGTAGTGTGCATGTACGTTTACCTGCAATTGTGTGAAAGCTCATTTCTGTGGCAGGACATTTTTGGTACAGGTAGGGCTAAAGTCTGCGTGTAACTTGCATATGCAGGCTTTGATCAGCATTTTGAAAGCCAGGTTGTGTGCTCAAACTGGAATTGAAAATGCTCAGGTAATTGGCCCCATACGCGCATAGACTAACTCTCATAAAGTGAAACCTCCACTTCAGCAGATGCAATTTAAGCGGGTTAATGTACGGGCCTGTATTTTAAAATTTTAAAAAAGCTGTGCTTCGGTTGCAGCTCTTCCCCAGCTCCACCCATGGGAACGCCTCTCTGCAATTCACGTCAAAGCCTGTGGGTAACCAGGTTACGTACCTACTTTTACAAGAATGGAGGCCCCAGTGTATTTTCTTGGAGCCATTGATGTGCATAAAACTTGCCTGCACTGCAAATGACTTTGAAAATCAACTTCTAAGTGGGCAATTCTGAAACTGCTTGCAGTGCTTGCAGACCTGCATGGGGATTTCAAAATGTAATAACAGCGTGTACTATCCCTTCCCTGACCTAACCCAATCAATGTTTACTGTATCTAAACGTATGGGCAGTATAAAAGCGTGCTCTTACTTTAACCTTCACCAAGCATGGATGTGTGTTTATGTGGGAGGAGGGAAGGGAAGCTTGGTAATTTTTAAACTGCTTTACACTAGTTTCCAGAAATAAATGATTATTTACTAAAGCCATCTGCTCAAAAGGCATTTCCCTATGCAAATGGTTATTTGCCCAGGTGAAAGGGTTTTTTGAAAATTGCCCATCCTGTATGCAAGTAAAAATACACACAGTTCACCTGTACCTTTGCAGAGGCATTCCCCAGTGAGTTGTTAGGCCAGGTGTAGTCTGGGCTGGAAAAAGGATCCTTGGAAAAAAGCAGATGCCAATCTCTGCGGGCACTTTTTCCTGGGGTGATTTTCAATGGGAAGTAAGCTCCTACTTTCCCTTTCAGATCTGGTGCAAAATCCATTGGCAAAGGAACCTGCATGATTTTGAAAATTGCCCCAGATAAAGACTAAGAACAAATAATGGACGAGTTAGATAAACTAATAGGAACTGCAGCCCTGATGGGGCATTGAAGTACAAGAGTCAGGCTCAGTGTTTCCCAACTGGTGGAACATCTAGCCAGTCGGGTTTTCAGGATTGCCACAATGAATATGCACGAGATAGATTTGCAAACCCTGGGTCTCCAATATATACAAATCTATCTCGTGCATATTCATTAAAGATCAGAGATGTGCAGAGGTAAGAACATTCGGTTCGGGCTTCGTTTTCGGCCTGCCGCAGGAAATTTCATTTTTCCCATGGTTTGGGCTTTTTTTTTTCAGGGGACCCTGATTTTTGGGTTAGTGCGCACTAACGGGGTTAGTGCGTGCGCACTAACCCAAAAATCAGGGTCCCCTGAAAAAAAAAAGCCCAAACGGGGTTAGTGCGTGCTAATTCCCAAAATGTTAGCATGCACTAATGGGAGTTAGCGGGCACTAACCCGAAAAATGAATTTTTCCAAAATTTCAGAAAAATTACATTTGTTTTTCGGGTTCTCCGAACCAGGATGAATTAGACAATTCCGTTGAAATTGTCTAATTCATCCAAAAAACAAATGCACATCCCTATTAAAGATATCTTAAAAACCCAGCTGGTTAGGTGTGCCTCCAGAAGAAGGTTAGGAGAGACTGGTCTAGAAAGAAATATATTTACATTTTAACTGTTCAATTTTTAAGTGGAAGAATTTTGATTAGATTCCTCCTGAAAGTGCACAGATAGTGGAGAGCAGCATCAGTCAAACAGCATTAGATTAGCAGTTGATAAAATGCCACTTTAGATTATATTCCGTTCTGGCTATTACATTTTAAATAGAGGCAGAGAAGGACAAGGCCATACGCAGGGCTAGAAGAGTGAGGACAGAAAGAACAGGATAGACAATTCAAATCCATGTAACCTGATGGAAAGATGGTATGAAAAGGAGACAATAATTAGAAAATCATTCAGTAGATGTATTGTTAGTCCATGTTTCCTTGTGTTTCCTGTACAGATGAGAGAAGGAAGCATGCAGTGGAGTGTTTGCAAACGAGTGAAATAAAAACGTCAGTATTATTCATTCACAGGAAATCCTTGAGGGAAATTGTCAATAGAGTACTGTATTGTAAGCCAGTGAACTTTCCATGCATTTTTAGCAGCAAACTATACTGAAGCTAGCTAATACTGAAATTTCAACTCTGGCTGCCTCTCCCTCCAGACCTAATTATACCTCCAGAAATGCCCAGTTATTTTTTGTTTGTTTTTGAATTGGGGTGCATATTCAAAACCTCTGATCTAGCCACCTAACTCCATATTTTAAATCCAGTGGCTGCAATGCACATCAGCTTAGCAGCTGCGTATATTTATTTACTGCTGCTTCTGATGAGGTGTAAATCTGCAGAAAATTGCTTTCTTGGCCTAACATGACAGGGTGAGGGGACCAGGGCCACTGGTGGGGAGTACAAGCTGAACCACCAGAAGGGTCTGGATGACCTCGAAATAGTCCACAAGTTTGTCCAGTCTAATTGATAAAACTGGGAATGTCCTTCACGCAAGCATGTTTTAAAATTCACTCAGCCTGCATGTGTTAAAGCTGACAAAGTCCTAAGGCAGATACACGAAGTACATTTGTTCGAGTAATGGCTTAAAATTAGAAGTGCACATTCGCGTGGTAGGTGTACAACTGAGCTCATGATTTAAAATTACAGGGGTGGATTTTAAAAGGCCCCATTACATCGTAGGTGCAAAGGCAAGCTATCAGCTTGCTGATGCCATTCTAGAAAATGATTGTTGCTGGGTCCATTTCCTAGGGAGAAGCTCAGGAGGGTGGAGTGCCTGGCCTCTGAGAGGGCGGGCGGGTTTGAAAAAGGGGAAGGGTTGGGGCCTGTACCCAGGGATTCGAATGTTGAAACTTTTTGGAAACATTGTCAGCCTTCAGCAGTGGTGGGAGGTTAAGGGTTCTCCAGAGATTCCTGGGGTCTTTGCCACACTTGGGGGTTTGTTATTTGGGGCTGATTGGTCTTTTTAAGGCATGGTCCTGGGAGCGCTAGCGCTCATATTAGCAACTCGATGCTTCTGGAGGAGGTTAGCTGTAACTTCTGAGTTGTAGCTTACTTTCATTAAAATAACACAGATTGTGATTTTTCAGGCAAGATAACATTATTTTATTAGAATGAAATTACCCGATAATGAGCTGCTTTGTATGCATCTGCATGCAAAACATCTTATAACCATACCTATGATATCAGGCTTGAAACAGCATGTGTTATTTGAAATATTGCATGTTATTGCTGCATTAAGGCATTTATCACATGGTAAACACCAAAGCCAGCAAAGTTAATAACCCACTTATAGGGTCATTCATCAAATCACATTAGAGTCTCAACGCATGATAAAAGGGGTTGAATTGGATCTTTATCATGTCATGTGTATGAATGCAAATTTTATAATGGCATGCAAAAGCTCCTATCATGAAAATTTATTGCACACTGACATGGGATTCAACGTCAGAAAAAAATACCTTTATTTGGTGCAGTAGAGGGGAAAAACTTTTTTATCGTGGGTCATGGCTATCATGACAGCCATTATTGCAACCGATAAAATGGGGTCGTTTCTCACACACACCTACACAGCCCTGCTGGACCAAAAATAATTCATTTTTTTTCTCTGCTCTGTATTCCTAAATCTTCTGTGTTAGGGGGAAGTATACTAGTATTGGAATACTGGCCAATTTAATGACCCACTTACGGAATGGAAGCGGGTTCTGTGCGCTCATGTTCACGCACATTACTAATATGGCACACATGTATGCACTTTCAGCATATGTTATACCTTGCGCGCTTGCATGCACCTATATGACCCTGTAGTCCCGATCCAGGGTTCTCCCTAATGGCTTCCTATGTGGCCAATTCCTGGATTGTACTTGTGCAAGCAGCTGTTCTTGGCCCAGCGCAAGGTAGTTCGGGGGACTGAAGATAAGAATTCTGGAAGTTTAAGACTAGGGAATGTGTCTATTCTCTCCATCTCCTCATGGGCATTAATATAGGAAATCTGTAACTCTATATGTCCTGTATCTCTAAAAATGTCCATGCCAGATTTTATATTTTACCCATGTCTTTTCTTCTTCCCTTCCATGCCTTTGTGATGTCAAATCAGTATCAATGTGAAGTAGCTGGGGAAAATCCCACATCGCCTGAACCTCCAGCTGGTCTACCAGCTCTATTAAATATCTTCAATAATGTCACTATTCTAGACCATTCCATATCCATCACATGGAAGAGGTTGAGGGGGCCAGGGTTGTATATCCATAAAGGAGAGTGCGCTTGATTTCTCATGGGAGTTGCCTGAAACCCTCTGAAGGGTAGAATGTAAGAGAGCTTTTCTTTAGTTTGATCACTGAAGGGATTTTCAATGGCTGCAGATTATCAACATGGAGATGAGTCGGTTGGCTGATAGTTAGTGATGTGTAAGATCCTTTGACTGAACAGGTAGCTATTGCATAGCAGTTGATTGTGTCGTATTGCATGTCATGTTCTGAGGCATTTGAAGAAGATGGGATAACAAGAAATGTTTATTCTTAAGCTTGGGCCCTAACAATTTCTTCACGCTCAGTATATTTTGGATGAGCACAGGTAGCTAAAAGATTACTGCAGACTGGGAATGCAGGATCACAGTGGAAAACTGTAGATGGCTGTTAGTGACTGTGGGCTTCTTTTACTCTAAACCCCTTCCCCTCTTTGCTCTGGTGAAGCAAAACAGACATTCCTAGCCCACTCCTTAACTACAATGTATTTCTGGGTACTTTGTCCCCCCTTCACCCTGTAGTAATGAGGCCCCTATGTGTAATCGCCTTACCCTCAGTGATATTGGAGTAGTTCTTCTTCCAGCCATATAACTCTGCTCATCTCTTTCAAGATAAATTTTTGTGGAAACAACCCAGAGTGTCATCCTGGAAAGTTTTTTTCTGCGACCCAAGGAAGTGGAGTAGAGCCATCAGTGTCCCACTAGTTCTGCCTCTTCCCTAAAAACTGAGCTGAGCTGGGGGTGGCAACCTGTTCCAACTTTCCTGCACAAACAGAGCAGAACACTGATCACGTCTGCCTGCCTAGGGAAGGCACAGCAGAGCTGAGTGTTTTGGAGCTGCTTACCCAGACAGGATAGCCACATGACCCAGATTTGGGAATTATGTGTTCATAATTAAGAAGACCATAAAGTCTAATGGCCAAGCCTGAAGAGACCTAAGGTGATTGCGTATGTGTCCCACTACTTAAGGCATTATTAGGTGTACCAGCTTCATGGCCAAGTTGCTGCTTAGCATACTGGCATCCCCCCGCCATCTCTAGTGACCATACTAGTGTAGGGGAGAGGCATTAGGGTGCACATGTGCATGCACACACGTGTACACAACCAGCAGCGTCCACATATGCGCATTTTACAAATGTTCACACAGATGCTCGTACACATTGCGAAATGCCCTCCTTTGCCCATGCTTGCCCATTGCCGTGTATTTGTAATGGATGCAAACATGTGGGCGCAAATCCCACTTCCACCACATAAGTGGGAGACTTTAAAAGGGAAGATGCACAAGAGAGTAAATGAAGGGATGGCCAGGGAAGCAGGGCCCTATTAAACTAATTGGGGGTCTAGGTAGAATGAAAAATAATCTAACACGGTGTAGGCAGCCACCCCTATTTACACAGATAACAACGGACTTCGAGTAAGTGGCAGCAGCCTCCAATTACCTAGATAGCCTGTCAGGGATTCTTTCACCCTTTTCTGTAGTTAAAATGGCCAATGAACCATTGCCTAATGCAAAGTTAACAGTTTCTTGCCATTTAGAAACTCCAGATACATTAGTATATCATTAGCTTAATGAAATTGCCTAATTCGTCCTAGTTCGGGGGATCTGAATCCCGAAACGGATTTTCCCCGAAATTCAGGAAAAATTTGTTTTTCAGGTTAGCGCAGGGGAGAGGGGCACATTTATTTAAAAAAAAACAACCCCCAAACCCAATCCAACCCTTCAAATGTACTTAACTGCAACCCCCCACCATCCCGATTCCTCCCCAAGACTAACTGAAAGCCCTGGTGGTCCAGTGGGGGTCCCAGGAGTGATCTTCCGCTCTCAGGCCGTCGGGCTTGCCAGGAATCAAAATGGCGCCAGTGGCCCTTTGCCCTTACCATGTGACAGGGGCTACCGGTGCCATTGGTCGGCCCCTGTCACATGGTAGGAGCAATGGACGGCAGGCGCCATCTTAGAAATTGGCACGGACCATCCGTTGCTCCTTCCATGTGACAGGGGCCGAACAATAGCACTGGTAGCCCTGTCACATGGTAGGAGCAAAGGGCCACCGGCGCCATTTTGATTAGTGGCAGCCAACGACCCGAGAGGGAGAGATCGCTCCCGGGACCCCACTGGACCACCAGGGCTTTTAGTAAGTCTTGGGGGGGATTGGGATGGGAGGGTTGTAATTAAATAAATTTGAAGGGTTGGGGCGGTTTGTATTTTTTCCGGTTTGTTTCGATGAAAAAAATAAAAACGACCCATTGGAAAATGAAGTTTTCCAGGAAGTGCCCGACCCGAAAGTTAAAAATGACTCACTTCTCTAGTTCCTATACAGGCCATGTGAATATGGCCTTGATGACCAGAGAAGAACTTTCCTCTAGCCCCAGCCCGCCAAGGCCGCAGCTGGTCCATCCACCTCCTCTTCCTAAGGTGCAACCACCAGGCCTTCTTCTTTAGATCCTCAATCTATAGGAAGGAAGAGGATGAAAAGTTGAGAGTGCACTATAACTTTAACAGGGTATGTCATAATGAATCCTACTGTGGGTAGCATGGCTCTTTGCAATCCATTACTGTACACAGAAGTGATGCGATGGCACTTGTACCAAATGTATTGCTGCACAGACAGCCTGCATAATGGGCCCTAATACCCTAGGTCACTATTATACAATGCAGGCAGTGGGAATATCCATTCACATAGAGGGGACAGCTTTGTGGAGTAAAAAGAACTATGCAACAGGCCCTAAGAATGTATGACAGTCTATATATAAGCATTATGCTATTTATATTAAAAAGCAAATAAACATATATAACATTATATAGGCAAACATATTTGCTCAGGTGCTATATTTTTGACAGTTCTGGGACCTTAGTGCTCTCTCATGCACTATGTAAGAGCCAATGGAGCCACCCCCATGTACCACATACCCAACCCCAGCCCCTAATGGCCCCCTCAGGCATGACCTACCTACTCCCAGTGCCTAATGGTCTGCTACATGCACCACTTACCCCACGTGGGTAGGAAACTCTTCTGTCCCACAGATCCTCCCAGGCCTGCATACTCCAACTTATTGCACCTCACACCAGCACGCTGAAAGAGGCGATCCTCATTGGCTACCAAATGGATTTTTTTCCCCTGGTGGTAAAATCGGGCTGGCACGCTGGTGGAGGCATCTTGACACAGCAGGCCCAGGAAGAACAGGAAGTTCCGCGCTCATGGAAGTGTGTGTGCGTGAGCGAGCATGCACACGTGTGCACAACTGGCAGCGTCCGCACATGCACATTTTACAAATGTGCACCTAGGTGTGCGCACACATTGTGAAATGCCCTCTTTTGCACATGCGTGCCCATTGCAGTGTATTTGTAATGGATGTGCACAGGTACATGCAAATCCCGCTTCCACCACATAAGTGCGGGGACTTTAAAAGGGGAGGTGCTCCAACACCAGTTTCACCAGTTTATTCCCAGTTTACACAGGCAAGGGATTAGATTTCCTAAACCCCCTAGTTTAAATGTCTTCCTTTCTCCCTGTTAGCCCCAACCCATAATAAATTAGTTGACTATCCTATTAAGTTTTCTTTGAGGACTTACATGCCATCCGTACCAGTAGTAAAGTTACGAGGCAGGGGACCCTGGCACGCGAGTGCATGCTTAAGTTTATACGCGTACACCTATTGGTCTTCCCCCACATTCGCTAATGCTCTGCCCTTTTTTCTCTATTTTTAACATGTGCACACACAATGAGAAATACATGCATACCTGGCGGCATTAAACAATGTATTTTCTATGTGTGAGCGTGGGTTAAGCCAGGACTGGATCAACCTGTCCTGAAAACCTGGAACCAGTGGGCAACCCTATGCCCTGAACACACTGAATACAACACAGGGAGTACACCATGAAGACAGAGATGGACAGGTCGGCACAGGACTATGGACAAACAAGGAACTAGACAAGGCACGGAGCAGCTTAGACAATACTAGGGAACCACATAGATATAGAAAGGCCTAGCACAGGACTTGGGCAATCTAGAAATACACTGGAAGGAAGGGCTACAGGAAGACCTAGACAATGCAAAAGCAAGGCTGGGAACACACAAGCATGGACGTCCACAGGGACAGGTTAAGGAACCAAGTAAGGAACATGCTCCTTTTTTTATCACAGCCGCTAACACGCGATATTTATAGCAACTTGATGAATCTAAGCCTTAGGGGCCGATGCAACAATTTTCACGGAAAGCAGATGCTGACTTTTCAGTGCCCACTTTCTTAATGCATGCATGGCGCCCGCAAGGAGGGGGGGGGGGCGCCATGCAATAGGCAAATTAGGGGATTGCGCTAGCAAGGAAGCACTAGGGTCGCTCATGCTACCTTAATGCCTCCTTGCTCCCGCGGCGGCTGCTGTTATGAAGACCGACACCGGTAAACTCGGCATCGGTTTCATAACTGGCCATCTGCCAATAATGAAAACAGACGCCGATAAATCAGCTTCGGTCTTCATAACTCGGCGGTCTACCAAGGTTTTTTTTTTTTTTTTTACTAGAGAAGTACAGAAAAGCTGTTTTTTCTGCTTTTCTGTACTTCTTTTACCTGCGCTCAGCTATTAACGCCTGCTCCAGGCAGGCGTTAATATCTGAGCGACAAATGTGCTTCTGAGACGCACATTTATTTTTTTGAATGCGGAGGGAATGAGTAATAGCCTCATTAACATGCATTTGCATGTGATGAGCGCTATCTCATTCACTCCTCATTGGGCGCGCATTAAATAGGCGCTAATCCCCCTATTGCATTGGGGGTAGATTAGCGCCTATTTCACCTGCGGCCGACAGCGGGTTAAACAGTGCACTCGGCTGAGCGCACGGTATTGCATCGGCCCCTTAGATTGTAAGTCCTCTGGAGATGGGGAAATACCTACAGTTCTTGAATGTATTCTGCTTCGAAGTATCATGAAAGGCAGAATATAAATAAAAAAAAATTCTAGGTTACACTAAAAATATTTTGTTTTAATTGTTGATTTCTAGGAATTATAAAAAAAAACCTTCTGGAACCTAGAGGTTCACATTTAAACAGCCTCTAGCCAACAGCCGTTGTTCCATGTGAGTGACCTGCACATGGAGGCTGAAGGTATGTGAGAGGTAAATAATCAGATGGTAAAAAACTGTCAAAGCCTTTACTATGGTGCTTCTGCTGACAAGGTTCAAGTAGGTATTACTATTAGTACTCCCATTTTACTGTGTGCCAACACAACAGACTAAAAGGCTGAAGAAATCAATTAAATAAATAAATAAAATGGTCAGGGGGATGC
Organism: Rhinatrema bivittatum; assembly: GCF_901001135.1. Taxonomy (NCBI): domain Eukaryota; kingdom Metazoa; phylum Chordata; class Amphibia; order Gymnophiona; family Rhinatrematidae; genus Rhinatrema; species Rhinatrema bivittatum. The sequence continues at coordinate 783,174,769 of NC_042616.1, read as the reverse complement.
TGCTGTAGGACACCCCTGGAAACAGCAAAAAGAACTTCCACCCAAGCTTTGAATAAAAACTTTGCATCATGTGGCAGCCATTACATGTCCCCAACTTACTGCCTGTAGATTAAGCCAGCTCTATTTTCAAATACAGTGCATACAATTTATTAATTCAGTAAACTCAGCAAAATCACAGATCAGGCATAAGGATGGAACCTGTCAAAGTCTCATAGGATTTATAAGCATAAACGTTTATTACATAAACTTGCCAGAGGCATTCTGGGATGCAAAACTGGGAAGGAGAAAGGATTTACATGCATATGCTTTTGATTTTTGAAAGTATACACATATCTTCAGTCACAAAATTATACCTGTTTCCATGCAAGGAATACCTTCATGTGTATATGTCAGTGTGCATATTGCAGACACCTATGAATATACAAAGTGGGCTTATGCACGTATGTGAGCTGCTTAATAATTAACTTCAGAGAGCCTATGTACATTACCAAATGCGCCTGTTAAGTGGGTATACAAAGATTTATGCTAGTATTTTACAAACTACTAATAATAGTTGGAGCTGCACAGCTTAGAAAATACTATGCATTTCTGCAAGAAAAAACTAACATGTTTCAGAATGTGTGACTATTTGTAATACAAGAAAATGCATACCTTTTCTAGCCATTTTAGAAAATTATGAACATATATTTCATTGATGTAATAATTCTAACATATGTATGTATAATCATCAAGAGTAATTCAAGGAGGCTTATATGTCATAAAGAATGTCTACTCTGCTTCTCAATATACTTGCCTGCATTCCTGCCATCAGCATCACACCTTGACAAATTCACTCGGCACTCCATCATTTCACCCTGACCCCCAATGAATTAACCCAGACCTCCCACCCAAAAACAAAAGCCATTTCTGTAACTCAGCAGATGTAAAAAGCATGCAGATAAGTTCAGTAATGTATGTGTGCACAATGCTTGCAAAATTGCAACTTGGGCATCTGCTTCTGAATTCTGTCATGTGACTAAACCAAGCCACCACTTTTTTGCCTTTTAACATTTATGTGCAATACAGCAAGTACATGCGTACTCTTGATGTTTCCAAAATTGCATGTACGTGAGTATACGATACTTGCATCCATGTTTGCTGATTTTTTGCGTGGAAATGTTTTGGAAATTAACCCCATAAAAGTATAGCTTATGATATTTTGACTGCCAAATATTTTAACATAGGAAACCATTTTCTGAATTTCAGAAGCTGTATTGGATCTCAATTAAATAATACTTGAATTAAAAAGATGTCATTTTGGAGGGTGGAGTCAAGATGGCCGCTTGCATGTAGCGTTGACTCAGAGCTCCCGTGGAGAATTTCCTTGTAAACGCTTACCTTTTGACTCGATATGCCTCCAAAGAGAAAGGGGAAACTGAGGACTTACCCCTCCAGCTCCTCAGTGCCCCCGGGACAAAAGACCATCGATGAGTGCGCTCGCGTTCACAAAAAGCGGGAGGAGCCATGCCCCGCTGAAACAGGTAAGGAAGCAGCCGTTTCGTCTGGGGAACTATCTTTGAGCCCCCCCCACTCCTAGGATACCACAAGCGACGTTGTTTAGCCCTCCGGAGGAAGTTGTGACGGAGACACCCAGAGCAATCTGCTCAGGAGAGCCCATGGAGGGCACAGAAACCGGAGGCTTGGACCAAGGGAGTTCCAGCTTACAAGGAGGGCAGACAGCTTTAATGTCGGTGAATATTGTGCAGCCTGGAGAAGCCAGTAATGGTAAGGCTGTTTTGATTCCCACTTCAAATGTTTCTTTGCTATTAACACCGACTATGGAACAACAACAAGCTGAGTTAACCCTTCCTAGTAAACCCGCGGTGGTAACAATGGACTCCCTATGGGAATTGATGGCCCAGCAAAATTTAGTCCTCCAAGGCTGTATGACTCAAATTTCTCAAATTTCTTCTAAACTGGAAATGGTTACTCAGAATCACGATAAAAGAATCAAGGAACAGTCAGATAAAATGCAATTATTTGAAACTCAGATGAAAGAGATGCAGAGAGTACAAACGGCTACAATACAAGACTGTATTGCTTTAAATAGAAAAACAGAGTTGCTGGAAAACAGGCTGAGAAGGCTCAATTTAAGGCTGTTAAACTTCCCCAAAATATTGGGAGAGCAACCAAGATTAACTCTGCGAAAATATCTAAATTAAATATTAAAAATTCCCTTTGAAAGTATACCAGCATTTAATAAGGTCTACTTCTTGCCATTCATTTGGATGAGAGAAGGGACGAGACAGAATCAAATGGACCTGGAAAATCTCACTGACTTTTTAGAGTCATCTGCAGTAGAGATCATTGAGAGAGCTACTCTATTGATTTCTTTTATCTATGAACAAGATATGAATGTGATAATGAAGAATTATTTCCAGAACATGGGGGAAAAATTTATGGGCCAATCTGTCCAGATCTTCCCTGATCTGGCAAGAAGCACACAAGAAAGGAGAAAGGGTTTCCTGACATTTCAAAAGGAGACCAGAGAGATGGCGGCTACATATCAACTTAGATACCCATGTAAATGTGTTTACGACTCCTGAACAACTGAAATTGTGGCTCAATTCCCATAAAAGGGCGATGAGAACATCATCGCCTGTTGAAGGTCCAATAACCTAGGTAAAATAAAATGGTGAATGCTAGCAAGTTAAGGGCAGTTTCTTATGTTTATTAAATATTGTTTTTCTTTTCTGTACAAAGATGGATATGCTTTGTAATTATTAAAAATATTAATAAAAAAAAAAAAAAAAAAGATGTCATTTTGACAATTATGAGATAGGGCAAAGGACTCCTATCAGGGAAGACTTGTGTGTGGAGGTTATGTCTGTAATATGATTTTAAAGAGGATTCAATTTCCCTGACTCAAGGAAAAAGGAAGATAAAACTTCCCATACTTTCATTACTATCGATTAGTACATGTTCATTATTTATTTGAGACAGAAGCTTTCCTTTTGGAAAGCTCTTGCTGATCATTATCCTGTTGGGGACATATTTAGATGAAGGTGAATCAAATGGTTAGAAACAGAAGTTATTGCAAACATGGTTGATAATAGGGTTGATTCACTCAAAGGACAATTTTCTGACTATTCCCATTGGGAGAAAGTCCATGGATACATTTCGCCCATGTCCTTTGCACCAGTTTTCAAAGTGAAAGCACCTGCAGCCCAGTCATTTTCACCTGCTTTTGCTGCAGGCACATAATTTTTTTTTTTATTGAACATTACAAAAGAAAGTTTATAGCAGTTTGCTATATGTAGACTTTAGCTCTCATTTTCAAAGCAGACATACATGTGGAGGAAGGAAAGGGTTGCATTGTTGTGAGATTTTTTTCCCTAACCTTAAAACCCTCTCTCTCACTCACTCCACCTTCCATTCATAAGATATAGACTAACACACTAGTCAGGGGAAAGGATTACACAGAATAATTTGACATTGGTTGGCAGATATACATAAGGCAGATATACATAAGGAAGTTATTTAGATCAATTGCTTGTCCTTTTTAAAAAATAGATTGTTTTACGTTCATAGAAACCTGAATGCAGAAAAGGACCATATGGCCTTTCTAGTCCACTTCTGTCCACACAGCTACTCAGCTCTACAATCCCTACTACTCCCTTAGAGATCCCTTGTGCTTGTCCCATGATTTCTTGAATTTAGATACCACCTCCACTGAAGAGAGAAAGAGAGAGAGAGAGAGAGAGAGAGAGAAAGAGAGAGAGAGAGTGAGAGAGAGAGTGAGAGAGAGAGATGGTACCCTGTTATACAGTCCATCAACCTAGGGTGAGCGAACATAGTAGAAATTTTACCTTTGTGAGACTTTCCTCACGCTAAAGGACTTCAAATCTTCACTGAGGTGTATTGTGCTGTTCGTACATCTCACTCTATATGTGAAACTGGCCCCTAAACCCTAAACCACCACTAACACCTCACCTCGATTAATTAGGTGGCCCTCCTATAGAGATATAAACACTTAACTACTATGAGGGCCTTGTGGATAGTCTCTTTCTCTCTCACTCATTCACTCACTCTCTCTCCCCCTCCTTACTGGAGTGAAAAATAGGAACTATTTCATGGTGTACTGTATGAAGTGGTAAGTTACTAGTACTACATGGTGCAGTAACTTACAAATTTTCAGAAATACAGCCCTTTTTGATGACACATGCATTATTAACTTTTTTTGATGAATGATGGGGATACTAGTATGCAAATGTTATCATTATTTGAAGGGGTAAATTACCATCTTTTATTTACCCATTCCATCCCATTCAATTTTATAAACTTCTATTATGTCCTCTCTCAAAATACCTCAGAATGGTACAATATGAAGGCAGCCACTTTAACTATAAACCGAATAATCCATAAATTCTCATCTTCTTCTTCCTCATATTTGTATACCTAGAACAGGGGTTGTCAATTCCAGTCCTCAAGAACCACAAACAGGCCTTATTATAAGGATAACAATAATGAATAGTAGGGATGTGCAGAGCAAAATTTTATGTTCATATTTTTTATGTCCGAAAGGGGGTCCCACTTGCGGCCAATATGGACATAAAAAAAATCCAATGAGTTGGGTATATGTACATATGTGCAAAAAAAAAATTTAAACCCCCTCACCCTCCTTAATCCCCCCCCCCCAGACTTACCACAACTCCCTGGTGATCGAGCGAGGAGTGAGGACGTCATTTCTGCAATCCTTGGCGAGAAGCATGTGACGTCGGTGGCACGTCGAGTGACGCGGCGTCACGTGATTCCCGGCTCGTTCACGCCGGACGGCTCGTTCGGCCCAAAAAGAACTTTTGGCCAGCTTGGGGGGGCCTCCTGACCCCCCCAAGCTGGCCAAAAGTTCTTTTTGGGCCGAACGAGCCGTCCGGCGCGAACGAGCCGGGAATCACGTGACGCCGGCGTCACTCGACGTGCCGCCGACGTCACATGCTTCTCGCCAAGGATTGCAGAAATGGCGTCCTCACTCCTCGCTCCATCACCAGGGAGTTGTGGTAAGTCGGGGGGGGGGGGATTAAGGAGGGTGAGGGGGTTTATATTTTTATTTTGGCTCAACAATCGCGATTTCCCACATATCGAACATATCTATGTTCGATATGTGGGAAATCCGATCGTTTATGTCGAATCAATTTTTTAAGTAAAAAAAAAATATGAGCTGCGTTTTACTAATGCGGTCAATCCGAATGCACACCCCTAATGAATAGGCATGAAAAGAATTGCATGCAATGGAGGCAGTACATGCAAATCTATCTCATGTATCTTCATTGTGGTTATCCTGAAAGCAAGACCTATTTATGGCTCTGTCGGACCAGAGTTGGCCAATCCTGTTCCTAGGAGTAAGAAAAGTAGAAGAAATAGGAGGGGGGGAGCCCTGAGTGTTCAAAAGCCAAGATGCACAGAGCGGTAGTATAGCTTCATTAAGCTCCAAGAAGAGATGAGGTTAACAAACATGAAACTGCATGAAGGTTCTGACATATTATTAGGCAATGAGAACCAGGCAGACTGGGTGAATCAAATGATCCTTATGTGCTGTCATCTACAATATTATTGTTATTATTTTATTACGTAATGGGAATTTTCCATTAGATTGAATGGTTTGCTAGTCCGCAAGAAGCTAATTTTAAAAAAATAAAGCTCCCTGTGAAGTTTCCCCTTTAAAAATACAAACAGCAAAGTCCATGGGTACTAAAGTATCTGCAGACTTTGCATCTGCTGTTTATCTGGGGCCATGCCCACAAGGCAAAGCACACACAGGTATTAAAAAATCAAAACGCCCCTGATCGTTCCCTTTCCCAGGAGCATCTATTTTCCACACAACTAAAAGCAGCACATGTATTTTGGCCAACATTCAGGGTGGGTAATTTTCAAAGACCCTTTTTAAATGGATAAAATGTTTATCTACGTTATAAAAAAACCCAACAACTTTGAAATTGCCTTCTATTTTGTGCTAATGTGAATTGTATTCCTTTCTATTTCTTATTCATTTTGCTGCAGGGTTTTTTACAGTTGATCATCTGATGTAAACTAGATCTCATTAAATGTTAGGATGATTCCTAGATCTCCCTTCTCTTGATTCTTCTTTTACCCATCTCACCATTTATTTTTTGCCTATTTCTGTAAAGCTTCTTTGCATCCATCAAACTTCCCTATATTGTACTGCTTTAGCAACTACTTTTTTTCTAAATATTTATTTCCTCTAGTACAACTTATTTCATCCTTTGTCCTCAGGTATTACTTGAATGTAGATGGGATTCTCATGTACAGTAAATGTCCTTCAAATCACTTACTGACATTCTATTTTGTAATTTGTTCTCATGCCTTGGAAATGTCACCACATGGCTTTCCCTCAGCTACATACAGTTGAATGTGTCTCAGAGTCATGTACACAGTGCGCAATTGAGCCATCATTATATGCTCTTGAGTTGTGTTTGATTAATAACATTTATGGATGTACATTATTTTGAAACAAATGGGTAAAATGCAACTGAATCCATTTTTATTTCATTTGTGGATCTCTGAAATGAATGGAAGGGTCCCACAAATTTAACATACATTTTTGACTCACTCATTTATGTTACCCTTTCAAATCTATGGCTGAGCTGTGAGCATTGAACAAACAAGTAACTTGAAGTAAGTATAGGTAACTATATCAACCATCTCTTACCTGTGTGACATCACATCCTTCTGGGATCCAAGTCAGGACAAGCTGGAGAACATATCACAATGAAAATGAGCCTATAGCTGCTATTTGAATCAAGTGAGGCTGACATCCTCCCACTGAAAGGTCTGAGCATGTCCAAGAAAGTCTCTGCTTCCTTTCTAGCATACAAAAGCAGCACCTGCTAGCATTGGCATCAGGTGAACGTGACGGTACTAGCCAGTTGATGCCTCCTGTCACTCAAATTAAAAGACAGAGGAAAGGGGTGAAAAGAGGGAGACTTTTCCCCAAGCTGATTCAATGCCCCTTCCAAGTCAGGTGGCAGGAAAGCAATCTCCTGTCATGCATCTGCAGCAGCAACTCACCATATAGAGGAAATGGAGTGGTATTCCACATCATTATTCTAATTTGGTTCGTATCCGCAAAGGAGATGAATGGAAAATAGCTTTTAATACCCGAGACAGCCACTTTGAATACCTTGTGATGCCTTTGGCCTTTGCAATGTCCCAACTGTGTTCCAAAATTTTATGAATGAGGTCTTCAGGGATATGTTATATCAATGTGTTGTGGTGTACCTCGATGACATTCTGGTGTTCTCTAAGGACCTTCAGAGTCACCATCACAATGTCCAGTGCCTTCGAGACAACCAACTCTATGCCAAACTCGAAAACTGTTCTTTCGAGCAGGAGACCACTCCCTTCCTTGGCTACATAGTCTCCAGTCAAGGGTTCAGAATGGATCCTCAAAAGTTGAAAAGCATTCGAGATTGGCCTCAGCCTACAGGCCTTCGCTCCTTACAGAGATTCCTTGGCTTTGCCAATTGCTACTGCTCATTCATCCATCATTACTCCACTCTGACTGCACCACTTACGGCCATGACCCGCAAGGGGGAAAATCCTTCTCACTGGTCACCAGAGGCCATGACAGCCTTCCAGGACCTCAAGACCGCCTTTCTCTGTGAGCCGTGTCTCCATCATCCTGATCCCAGATGCCCATTCATAGTTGAGGTCGATGCCTCTGACGTAGGAGTAGGGGCAAGTAGTAAGCCAGTACTCAACTACTCATACCCTGCATGCATGCTCCTTTTTCTTCAGATGCTTCTCCCCTGCAGAGCGTAACTACACCATTAGTGATAAGGAGTTGCTGGCTATCAAGCTAGCCTTCGAGGAGTGGCGTCCCTAGCTCGAGGGAGCCCAGCATCAGAACATGGTGTATACAGACCACAAAAACCTCGAGTATTTACACCGAGCTCAACGTCTGAATCATCACCAGGCCTGCTGGGCCCTCTTTTTTAATTTCCTGCTGCGCTATCGTTCAGCCAACAAGAATTGCCAGGCTGATGCCCAATCCAGATTCTTCTAGCCCGGAGGATGTTCCAGACTCTCCATGGCATATTATTGACCCTGCTAAGGTCATTCTAGCAGCCACCTTTCTGGTCCCACCCAGAAAGAGGGTGGTCCCACACCAGCTATGCCGGAGGGTCCTTTGTTGGGTTCATGACTCCCTTACCGCAGGACATCCAGGACAGTCCAGGACCCTAATCACTCTTCAACAGTTCTATTGGTGGCCTACTATGAGAAAAGATGTACAGGCATACGTGGAATCATGTCCCACTTGCTCACGCTATATGCCTCCAGTGGGACACCTGTGGGGACTCTTGCAACCTCTGCCTGTCCCTAGTAAGCCATGGACTCATATCACGATGGATTTTATTGTGGACCTTCCTCCTTCCAGAGGCAACAACACCATTTGGGTCATTGTCGACCACTTTTCCAAAATGGCCCATTTTGTGGCCCTTCCTGGCCTCCCATCAGCACCTCAGCTCGCACAACTGTTCATACATCACGTGTTCCGGCTTCACAGCCTTCCTAAACATATACTGTTGGACCGTGAAGTTCTATTCACAGCCTGATTCTGGAGGTCCCTCTGCAAGAAGTTCAATGTCTCTCTAGATTTCACCTCTCTAGTTTTCACCTCCAATGGGCAAGCAGAGAGAACTAACAGGACTCTTCGGGCCTATGTTAATCTCTGGCAAAATGATTGGTCTGACCTCCTTCCCTGGGCTGAGTTTGTTTTGAACTCTCATCCATCTTCTACTGGCTCATCACCGTTCCAATTAGTCTATGGACCCCAGCCTCTTCCTCCTCTACTGCTCCTGATGCCTGTTCCTTCACTAGCGGCCCAGTCAACTGCCCAGCAGTTACACCAATTATGGAACAGCACAAAGCAGTTGCTACAGAAAGGAGCCCACAGAGCCAAAAAGGTTCTTAGATGCTCATCACCATGAAGCTCCCCAGTTTAATCCGGGCGACAAGGTGTGGCTCAGCACCAGGTTCATCCATCTGAAACTCCCTTCTTCCCGCTTGGCTCCCAGATACATCGGTCCCTTTCCGGTGGTTTGCCGTTTGGGTCCAGTCACAAACTTCAACTTCCAGCCTCTCTTAAGATTCACAACGCCTTTCATGTATCTTTGCTAAAACCCTTGGTACTGTCAGGATTCTCCAAGAAGCCCCCGGATCCTCAACCTATAACCTCTGAAGTGGATGTTATTACCAAGAACACAATCCAAAAAGCAATTAACCAATAAGGATAAAGAGAAGCAAAATTAGCAATACAAACAGGGAATAATAAAAAAAGACATCTATAAAACTGAGAAAGGAATAGGAGGGTCAGAACAGAGAAATGTATCAGCAAGAAAAACAGAAAGTTGGCTAGGCTCAAAAAAGATATACATGTTGGCATTATATTTAACTCAACATTTACAAGAGAATATGAGAAAAAAACCTGTGCCTATGTAAGGAGGTATCCATGTTTAACCTCGTAAAGCAACAAATATGAATCTAGAAGAAACACACTGTAAAAGATGGATAATGACGGGTGTCCCAGAAAAGAAACCCTGTCTCAGCTGAAAGAAAGACAAGAAACTTTGACCAGTCTGAACAATGCTAATAAGCTTATCAAGGTCAGCTTGTTGACTACAGCTCCTGTCTAAATAAAAGGTAAACAGCCAAGGCAGCAACTCAAAATAAACAACTTAATCTCACAAAGCAGAAAACACAGCCTGCCCAAGGATAATTCATGGGACAGAGCAGTGACCCCCCATGGAAGAGGGGGGAGCATTGGAAAGGAAGAAAATTGCTGACATGGCAAGACAGCATTGGTCAAGATGTGACTGGATACAATCCAGAGTTGCCCCACCCCAGGAAGGAGGGAGAGGTCAGCAATGTGAAAGGAGGAAAAGCACTGACACTGCGAGACAGCTCACTGGTCAAGAGATTACTGGACTGGACTAGACCTTGACCCCTGATAGAGAAAGGAGGGCCAGCACTGGAGTGAAGAAATGACCCTGTCCACCTGCCACATGACTATGCATGAGCTGTTTACATATGCATGACTGTGTTGTTAAAAGAGCTGAGGAGAAAGAAAAAGAAGAGAGCTGATGATGCAAAAGAATCCTCCTGCCCCTCTCTGTGTCTAGGAATGGGACTGTCTGGGACTGGAGAGAGAGGAAAGCTCTGCTGATTTCGGGAAGCCTGCTAGGAAGTCAGGAGCAGCCCAGAGCATAGAGGCCTTCAGCGAGACCAATACCTGAAACAAGAAAGCAAGCTTTTCCCTCGAGTCGGTCCTGAGGTCTCCAGCCAGAGACTGCTCAAGAAGTTAACAGAGGGGAATGTTCTGAAGTTGGGTAGGGCCAGCCAGTTAGTTTCCTGTATTAATATTTTATGCAGGCTAAGGTTTATGGCACATTTAAAGCGACTAAGGATGCAGATCTTTCTTTAGTGTAAAATGATGCAGTAGCAAGAATATACAAACATAAGAAATTGCCATACTGGGTCAGACCAAGGGTCCATCAAGCCCAGCATTCTGTATCCAAAAGATGCCAATCCACGCTACAAGTACCTGGCAAGTACCCAAATACTAAGTAGATCCTATGCTACTGATGCCAGTAATAGCAATGGCTATTCTCTAATAGCAGTTAATGGACTTCTACTCCAAGAACTTATCCCAACCTTTTTTTAAACCCAGCTAAACTAACTGCAGCAATCACATCCTCTGGCAATAAATTCCAGAGCTTAATTGTGCATTGAGTGAAACATAATTTTCTCCAATTAGTTTTTAAATGTGCTACTTGCTAACTTCATGGATTGCCCCCTAGTTCTTCTATTATCCAAAAGAGTAAATAACCAATTCACATTTACCCATTCTAGAACTTATATGCCTGATTGTTGCCTGACTCTGACCATTGCCTGAACCCCAGATATAGGGACTTTGTTTTATGACCCATAGTAATTTAAAAAAAACCAGACTGAGGAGCGAGAGGGACACCTTCTAGATGCTAGTTGCTATCTTTGATCTCCTTGTTAACATTTTTCATTGCAGAGTATGCATTACTGGCCATACAGTTGCAAAAAAGTGTCCTAACTTTTTCACATCTCTTCTCTGAATAAAATGAGAAGCTTGGGAGTGAATGCCAAGGTGGTGGCCTGGATAGCAAACTGATTGAAGGACAGAAGACAATGTGTGATGGTAAATGGAACTTACTCTAAAGATGAGTGGCATGCCGCAAGGGTCGGTGTTGGGACCGGTCCTGTTCAATATCTTTATGAGCAACATCGCGGGCAGGATAAAAGGTACGTTTTGTCTATTTGCGGATGATACTAAGATCTGCAACAGAGTGGACATGCCGGAAGGAGTGGAGAGAATGAGATAGGATTTAAAGAAGCTGGAAGACTGGTTGAAGATATGGCAGCTGAGATTCAATGCCAAGAAGTGCAGAGTCATGCATATGGGGTGTGGAAATCCAAAAGAAATGAATTTGATGGGGGGTGAAGGGCTGATGTGCATGGAGCAGGAGAGAGTCCTTGGAGTGATAGTGTCTAACGATCTGAAGTCAGCAAAACAATGTGACAAGGCGATAGCTAAAGCCAGAAGAATGCTGGGCTGCATAGAGAGAGGAATATCGAGTAAGAAAAGGGAAGTGATTATCCCCTTGTACAGGTCCTTGGTGAGGCTTCACCTGGAGTACTGTGCTCAGTTCTGGAGACCGTATCTCCAAAGGGACAGAGACAGAGGAATATCGAGTAAGAAAAGGGAAGTGATTATCCCCTTGTACAGGTCCTTGGTGAGGCTTCACCTGGAGTACTGTGCTCAGTTCTGGAGACCGTATCTCCAAAGGGACAGAGACAGGATGGAGGTAGTCCATAGAAGGGCGACCAAAAAGGTGGTTGATCTTCATCTAATGACTTATGTGGAGAGATTGAAGAATCTAAATATGTATACCCTGGAGGAAAGGAGTAGCAGGGGTGATATGATACAGATGTTCAGATACTTGAAAGGTTTTAATGATCCATCAATGACAAACCTTTTCCGTTGGAAAAAAATCAGCAGAACCAGGGGTCACGATTTCAAACTCCAGGGAGGAAGACTCAGAACCAATGTCAGGAAGTATTTCTTCATGGACAGGGTGGTGGGTGCCTGGAACGCCCTTCTGGAGGAAGTGGTGAAGACCAAAACTGTGAAGGATTTCAAAGGGGTATGGGATAAACACTGTGGATCCATAAAGCCTAGAGGATCATAAAGCCTTGAGGATGGGAATGAAGAGAAGAGGCATGGGGAAGGCTTGTGAGAATGACGGCTACAACCTGGTGATTAATACCCTTATTCACACTGTTCATGCGACTCCAACATTGCTCTATGTTTCAATGGCAAGAGGAAATGTGGAAAAGAGGATTTGCATTCAGGCAACAACCACCAAGGCTGCACAGTCTGGGTAAACAAATAAGCATGGGAGTAGCTTGCTTGTTGCGGCGGTTACTATCCCAAACCAATTAAGCCTGATACTTCACTTCAATGCATATCCAGCATTGATCTCTACTTCAACAGCAGGGGGGAATGAAGATAAGAGGATTTACATTCAGACAACAACCAAAAAGGACTGGATTGCACAGTCTGGGTAAACAAATAAGCATGGGAGTAGCTTGCTTATTGCGGCGGTTACTACCCCTAATCAATTAAGCCTGATACTTCACTTTGAATGCATATCCAGAGCAGCTCACTGTTTCAATGGCAGGGGGGGAATGAATAAATAGGATTTACTTTCAGAGAACAACTAACACGGACTGAATTGAACAGTCTGGTTAAACAAATAAACGTGGGAGTAGCGTGCTGTTGCAGCGGTTACTATCCCGAACCAATTAAGTAAGATGCTTCACTTTGAATGCATATCCAGCATAGCTCACTGCTTCAATGGCAGGAGGGAATGAAGAAAAGATGATTTATATTCAGACAACAACTAACAAGGACTGAATTGCACAATCTGGGTAAAAAATAAGGGGCAGATTTTAAAAGTTACGCGCTCGGCCTAAATTTTTGCGTGCTACCCAGTGCGCACAAATGTACGCCCAATTTTATAACATGCATGCGCAGCCGCGTGCATGTTATAAAATCAGGAGTTGGCACGCACAAGGGGGTGCACACTAGTGCAACTTGCGCGCACTGAGCCTTCGGGAGACCAGCTGGCTTTCCCCATTCCCCCCCACCTTCCCCTCCCATCATCTACCTGTCCCGCCCCCCATCCCGAAAACCCTCCGTACCTTTGTTGTTGAAGTTACGCCTGCCACAGGCAGGGGTAGCTTGCACGCACCGGCTGAGTGCCGGCACATGATCCTCTGGCCCAGCGGCCTTACAGAGGTCTCTGGCCCTGCCCCTGCCCCACCCCCGGCCTAGCTTGAAGAGAGAACATTGCACAAATCTCATCTTTAGGTGAGTTTCTTCACTCAGAAGGTCATCAAATCTTCACAAGAGAGCACTGTTCTGTCCGTACGTCTCATTTTGAATGTCAAAGTGGCCTCTAACCCCCACACTAATACCTAAACCTCACCTCGAGTTACTAGGTGGGCCTCCTAAAGAGATATAAATACCTACCTAGTATAAAGGCATTATGGCTTCTCTCTCTCTCTCTCAGGGCCCTGCTCTCCAGGAGATTAGACCTACTAAACATGGTCCTCCCATAGGTATTAGCACAAAATGTGATAAACTGCCTTTTACCATAAAACATGCCCCTTTTCCTATCGCATGTGATATTTAGTGCATTTTGATAAGTCCAGGCCTAAGTTTGTACCTGAGGCAATGGAGTGACTTGCCCAAGGTCACAAGGAGCAACAGTGGACATTACAAAGAGGACACTCATTCTATATCTAACAGAGCCCTGAGGGACAGAGACATTGAATTAAGTGCCAAGATAGATTTTTGTGCCATTGGAAGGTGTTTCCCATCTAGACAGGGGGGGCAGGCCCAGAAGACCACTGCACAGTCTAATCTAGAAGTGTGGATGGATCTTTGGCTTAATAAAGACTAATGCACAGATAGAGGGGAAAAGAGATGTCTTTGGGAAAAATTCAGCAGAGACTGTGCTGTATGGTTTGCCATATTTGTGCCATTCAATGAAACTGTATCAGTAAAGATTTATTTTGCACACTCTCTGCGTTTTCAAGTTAGGTTTGTTGGGCACCCAACACACAGCTCACAGTATAATGAGGGAAAACCAGCTAAAGATTCCAGCCACCTCGTACTGGGACCGGAGAGGACTGCTTTACACCCCTAGTCCCTTTTCTTGTGAAATGGGTTTTCCAAATTAAACTTTACTTACATTCTCAACATGTAAATGGTTTCTAATAAATGTGGTTTGCTTTTCCTGGTAACTTGTAAGGGTTGCTTTATTTAGAAAACTTTTCCCATATTCTGTACCTGAACTATTTCCTGATTTTTTTGGTTTTGCATGAGTTCTGTTATTATTTGTGATAATTGTGGGTGGATTCTTGGGCTAGTGGCAGATGACCACGCCTCCGGAGGAAGATTCCGAGAGGGGCCACCGGTCAGGCTCAGAGTTGGGAGACAGACACACACTAGATCTTTTATTAAACTGTATAGTGAACCATCAGAGGTGCAGTAGTGAGCTGGAAGAGCCCGGCTGGACTGTAGTTCCACAGGCACTGGAACAGCGATCCTAGGATGGCTGAGCTGTAGAGAAACTGAATATAGTGAGTAGGCAAAGTTCAGGAACAGAACCTCGATGGTAACACTCACACAATAGTCTCTTGAAGCAGCCCAGAGGCTGGAATGAAGTAGGCCCTTGAGGAGCGAGTACCTGGTTCCAGGGAAAGCTCTGAGAGAGAGATGGTAACTCACTGGTGTTGTAGGCAGCGGTGACTCCCCGGCAGAAGCTGTATTCGGTAGCAGGTCTGGGAACATGGGCCCTCGAGGAGCGAGTACCGGTTCCAGACTGCGACCTGAAAAGCATGAGAGAGAGCGAGGCCCCCGAGGAGTGGGTACCCCTGATAAAGTCCGAGGAGGCAGAGTAGCAAGGTATGCAGAGAGCGAATCCCATCCGCAGGGATACCTGGAGGAATCTCCTTGCTAACTCGAATAGCTAGCACAAAGACCTTAAGTATCCGGTGAGCATGATGTCATCTCAGGGGGACGCCCCTGAGGTTCGCGCCACAGCTGGTACTTGAGTCGGGGCTACGCCGCGCACGCGCCCTTAGGCTTCAGGAGAACATGGCGGAAGGCAGCGTCTAGCCAGTCTGGGGACGCCGGAGGAGGTCGGCAAGATGACGCCGCGGCAGCCAAACTTCCATCAACCAAAGAGGGAGTTGCAAAAGAGGTAAGGTGGGTGGAATGGAGATGTCAGGCATGACGGTCGCAACAAGTTCTGTCTGATAATTTTACCATACTCAGGGCATGGAAATTATTTCTCTCCTGTATATTTTCTGTTCTACAGATATTTTTTCCTTCAGACTGAGTTGTTTTTTTTTAAACACCCCAGTATAATCAATCAACAATTGAGGCAGGAGAACCAGGGTGAGGTTGTAGATGGTTAGAAGAAAAGAATGAGTCATAAAATGTGTGGAGTATTGAAGAGAAACTTGTATTTAAAAAAAAATTCACATTTTTTTGTCTGGGAAAAAATGAAGTATAACCATAACCAACAAACAAACAATACAGACACACCAGTACTCCCATGCTGGTAAATACTAGGCATGGGATGCAAATGGAGCAGAAGCGCTAATACACCTATGGAAGTATAAGGTGATTATCATGTAAACAGATCAGTAGCACCAAGGTGTAGGTGTGTAAGGTGATTCGAAGATAGGCAGAGCAGTAACAGGTCCCTAGGTGGTATATGGGGCATTGCAGACGGGCATAGAGGTAACAGTCAGACCCCTGGGTGCTATATCTGGATTATGGCAGGCAGGCAAGCAGGCAGATTTCCACTTCTGAGAGTGAGAATGGTATAGCAGTACTAGCAGCAGGCAGACAAAAACTATTTTCTAAAGCTGAAGTACGAGGGAAGTTTGAATTTTTGAATACTCTGTGAGATTAGAGCTCAGTAAACAATCCAGCCTCCTTTCAGAACAAAATCTCAGAAGAAATGCACAGTACTCCTCTCACATGTCCAGACTCCAGGATCAGTGTCACTGGATCCAGAGAACAGTGATAGGCTGGATAGAAAACGTCTTCACTTGTTGTCCAACTTGTCTCTAATCTCTTTGCCAACATGTCCTGCCATGTCTACGACAAGGCTGTGATGCCACACATGGTTGGTTACCTACTTACATGTGTCTCCCCATTGACTTCACAGGGAAGGGCTGGCTGTTTTAGTTACTTAAGCTAGATTCATCAATTTGCTATAAATTTCACAAGAATAGCACCCTCGATAAAAAGGGGTGTGGTTAGGGTAATTTTTCAGATACCACAACATGCACTATTTTATGGCATTGATATTTTAGCACAATGTGTGTTGAATTTATCACACACCCCAAATATTTTCACATCACAAGCTGAGGGGTACCCAGACAGGAAAGAGAGAGAGAGAGAGGCTCTGTAGAAGGCTCTCATATAAGTAAACTATTTATACCACTGTAAGAGGGGCAACTAATAACTTGGGATGAGATTTTGGTGGTGGCCTAGGTTTTGGGGGCAGTTTTACATGCACTGTCAGAGGTATGAACAGCACAGTTGACATAGTCAAGATTAGATGTGATTTGCAGTGATGACAGGTGTTACGATCCCCCATGTTGCTGCGCTACAGGAGGTATCTCACCTTCTCTCCGGGGGCCGCTCCGAAGCCAGGGCCTCACCTGTGCACCATCCAGGACTTGCTCCAGGGCCTGGGAGGCCTAGCTGTTCCTGAGGCCTGCCTGTGGCTTGCTTGGCTGCGTTTGGACTTCCTGGTTTGGCCACGCCCTTCTCCCTAGGGGCCGGCCTGCAGCTCTCCACCCCAGTTATAGGGCCAGCAAGGGGTGGTCCAGGCAAACTCCTCCCATGGAGTTGCCTACATCCTACAGTATAAAAGGACTATCATTTCACTTCTTACTTGCCTTCGGATTGGGTTCCACAGTTGCCTGTGACCTCTCCTGATCCAGGTCCACCATGGTCTCCTGTGTCTTGATGGCTTCGTGTTCAGTGTCTTCTTGTTCCTTGTTTCCAGTCCTGATGTCTGCCTTCGGATTGGGTTCTACAGTTGCCTGTAACCTCTCCTGATGCAGGTCCTCCGTGGTCTTGCTTGCTTTGATGGCTCCTTGTCCTGTCTCTGCCTTGATGTCTGTTCCTGAAGTTGCCTTGATGTCTATACCTGATGTTGCCTGATGTCTATACCTGTTCCAGTTCCTGATCCAGTTCCGGATGTTCTGCCCTATGTCTTCGTCTGGCTCCTGAGCCTTCTGTCCTGTTGGGCCCAGGAGTGGCCAACAGGAGGGATTCGTCCCTGTGCTCTGGAGCTTCCCTTCCTGCCAGCCGATGGGCTTCAGATGTCATTGATCCCGGCATCGGAGTTCCTTCTCGCCTGGATCTTCCCTGCGCTCTCCCGCTCTCAGCGTGGTCCGCGACCAGCCTTCCTGGGCTGTGTAGGGCGTGTATGGGATGGGGTGGTCCGCGACTCAGTCCCGCGGGTGGGCTGAGTAGGGCGCCCTGAAGGACAGTGCCCATGTCTTCCTTCCAGCCCTCGTCTCTGATGTCTCTGCACCAGCCTTGCCTCTGATGTCTCTGCACCAGCCCTTGCCTCTGATGTCTCTGCACCAGCCCTTGTCTACGATGTCTGCACCAGCCCTCGTCTAAGATGTCTTCCGTGTACTAAGGACTGTCTGCCCTCGTCCTCTGTCCGGCCTGCCGCCCTTTGCCGTTACCCAGCGGCAGGTCGGAAAGGGCTTGGAACAGTCGGAGGACCGTTCATCAACCAACATTGCGTTGCTGGTTGCCATGGGCGTGCAGGTCCGGCTGAGGGTCAGACTCCGTTCCTTAACCCTTGCTTCAGTACCCACCTGGCTCACCATGCCTGCACCGGCTCACCTCCCACGGTGTGGCTGGGGCTCCTCCCTAGCTCTCGCCATGGCCCAAGGGCTCACACCACCTGCTCTAGAGACGGCTGTGCTCCTCGCGCCTACGATAGTACCTGAGGGCCTCCAAACCCTCGGCCCGTCAGCGGCATGGCGGATGCGCCCGTAACAGACAGGTACACAAAGATTTATACATTGTACTCTTGATAGCAGGTAGGTAGAGAGTGCATCAAGCACTGTACAAATCTCATCTTTTTATACCTTTCATCACTCCAAATCACATCAAATCGTCACTGATGTCTACTGTGCTGTTCGTGCATCTGCCTGTGCATGTAAAACTGCCCCCCAAAACCTAGTCCACCAGCAAAACCTCACCCTGAGTTCAGAATGGCCCCTCTTACAGTGATATAAAAAGTTGACTAATATGTGTGCCTCCCCAGAGGTTTTCTCTCTTTCCCTCTCTCCCTCTCCCCCCCCCCCGCCCAAAACAGGCTTTGCGATATTTATCACAAATCCTGTTTTGGGCATAATGCACAGCATAACACCTAGAAAAAAAGGTGTAGTTTTTCCCAGCATTAAATCATGTGATAGCATGTGTTGTGCTATCACACACAATGTTGAACACCCTTTATTTTCATAAACTCTGCCCATACTCCTCCCTTTTGACTAAATTTTTAAAATTTGCATATGCATCTTGTGATGCATTATTTATCGCATACAATATGGTGTAATCATGGGCGCTAGGGCCCTAACATGATTTGATGAATGACCCTGTTCGTTATAATTACTAACAAGCACTTCTGCTCCCCATTGCTTCTATGGCCCATAAACCTCAACTGCCCATGGAAGTAAATGGGGGATGAAATGAATGAAATAAAGGGGAGATGTTTCAGTCACGGAATAGTCCCCATTTATTTTGTAGACCCCACAAACGAAACAAATGAGACCCATTTGCTTGGGATGTCAAATTCATTTTAAACAAAAGCATATCCCTACCAATTGAACAGGATCAGTCTGATCATCAGGGCCAGCTCTCACAGCAATATTAGCCGGAGATCTAGAACCCAAAGACCCAGTCAGCAGGACAGATAAAACACAGAGGGGCAAATCTTAAAAAAGTACGCCCACGCGTACATTTGTTCGTGCAACCAGCGCAAACAAAAGTACGCCAGATTTTAATAGATACGTGCATAGCCGCGCGCATCTTTTAAAATCCGGGGTCGGTGCGCACAAGGCTGCGCAAATTCGGCAGCCTGAGCGCGCCGAGCCACGCAGCCTGCCTCTGTTCCCTCCGAGGCCGCTCCAAAATCGGAGCGGCCTCGGAGGGAACTACCTTCCACCCCCCCACACCTTCCCTTCCCTTCCCCTATCTAACCCACCCGCCCCCCGCCCTATATAACCCCCCTACCTTTGTTTGAAAGGTAGGGGGGTTATAGGGCTGCTGGCACACCATCACCCGCCATCACCTGACCTCGGTCACGCTCCCTGGAATGCCCCCGGGCCAGCACCACGCCCCCGGGAACGCACCCAAATGTCGCGCCGCCCCCCCCCCCCCAACACGCCCCCCCCAACATGCCCCCCTAGCAAAGCCCTGGGACTTACACGGGTCCCGGGGCTTGCGTGCGCTGCTGAGCCTATTCAACATAGGCTCAGTGCGCGCAGGGGGAGCTTGGGGCAGGTTTTCAGGGGGTACGCGCATATCTTATGCGCGTACCCCTTTAAAAATCTGCCCCAGTGGGAATACATTCATTATTACTGAGCGAGAGATAACAATCCCTTCTAAAGAGGCATGATCAATATCAAGCTGAGCAGATCCTTAGAAAGTACATATAAACTTCAATGGTTGGCTGAGTCATACAGGGCGACCTCATGGACCCATGTGGGAGAGTCCATACGGTTCCATTTCTCTTTTTCCCCATCACCAAACATTGAGGCCGAACATCATGGCTGGAAGTGGTGAATACTCACAAACTCTGCAATGTTGTGCAAAAGGTCTCCCAACAAAATCTCTTCCAGAAGTGTGCCACTTTCGTGCACAGCGTCAGCTGCATGCCACAGCCAGCTAAATGTAATGGAGAGCCCTTCTTGATGATGTCAGCACCTCCCACAGAATACACTGGCAAGCTGGAAAACCCGGTCTGGATCCACAGACGTTAAAGAAGTTTAAGTCAAATGTCTGCCTTCTGCCATGACCACCCCCCCCCCCCCCCACCTCTTCTCCATCATTAATGTGCATACATTAAAAAGTTATGAAATGGTTCTTTGATATCTGTACTGCTGATCAGTTTGTTTCATTTCAGCTGAAACACCTAATCATTTTAAAAGCTTTTGCCACTTAGCAAATGAATTCAGACAGCAAATAGACAGCTTACATTTTTGCAGGCAATTAGCAATAAAGATTATGTGAGAGCATGAGCAGTCTCAATAGATAGAAAAAGAATAGAGAGGAAGCTCTCGCCCCCCCCCCCCCCCCCCCCCATAAAAAAAAAAAAGTTAACTTGTACAGTTGCTTTGTCTTTTTCCTGACCTTGTTAGGAGCACTGCCTCTGCTAGCTGAACTGCCATGGAAACCTCTTTAATTAATAAAACACATTCACATATTGTGCAAAAAGAAGGCACATAATAGCAACCTGATTTATTAAGTAAAAAACACAACAGAGAGATTTATGTTCAATGGGATTTGTCTGGGAAACTTTTGAGTTACGCAGACCAGCCCTAAAATTTACATATCCTTCCTCTCTACTTGGCTAAATTTTACCAGGGTAAACCATTACCTGGGTAAGATTTAGCCAGAGAAATTAGGGCAGTCCAGAGTGGGGCGAAGTTATCCAGATCACTTAGCCGGATAATTATAATTCAGAGTTTTCTGGGAAAATTATTCGGGAGAGTCTGGTTATGTCCAAGAGGATCCCTAAAGTTAACTGGGTCTAGGTACTCGAATAACTTTAAATCTATCAAACAATATTCAAAATATGTTGGGTAATTAAAAAAAACATAAAACCTTCCAAGCAAACAGGACTGATCTCCCAGCACCCCCAAAATACTTTAAGAAAAGGCTTGTCATAAGAAGAATGCAGAACATAGCCAGGTCCATACATTTAAAAAGGCAGCAGGAAGGCCAAACAACTGCCAGCATGGCAAAAAGTGAGGTGAAAGGGGCTATTTTAGCTAACGGAACTTCTTTCAAAAAATGGAAAGAGGATCCAACTGAAGCAACAAGGAAAAAACATAAGCATAAGTTAGATGCAAAACATTAATAAGGCAGGCAAAAAGCAAATTTGTAAAGAAGCTGTCTGTAGAAGCAAAAACTCAAAAACCTTTTCAAATACATCCAAAGCAGGAAGCCTGTGAGGAAGTCATTTGGGCCATTAGATGATTGAGAGGTAAAAGGGAATTTAGGGAAGAAAAGACCTTAGCGGAAAAGCTACATTAATTCTTTGCATCAGTATTTAGTGTTTATTGAGGAGGATATTGGGGATACACCCGTGCCAGAAACAGTATTTAATGGTGATGATTCAGTGGAACTGAAGCAAATCATGGTGAACCTGGAAGAAGTAATAGGGCAGTTTGATAAACTGAAGTGTAGCAAATCACCTAAACTAGATGGTATAGATCCCAGAGTTCTGACAAAATTAAAAAATGAAATTGCAGATCTAATACTAGTAATTTGTAGCCTATTATTAAAATTGTCTATTGTACCTGAAAATTGGAGAGTGGTCATAACACTGATTTTTAAAAAGGGCTCCATTTTTAAAAAGGGTGATCCATTCCAGGGTTGAACTATAGATAAAATCATAGAAACTATTCTAAAGAACAAAATCACAGAACATATGGAATGACATACTTTAATGGGTGATAGCCAACATGGATTTACCAAAGGGAAGTACAGCCTAACCAATCTGCTACAGTTTTTTGAAGAGGTAAATAAACATGCGGATAATGATAGGCCAGTAGTGTATTTCAATTTTCAGAAGCTGTTTCACCAGATTGCTCATGAGAGATTCCTGAGAAAATGTAAAAGATCATAGGATAAAAGGCAATGTCTTATCATGGCTTACAAACTTATTAAAAGATAGGCAACAGAGAGTAGGGGTGTGCATTTGGTCCCTATGTATTGGCAATCCACAACAAATGTGGCCATATTCGTTGTATTCGTGGGGAAGTGAAACGTATTGCGATTCCCCACGAACACACAAATCTTCGCCGAATTATTCGGCCACCTAAAGAAACCAATTTAAACAAACCTCCCACCCTCCTGACCCCCCCAAGACTTACCAAAACTCCCTGGTGGTCCAGCGGGGGGTCCGGGAGCCATCCCTTGCACTCACACCCTCGGCTTCTGGTTTCAAAATGACGCCGATAGCCTTTGACCTATTATGTCACAGGGACTACCGGTGCCATTGGTCAGCCCCTGTCACATGCCATCGGCGCCATCTTGTGCTCCTACCATGTGACAGGGGCTGACCAATGGCACCGGTAGCCCCTGTGACATAGTATGGGCAAAGGCTATCGGCGCCATTTTGATTACTGGCAGCGATGGTCCGAGTGCAGGAGGTCACTCCCGGACCCTCGCTGGACCACCAGGGACTTTTGGCAATTCTTAGGGGACCCTCCTGACCCCCACAAGACTTTCCAAAAGTCCAGCGGGGATCCGGGAACGACCACCTGCACTCCTGCCGTTGGATGCCAGTATTCAAAATGGCCCCTGTGACATAGTGAGAACAAAGGCGATTGGCGCCATTTTGAATACTGGCATGAAGTTATTAAGTAGCACTTTTAAAACAAATGATAAAAAATATTTTTTCACTCAATGCACAGTTGAACTATTGCCAGAGGATGTGGTAAAGGCAGTTGGAGCAGCTAGGTTTAAAAAAAAAGTTTTGTACAAGTTCTTGGAGGAAACGTCCATACACCATTAATAACCAAGTAGATTTAGGGAAAGCTACTACTTATCCCTGAGCATTAGCAGCATGGGGTATCTCTACTATCTGGGATCCTGCCAGGTACTTGTGACCTGGATTGGCCACTGCTGGAAATAAGATGCTGGATTTGATGGAACCTCAGTCTGACCCAGTATGGAAATTCTTATGTTCTTATGAGAGACTACTGGCTCCTGGCTCAGCCTTTGGGGTTTGGGGAAGGGGTATCTGGGTGAGTCACCAAGGTGGAGGTAGGAATTCCATTTGAGTGCTGAGGGTGTGGTGTGGTGTAGGAGGGAGTCTGGAAGAACCAGAACTATTCTAATATTGTGATGGTAGTGTGGGTGGGGGGTTTGGGCTGGTATGGCCTGCAATTTCTAAAATTGTATTTGGGGATCTTGGGGAGAGGGGATTGTTTATTATGCTTTGCCATTTTTTATTTTAAGGGGTGGGAGAATGACCCTGCAGGCCTGAAAAGTTGATTTGTTTTGTCTGTTTTTTCTTAATTGGCTAAATGTTGAATATAACTGTTTTATAGTTATCCAGGTAATTTATTCAGCTGAATATTTGGCTACAGTTGACTAGACAACTTTATCTGGAGACGTTTGCCACTGACCGGCCTACCAAATACAGATTTTGAAGCAACTAAAATTGTATTAGAATCCTTAAAGTGACAGTGCTGTATTGATCTAGGCTCATCTATAAATTCATGTTTCTGAAATCACATCTGCTTTCATCACTTTAAATATAGCATCATTAATTAATAATCTAAATTAAATAGATCACGAGTAGAATATTAAATATTTCATTAAAAAAAAGGTGGCAGAAAGAATCACGTCTGAATAATCAAGATGGATCGTCACATAAGAAACTCATAATGCAATGCAATAAAGATTTACAGCTGCTCTTTATCTATACATGGCCCGGATTTATCTATCTTTACCTAATATGCAGTACAGTAAAATAATGGAGTGGATAATGTGTAAATGTACTAGACCACAGGACATAATAAATAGCCCTTAGCCTTTTACAGTATTTATATTTGTGGGCTCTCTGCAATTTAAAGGCTTTTTATACCCCACAGAAGGCTCTCTTAATATAAATCATCAGAATGTGAACGAGTTCAGCTAAAGGTAAAAATACGAATGAACTGCAGTTCCAAATGATTTTAAAACATGTTCCCACCATAAAGGTACCACCATGTATTATGTAGTAGTTTCAAAACATATTTGCGGCTAACAGAAACAGAATCAAAGCCTGGAAATTATTATCAGATATGAAAACATGGCCTATAAAAGGACCATATGGTTTTGAAGATGTCCCCTGTGCCTGCAACCTTGAGGTCATCTTTGGCTCCTTTCTCTCCTTCTCTGCTCACTGATAAAACCTGCCATTTATTTCTTTATAATATCACCAAAATCAGCTGTTTCCTTTCTGATCACACAACCAAAACACATGACTACTCTTTTCTCACCTCCCGCTTGGATTAAAGAAACCTCCTCTCATGTCTGCTGCCAAACTGTCTTTCTCCACTCTAAAATTCAGCAGCACATCTTCTCTTCCTCGAGTGTGGTTACATCCATGTTATCCCTCCATATTGATCTTCATTGGCTTCCTGTCTTCTTATACATTCAATTCATAATGTTTTTGTCTCATCTGCTAATTCATTCCCTCTGCAGCTCCATGCTACCTCTCCTCTATTATCTCCCCCATGTCCCTTCTCGTGACCTCCATTTATCAGAAAACCTGCTCCTATTTGTGCCTGTCTAATTCCCTTCCTAACTCCAGACTTCACACTTTCTGACTTGCAGCACCATGAGTCTGAAATTGCCCTCCTGAGTTGGTGTATCATGCTTCATTTCTGGCCTTGTTCAAGTCTTGCTTAAAGACCAACCTCTCTGAGATTGCTTTTAAATCCAAACATCCTGAATCTTCCTGATCTTGACCCTCTCATGTTAAACACATTTTTACTGTAATACTTAAGTGATGCTAGAAATTATGTGTTGACTGTGTGTCTCAACTAGATTATAAACTCCATGGAGCAGGGACTGTTTCTATGTTATGTATCTTCTCAGCACTGCATAAGACCCAAAAAGTCCCAATAATCACCCTTGTCAAAATATTTAGTGTTAAACAAGATGAAACCTTAAATCAAATATCCTCAAGAAAAATGTAACTAAAATACATAGCCTTGTCTCTCAGTTTTTGGAGTCATGTTCAGTAAAATCTGATTCAACACTGAAGTTTCATATTAACAGGCATTGTTTAAAAAATGTACATAAAACAACTGATTTTGCTAGAAATTGATTTCACCATATATGTTATTCAGATCTGGAAGAAAGCAAAATAAAACCTGAAAATCAAATGGTCTACATATAAGAATGTCTTTGCAAGAGGTAGACTAATATATGGTTGCTGAGAAGCCATACTGTTGCGATTCGGCTGTGGAAGGAGCCACGAGCCGCCTCTTACCTCCTGCAGCCAGATGCCGCCAATGCCGGGCTTTCATCGCAGTAGGAGCCGCAGCCTCTGCTCGTCTCTTTGCAGCCTGGAGACTGTCCACCAGACTCCTCTTCACCGTGGCAGGAGCCGCGGACTTCAGCTCCTTCTATGCGGCTGGAGCCGCCGCCCTCACCGTCCTCCAGTCCAGATGGGCCTTCACTCCTGGTGTCTTCTCGTGGCTGTAGCCACCCCCACCTGCTTCCTCAGCAGCAGGGAAGCCACCTCCTACATTGGGGCCTACCCGAGGCCCAGGTTCCTCCTGCTCCAGTTCCTGCACGGAAGCAGCAGGGATGCCGCTGTCCAGGGTCCTGTTTCCTTTTCCAGCTTCTCCTAAGGGGCGAGGCCATGCCTATCTCCCCTTCTTAAAGGAACAGTGAAGGTGTGGTCCTCTTGGCTCCACCTGTAGCTCCTCCCAAGGAGTTACCTCTTCTGCCCTACAAAAGGGCTCTGAGCTCATTCAGCCTTCGGCAAGGAGCTTCCTTGGAACAGTCCTCCCTTGGACTCCTTGTTCTGCTCCGTTGGACTTCTGTCTTCTGTTCCTGCCTGGCATCCTCTGTCTTGGATTCCTCGTCCATGTTCCTGTGATGTCTTCAGTCTTCCTTGTCTTGACGTCCTTCGTCTCCTGATGCCTCCATGGCTGTGCAAGTCTCCTGAGGTTCCTGGCTTTTAACCTTCCTTACACTGTGTCCCGCTTCAGTGTTCTGGCTCAGAGTTCCGTCTCTGGGTACCTGGCTCCGAGCCCTGTCTCCGAGCTCTCCCCTGATCTATGTCCGGGCCTTTGCAGCTCCTTGCTCTTGCCTCCGTCTCTTCAATGTCCCAAGCCCTCATCTTCAGTTCCAAGTGAAGTCGTCTCTCCTAACTTCAGTTCCAAGTCTTCGTCTCTTCAGAACTCCATTCCCAGATGAGGTTCGTCTCACTGCAGGGGCACACACCACTTGTCCCACAATCAGGAGTGCCCCCTAGCGCTCTCCACCACTGCAGCGCAACACACACTGGTGAGGTTCACAGAATCTAAGAATATGGTTTCCCACTGGGCCCCTTCCTCCCTGTCATTGTGGGAAAATTCAAGGGGAAAACAAAGACTTAGCCTCTATCCCGTTGAGTCTGTATCATCTCCAGGGTCTGGTCCAAAAGACACCATCATTTTGCATTCAGCTCGACTTAGTCAGATCAAGGGCAGATGCTCAGATAAGCGAGAGGAAACAGTTGAGTAGAGTTCCCATTTGGAGGCCTCCTTAAACCCAGAGGGGAGATCCCCTCAACCCTTGCAGAACATTATGGGAATTCTTTGCAGCCCTGCTATCTTCATTATTGGCTGATGCCATGCCATCTGATTCTAGGAAGCTTCAGAACAGAAGCAAGAGCAAGAAGCTTTAGCAGAAGAGATCAAGCTCCAGAGCAAATTTTTGGGAAATGGATGGATCAGACTGGAGGCTCCAGAGTGCTGAAGGAAATGGTATGAATGCAGGAGTCTGTTAGTCCCTTTGGGATATTGAAAGTAGCACAAGATCTGGCTCTGGTGAAAATGCTTGCCCAGTTAGATTTGAAACAGCACATGCTTCAATTTATAGACAAGAGACACTTTCACATTAAAAATGAATCAGGCTGCTATATAAAATATACAATTGTCCCAGTTCTTATCAAGAGTTTAATTACCTCCTTGTAGGTCATTACCAAATTAATAATGAATACACTAATAAATTTAAAAAACTCAAATGTATGCATTCCTACTCCCTTAGCATTCTAAACTTTACTAAGAACTCAACAAAATTAAGAAGAAGGCAGCAATCCAGCAGCAAGAGGGGGCCTTACAATCTTTTGCATCAAGTGTCACATATATAATTTTGTACTGGAGGAGGTATGCACACGGTGCAAAGAGGTCCTGGCTCTCAGAAAATGAGTCTGATCTCTGGAAGCTAGAGGGGCAGACCTGGAGGAGCTAAGGCAGACAGAGAGTTATATAGAAAAGACCAGCCAAGTCCTAACTCCAGTCTGGAATATGTGGTGGTTCCTTGGAGGAGGAAGGTTATCTGGTCATAGACC
Source organism: Rhinatrema bivittatum (assembly GCF_901001135.1). NCBI lineage: Eukaryota > Metazoa > Chordata > Amphibia > Gymnophiona > Rhinatrematidae > Rhinatrema > Rhinatrema bivittatum. The sequence goes on along the minus strand of NC_042616.1, from coordinate 783,147,272 downwards.
ATCACCCTGCTGTAGAAGGAAGTGATCCTGTAGCAAGGAACTGCTCTTAAGTTAATGCATTGTCCTCTCACATTGAGGATGAGTCTCCCAGGACTAGTACCCAGGAGGGAAGGGTTATGTTAACCATCATAGTTGGTGATTCAATTATTAGGAGATAGCTGGTGAACATGAGGATTGCCTGGCACCAACAGAGGAAGATGTAGAAGGGAGATTCAAGAAACCAAATTTAGGCTTTTAGGTAGAAAGCTGAAATCCAGAACCTTTAGACTAGCATGCTCTAAAATGATCCCTGTTCCACACCAGGTCCCCAGAGGCAGGCAGAGCTCTGTAGTCTCAATGTGTGGATGAGATGATGGTGCAGGGATAAGGGATTCAGTTTTCTTTTCTTTTTTCTTTTTTTTAAATTATTTATTTATGCAAATTTTACAATTTTTCAAGAACATCTTGTACAGAAATCAGAGAAAACATTGTAATTAAACTCGATATTGTTTTTATACAGTATCTATTATATTGAACAAAGGAAAAGAGGAATTTTTTTTTGTTTCTCTGAAGAGATCCACGAGGGGCTTTGTATAACTACATATTTACGCTTAGTATTCAAATTTTGTGCACTATTGGTGTGTGCACTCAAATTGTTTATGCTTCATTTATAGTGCTATTGTCCAGTTTAATTGATTGCCGCACATTCTTCTGCTGTATTTATTATTTATACCCGCGTATATGGCCATGTGTAGATTTAGCATAGCTTCAACGGCAGGGGGAATGATGAAAAGATCTCTGTTTCAATAGCAGGGGGAATGAAGTAAAGATGATTTATATTTGGACAACAACCAACAAGGACTGAGTTGCCCAGGCTGGATAAACATGCATGGGAGTAGCTTGCTATGACCACGGTTACTACCCCTAAACAATTAGCTAGATACTTAAATTAGATGCAGCTCCAGCGCTGCTAACTACATCGATGGTGGGGGTGGAAGGGAAATAGATCAATATCGGGGGTGGAAGGGATGGCGGGGTGGAAGGGAAATTGAACAAAAAGTCACTTACAAAGGACAAGAGAAACAGATTATGGGGGAGAAAAAAAGAAAAAAAAAGTGAAAGCTTGCTGGGCAGACTGGATGGACCGTTTGGTCTTCTTCTGCCGTCATTTCTATGTTTCTATGTTTCTACGAAAGAAGGAGAGCGGATCTTACCAAACCTTAGAAGACAAATATAATCTTAACAATTACAGGAAATTCCGGAATTAAACAGCGCCTCTTATTACTTATGAGGTAATAGAGATCTTTCTCAGGGTACACCATCTGTAGCTGCTGGTATCTTACCCACCAAGAATTGTGTTAACTGGGGTGGATCAAAGAAAACATAGGTATTTTGCATATATTTTACCACACACTTGCATGGAAATTTAAGGAAATATCTTGCCCCAATTAGCAAGACCTGAGGTCTCAAAAGCAAGAAGGCCGGCCTTCTCCTCTGTGTCTCACGAGGCAGATCAGGGAAGGCTCGAACCATTAAACCAAGAAATCTCTCATTTCTATGTTTTATACTCAATCTTAAAAGTCTATCCCTGTCTGCCTCTGAGGCAAAAGTCACAATCATTGTTGCCGGGGTAGCCATTTCAGTATCCGATGTTTCCAGTAATGCTGTTATATTGAGAGGTTGATCAATCATTGGTACCTCCATCTCTGATCGGGTTTGCTTTGTTTCCTCAGTAGGTGGAGTATTGGTATTCTAGGACCCAGTGTAATATTTACCCTTGCTTATTCACAGGTAGGGTTATTGTTGTTTGAGTCCTTGGTGTTATTACTGTTATGTTATGATGGGATTGCAGTATAGATTTTGAGTGTCTTTTTTGTGGTGTTTTGTGTTAGTTCACAATGTGTCTGGTAGTGGAAGGTGTTTGTGCTGCTGTTACTGTGAAGTGACACCAGAATTTGAAAATATCTTTCAGTATGATGAGCTGTATGGGAAACATCCAAGCTCCATTGTTTGGGGGAATTTCAGTGGATGCACAGAGTTACAGAACTGGAGGTGCAGGATTTATATTGACATTCTGTCCTTTCCTATAAATTCCAGACTTCACTCTCATAGCCATATAGAATTAGTTGAATGAGGCTATCAACATAATTTTATAGTGTGAAACTGGCCAGCTTTTTAAAATAACGCAGAGGACCCTTTGGACTTTTTTATTAACACTTTTTTTTTAATAACCAATTTTAAAGCAGGATCCATGCTATAGAGGTGGGTGAGATGAAGAAATGTCATTTTTGCTCCCCCCCAAAAAAAATTCTTCTGTCTAGAGATGCCACTGATTTTCTGTGACCTTAAGCATTAGTACAAGAAGGATTAAGGGGACGATGCTGGAGAGGCTCACAAATGCATTGGCCCCTGGGCACCGGAGACCCTTGGTGTGCCACTGGGTGCGAGCCATATGGGGCCGCAAGTGGTGGCAAAGAGGAGTGGAGATTTGGCAGGCCGCAAGCAGTGCCCAACCTGCTCACGACCCAGAAAACTCCAGTCAGCGGGCGTGATCGAGAATGAGGTAGGAGTCGGGGCCGAGACCGGGGGGGGGGCACAAGGGAGAAGGCTCACCTAGGGCGCCAAATCCCCTTGCACCGGCCCTGGGTGGAAGGAGGATAACCGATGGGATAGTGCTGTACCAGAGTACAAATTATATTGCAAAGTTAGGGAGTATTAACTTGGTGGGGGAGTGATGCTTTATTCTAGGATAGCATAGATTGCAACAGGATAAAGATCATACAAGAGATTAAATGTGGGTGGAAATCACATGTGTGTTGGGGAAGAGTATAGCGATGGGAGTATAATAATGTCCATCTAGCTAAAATGATAAGACAAATGATGAAATGCTAAGAGAAATTAGGGACGCTAATCAATTTGGTAGTGTAGTAATAATGGGAGATTTCAATTACCAGGAAACACTGGTGCAAGATGAAACTTATAACCACCAATAGTTTCAATGAAGACTTTTTTATTCCAAACACATTGAATGTGACAGGATACTTATATTGGCAACTCCGTGAATCATAACAATAACTTTCAACAGTCCCCCGACACGGTCTCGTGTTTCGCTAGGCTGCATCGGGAGGGACCATAGGCATGATTATATCTGGAAATACAAGGCATATATACATAAATCAATAAATCAATGGTGGAGAAAGGCTACTATTAAAATGCTTTTGCTTACAGTTCACATACCTGTAACAGCGTTACCCGGAGCGCGAGCACCCTCACAGGTGACAGGCATTTAAAGGGAAAAAGGCGCGAACGCAGGTAGTCTCGCGAGAGCTGTCAAAACTAATTAACAGTCAGCGGACCCATTCACTCAGTCAAAAAGAAACCATTCAATGTCTTTGTTAAGGCCTTTAGGGGAAACAGTATCATAGTCCATTGCGTTTCACTTTTCGGCGAGGTCAAAACCTACGCGACCGTCTGGTACACACTGCATCGTCAATCGCTGATAGGACTTCTAGCACAGGCGCAACCCATAGACCTTGTGGACACTGCACCATGTGTAGCCATACGGCTATATCCTCTGTTTTCATACATCCCATCACTGGCCGCTCTTTTAAACTCCGTTCAGATTCTGATTGCATGACAAAAGGAGTAATCTATGTTGTCAAATGTCCCTGCCCATCTTTATACGTAGGAAAGACCACCAGGATGTTAAAAACCAGAATGATAGAACATTGTTCTAATATTCGTTCGCTGTGGATGGACGAGCCCCTGGTATCTCACTGGTCCCACCATGGCCACACCATCTCTGATTTCTCCTTCACGGTGATAGAGGTGGTTCATCGCCCATCTCGGGGTGGCGATTTCCCCGAGATACTTGGTCAGAGGGAACAGAGATGGATTTTCACCTTGGATACTGTGTCCCCTAAAGGCCTTAACAAAGACATTGAATGGTTTCTTTTTGACTGAGTGAATGGGTCCGCTGACTGTTAATTAGTTTTGACAGCTCTCGCGAGACTACCCGCGTTCGTGCCTTTTTCCCTTTAAATGCCTGTCACCTGTGAGGGCGCTCGCGCTCCGGGTAACGCTGTTACAGGTATGTGAACTGTAAGCATGGTCCCTCCCGATGCAGCCTAGCGAAACACGGGACCGTGTCGGGGGACTGTTGAAAGTTATTGTTATGATTCACGGAGTTGCCAATATAAGTATCCTGTCACATTCAATGTGTTTGGAATAAAAAAGTCTTCATTGAAACTATTGGTGGTTATAAGTTTCATCTTGCACCAGTGTTTCCTGTTACTTGCGGATGTGCAAGGGTTTGCTTCTTCTTTGTTTAGATTTCAATTACCCCAATATTAACTGGGTAAATTTAACATCAGGCCATCCTAGAGAGGTAAAGTTCCTGGATGGAATAAATGACTGCTTCATGGGGCAATTGATTCAGGAACTGATGAGAGGGGGGAGCTATTTTAGATCTAATTCTCAGTGCAAAGCAGAATTTGGTGAGAGAAGTAACATGGTGGAGCCATTTGGTATCAGTGATCATAACATCATTAAATTTGAATTAATGATTGGAAGGTGGACAATAAGTAAATCTACAGCTCTAGCACTAAACTTTAAAAAGGAATAGTTTGATAAAATGAGGAAAATATTTAGAAAAAAACTGAAAGCTGCAGGTACAAAGGTAAAGAGTCTACAAAAAAGCAGGTTGTTTGCATTAACAACCTGCTTTTCAGCTGACAGGGATAATTTGGAATCTTTTAGCTCAGATGATTATTTACTTAAAAGCACATGGACTACTTTTGCTTTTATTGGATTCTCTCTGTTGGGATACCCTAACTCTCTTGTTTCATTAGTATCCTTCAAAGATACCTCTCTTTGAACCATTTACTGCTGAGTGACTGTTGGCTTTCCCCTTGCTATAGTTTAAAAACTTTTCTATCATCTTTTTAAAGGTTAGCTCAGCCTAATTCCACCCTGATTAAGATAGAACCTGTCCTTTCAGAAAAGGCTCCCCCTCCTCAAAAGGTTGCCCAGTTCCTTAGAAAACTGAATCCCATACTTTTATTATAATAAAAGTATGGGATTGAAAAGATTGAAAGTTTAGAGAACTGTGCAAAAAACCGGAATGTAAGGTATATAAACTTTCCACAACTGCCATTGAGATCTTCAAGGGAAGTTTTTAATAAATATATGTCTGAACTGTTGAAAATTCCTGCTGATCAATGTCCAGTGATTTTGAAATCATTTTATCTGTCGAAGCCCAGAGTAGAGGCAGAAAATCAAGGAGGAAGATCAGAGATGGAGGTACCAATGATTGATCAACCTCTCAATATAACAGCATTGCTGGAAACATCGGATACTGAAATGGCTACAGGCATGGGCATTGTTTAAAAATACCATCTTAGAAGCACAGCCCAGATGTATTCCATGCACTAAGAAACGTGGAAGGACAAACGATTGTAGTGTGGTTAAAAGGGGAGGTGAAAGAGGCTATTTTAGTGAAAAGAACTTCATTCAAAAACTGGAAGAAGGATCCATCTGAAGAAAATAGGATAAAGCATAAACATTGACAAATTAAATGTAAAACATTGATAAGACGGGCTCAGAGAGAATTTGAATAGAAACTGGATGTAGAGGCAAAAGCTCATAATAAAAACTTTTAAAAATATATCTGAAGCAGGAAGCCTGTGAGGAAGTCTGTTGGACCGTTTGATGATTGTGGGGTTAAAAGAGCATTTAGGGAAGATAAGTCCCTCATGGAAAGATTAATGGCTAAATTTTAAAATGCCAGGGCGCATAAAAACCGGGAGATACGCGTGTGGCCAGGCCGTACGCGCGCACTACGGGGATTTTTAGAAGGCCCTGGCCACACACGTATCTCCTGGAATGTGCCAAAGACCGGCTTCAACAAAAATGGGGCCCGGAGGGGGCTGGGTGGGACGAGGGCCGGCCAGGATAGCACCATTTTGCACTGTCCCAGTGAAGCGCAAGCCGGCAGCTGGTTGGAGCGCTGAACTTACTCTTGCTCCGTCAGTGGGTAAGTTCTGAAACAAAAAAAAAAAATAGGATAGGTAGGGTAGGTTTAGGGGTTGGGGTTAAGAGGGGAAAAGGGAGAAAGGTGAGTTAGGGGGATAGGGAACTGGGCAAAGGCCCGATTGTGTGAGTTGAAAAATTCCCTCCCCCCCCCCCGGGTGCGTGAGTGGGTACCAGTGCACACCGATACAAAATCGGGCGCACATGTGTGCATGAGTATCAAATTTTATAACATGTGTGTGACGACGCGCGCATCTTAGAAAATCGTCGCATCCATGTGCGCACGCTGGGAACCGCGTGCACGTGGACGACCGCGTGTTTCTTTTAAAATCTACCTTTAAATTAATTCTTTGCTTTGATGTTTACTAATGAGGATGGTGGGAGATAATCAAACCCGAGACAGTTTTCAAGGGTGACGATTCAAATGAACTGAAGCTAATCATGGTGAACCTGAAAGATGTAGTAGGCCAGATTGACAAACTAAAGAGTAGCAGATCACTTGGACCAGATCCTGAAAGAACTCAAGAATGAAATTCCAGACCTATTACTAGTAATTTGTAACCTATCATTGAAATCATCCATTGTATCTGAAGGCTGGTGGGTAGCCAATGTAACCCCGATATTTAAAAAGGGCTCCAGAAGTGATCCGGAAAACTATAGACCAGTGAGCCTGACTTCAGTGCCGGGAAAAATCGTGAAAACTATTCTAAAGAACAAAATCACAGAACATATAGACAGACATAGTTTAATGGAACACTGCCAGCATGCATTTACCCAAGGAAAGTCTTGCCTCACAAATCTGCTACTTTTTTTGAAGGGGTTAATAATCGTGGATAAAGGTGAACCTGTAGATGTAGTATAATTGGATTTTCAGAAGGTGTTTGACAAAGTCCTTCATGGGAGGCTTCTTAGAAAATTAAAAAGTCATGGGATAGGAGGCGATGTCTTTTTGTATATTGCAAATTTGTTAAAAGACAGGAAACAGAGAATAGGATTAAATGGTCAGTTTTCTCAGTAGATAAAGGTGAACATGGAGTGAATCAGGAATCTGTACTTGGACTGGTGCTTTTTAATATATTTATAAATGATCTGGAAAGGAGTATGATAATTGATGTAATCAAATTTGCAGATGACACAAAATTATTCAGCGTAGTTAAATCACATGTGGATTTTGATAAATTGCAGGAAGATTGGGCTTCCAAATAGCAGATGAAATTTAATGTGGACAAGTGCATGGACAAGTGTAGTTATACAATTTTAGGTTCCATATTATGAGTTAACTACACCCAGGAAAAAGATCTTGGCGTCTTAGTGGATAATACAATAAAATCATAGGCTCAGTTTGCTGTGGCAGTCAAAAAAGCAAACAGAATGTTAGGAATTATTAGGAAGGGAATGGTGAATAAAACAGAGAATGGCATAATGCCTCTGTATTGCTTCATGGTGAATCTACACCTTGAGTACTGTGTGAAATTCTTTTGCCGTATCTTAAATAATAAATAGTTTCACTGGAGAAGGTACAGAGAAAAGTGACAAAAATTATAAAAGGGATGGAATGGCTCCCCTATGGGGAAATGTTAAAGAGGTTAGGGCTATATAGCTTGGAGAAAAAATGGCTGAGGGGTTTAGGATAGTGGTCTAAAAATCTTGAAAGGACTTGAGCAGGTAAATGTTAATCAGTTATTTACTTTTTCAGATAATACAAGGATTGGGGGGGGGGGGGGGACGCCATGAAGTTAGCAAGTAGCACATTTAAAACAAATTGGAAAAAATTATTTTTCACTCAATGCACAAGCAAGCTCTGGACTTCATTGCCAGAGGATCTGATGAAGGCAGTTAATGTAACTGGGTTTTAAAAAGGTTTGGACAATTTCCTTGAGAAGTCCATAAACTCCTATTAATCAAGTTGACTTAGGTAATAGCCACTGATTACTACCAGCATTATTAGAATGACATCTATTTAATGTTTGGATATTTGCCAGGTACTTGTAACCTGGATTGGCAACTGTTGGAAATAGAATGTGAGGCTTGATGGACCCTTTGTCTGACTCAGTATGGTAACTTCTTATGTTATTATGATACATTTGGAAGTATTTTTGCAATGGAGTAAAAGTAGCTACATCCCATCATAGTGTTTGCTGATATATTACTATTAAAGCACTTGCAATAAATGCAGTATGTTTACTGTCTCAACATTTTTTGTTCAAGGTTCAGGAAAGTTGTTTTGTCAGTTCTGATGAATTCTCAGCATCTGCTTTATCGCTGATCAATGTTTGTGGCTTCTTTCATACAATAACATGTCATGTTACAAGGGCTAGGAGTTTTCACAGCCTACTGGTGAACTACTCCATGCAATATAATGCAGGGTCCTTTTGATCCATTTTAACAAGCAGATGCATTTAAAATGCTGTATACACAATTAAGTACTGCAAATATAAGTATAACCAAAACTGTACCTAAATCAATTTATCTAGACTAAGACATGCTCACTTCTCTAAGCCAACAATAACTTGGCATTACTTTACTGCTAAATATCCAGGGAGTTAGCATCTAACTGAAAAGCTTCTTTATGACTGCTATTTGTTTTGGAGGTTTTTTTTTTTTAACTGAAACCCATAAAAATACTGTGCTTGTAAGCATTTAAGCACATATTTAAGCTACCCATTACTGACTCTGCTAGGCCGACCAGCTGCCTTCAATACTGTTGAACATCTGGTGCTGCTGGATGGATTGGATGTATTCACTTTACAATTAATTCACTTCTTGCCAGTAGAGATAACACAGGCGGTCATGACAGGTGAATTCTAATCATGACCCGGGAATCTTCTTAATGGAATGTCTTGGAGTTTAGTATTATTATCAGTTCTGATTAATATTTATATTAGGAGGCTTGGGGTATTGATCAAGCATCATAATCTAAACTATTTCTCCATGTGAAACCATTATTATCTGAGTCACATTTTAGAACACTGGTGCAAACCCTTGTAAAATAAGTTGCTTGGACTACTGCAATGCCTTGCTCTTACAGTTGCCTAAAAATTTGATACAGAATGTAGTGATGAGAGTGATCAGGGGAGTGAAATACCCTGAACATATAACTCCTGCTTTGAAGAGATTACATTGGTTACCAGTGGTAGAAAGAATACAGTTTAAGATTTTGACTTTGTTGTGACCATGGGCAAGCTACTTTACCTCTGTTACCTCAGAGGGTTATTATTTTGTGAAAGGACCTTAACGCGCACGATAGTGGCCTAACACGCGTGATAAACACCGCCATGCAATTGCGTATGCAAATATACAATTGTGTATGCAAGTGGGAGGAGTAAATGCAAAAGAGGGTCTTCTACAGCTTCCCGTGGCTGATTAACGCACAGTAATGCAGGATTTAACGTCAGAAATAACGACACCTATTTTTTTTGGCGGTATTGGGAAAAAAAGTTTTATTGTACACATTCAGCGCGATAATTTTGAACCTTTGAGGGGCTCCTGGGCCAATAAAAAAGGCTGTTCCCAGCTGGCCTGCCTTCCTAGATCCATTATGTTTGTGGCAAGTGTACTTGTGAGGGGATGCTGGATGCTTAAGGAAGGTCACCACAGACAACAAGAAGAGGAAGAAAAAGACCAACAACAACCAGAATACAAAAAGGAATATTCAGTGCCTCCTTGTGAAGTTCTAGCACTCTAGTGTGAGCCACTGGTCTGCAGGGAGAGTGTCTGGGCCCATGACACTCTCCCTGCAGACCATGGCACAGAAGATACAGGGAGTGCATCTCCCTCCAGAACCTCTTTTCTGGGCATGCCAGAAAATTATGTGGTAAGCATGTATCGCCTCACCGCTTGGGCTATTATGGAATTATATGATTAAATCAAAAGGGATTGGAATCCGGTCACGGAATGGTCTCAAGCTATACCTAGCCTCACCAAACTATTGGCCACCCTGCATTTCCTGGCATCTGGCTCTTTCCAAATGACAGTAGGGATAGTTGGGGGAATGTCCCAAAGTACTTTTTCCCACTGTCTGGGCCAGGTCATAACAGCTGTATCTGACTGTCTTGATCGCTACATAGCATTCCCTTGGGACAGGAAGCACTTGATGGATATCAAGAGAGCCTTTTCTGCCATAGCACAATTTCCAACTGTTGTGGGAGCTATCGACTGCACTCACATTGCCATCATCTCACCACATAACAAGGAGGAGATCTACCACAAGAGGAAGCTCTTCCACTCCATCAACCTGCAAGTGGTCTGTAATACACAACTGCACATTCTCAAAGTTGTGGCCAAGTACCCAAGATCTGCACACATTTCCTTTATACTTAGGCAATCGGGCCTCTTTAAAGATTTTGAGGATGGCTTCTACAGTGCTGTTGGCTTGTAGGTAAGATTACATGCTTCTTTTGCTAATTATTCTCTGGCTCTGTGTTTCCATCAACCCATTGGGACAAGGTTGGGTGGCTGTGGTGGAGGTAATAGCCTTTATTACTTGACAAATGGCTTGTACTATAAGGTGTAGGTGCCAAAGTATGCCTTTCTCTCCACATGCTGGAGAGGCCTGCTAATGTTTTTTGGTCACACAATGTACTTGCCACCAAGCTTTGTGCATAGGCAGCCACTACATAGTTTCACAGGCTTCACTTAAAACATTTGTCCTTTCCAAGACTCAAATTTCCAGCAGCAGAAATGTGCTTGCTTATTCACATTCTTTTAGTATTCACACTGCTGGTACTCCCAGATTCTGTGTGGCTGGTTAGTCATCAGTCAACGAGGATCTCAATTGCAGTTTGTCTTGACCATGACACAGGTAAAAGAAATGCTGCAGCATGAGCATTATTTGGACTAGCATAGTCACTGTGTCAGGTCAGAACAATGTGTATCTGGGGAGAACATACAGTGACCAGCCTGGGACTTGCACTATCATCTCAGGGACCTGAAGCTTTTCTGTTAGGACATGTGTGGCAGCTGTGAGATATAGCTCCATGGTTTGATGACTTCTACAAAGTGGTACTGTTTGCTTCTTTATGAGTGACAGGCACACAGTTGGTGGGAACCCCAATTGCAGTTACCCATTCGGAAAGAGCTGACAGATTGCGCAAGTCCTATTTTGTTCATATACTGTCAACAAATAAAGTGGCATGGACTTAAGGTATTTGAAGAGCCTAGCCATCACAGAGGTAACCTTACACTGACTTATAACATGCTGTGGCTTGCCATTCATATGTCCAACTAACGGTGGGGTGAGTGATACTGATATTCTGTGTTTGCCGCAGGAGATTCGGGATATGGCTGCCGGACCTGGCTTCTCACCCCTGTTGCTATTCCTAAAATGCCAGCTGAGATGAAGTACAATCAGGCCTTTTGTTCAACTTGCTGTGTCATAGAACACACCTTCTGAGTTCTCAAAAGTAGATTTTGCTGTTTTTGGCAAACAGATGGAGAGTTAATGTATGCGCCACCCAAAGTAGTGGATATAGTGCTGCTATGCTATGTATTTCATAATTCCTATGTCATGGTCTACCAATTGAGATACTTTAGGACTTATCCCAGGATCTACCATGGCCACGCTGGACAACATGCTGAGTGGAAGGCAGCTTCGCCAAAGCCTGATATGGTGCCACTTTGCCTGTTAGCAATCAATTACCCCTTCCCCTTCCATGTAAGAGAGTCGAGCAGAGTGTTTGCATCAGCTATCCTCTTGACAATCTTTTTTTTACTCAAGCTTCCTCTGTAAGGCACCGTGTGTGAAGAAACCACATTGACCTAGTTAGGGTTCATCATGACAAAGCTGCAATTGACTGTACTAGAAAAAGTGTACGCCAAGTAAAGGGGACAACAAATACATGTGTCTGTCCAAAGGTTTTCAGAATGATTGTAACTGTAAAAGAGCCAGGTTTCTACATAGTGTTCATGTAGGCCTGCCAATACAGTGTACATAGCTTGTGTTATAGATCTGCTCCCCCAGAGGGGAGAAGTTAGCAATCTGTTAATGATCTACTCCCCCAGAGGGGAGGAGTTAGCAATCTGGTATCGATCTGGCTGCTGGATACTCCTGTAGAAGGAGAAGCTAGCATCTGTTATGGATAACCCAGCCAGAAGGGCGGAGTTAGTAATCTGTTAGCGCTCACCCGGCCAGGAGGGCGAAGTTAGCAATACGTATGGCTTAGCTCCTTCAGAGGGGAGGCATTAGCAATCTGTTGTAGATCACTCCTTGTGAAGAGAGGGGTAGCAATCTGTTAGTGATGTGACCACCAGGGAGGTGGAGTTAGTCTTCTGTAGAATGCTGTTTCCCCAAGGAGAGGAGCTAGTGATATGTAATACTCCATAAGCGGAGTTAGCGATCTGATGTGGGATGGCTCCCACAGAGTGGCAGTCGGTACGATACCGCTCTAGTAGTGTAAGGAATAAACACTTAGTAGAAATGGTGAATCCTTGGGCCAATGGCAGATGACAATGCCCCCAGGCGGAGATCCTGAGAGGGACCACTGGCTAGGCTGGAGTATTGAGACAAACACAGATAGTTCTTTATTAGACTGGAAGTTGAACCACCAGAGGTGGCAGTAGTGAGCTGATGTGCCTAGCAGGGCTGAAGTCCCTCAGATATTGGAATTGCGATCTCTGGGTTGCTGAGCTGTAGAGAGAGACTATAGGTAGTGAGTAGACAGGGTATGCTGGATACATAACCAGTAGTAGATGATACACTCACAATTGTAGATATCTGTAATGGCCTCTTTATGCAACAGAGAGTCTTCAGTACATTCAGGAACAGGAGCCGTAGGCAAGTACTGGTTCCTATAGGCAATCTGAAAGAAGAACTCACAATAGCTGTGATTGAGATGGCTTCTGGAATAGAAGAGAGTCTTGGAGGGATTTAGGAACATAGGCCCTCGTGGAGTGAGTACTGGTTCCTATCTGCAATCTGTAATAGTAATTCATAAGATATAGATATGCAATAGCTTCTGAGATAGAAGAGAGTCTGTAAATGGTTTTAGGAACATGGGCCCTCGTGGAGCGAGTACCGGTTCCTATCTGTAATAGAACTCACAGTGTTCACGTCTGCGATCACTTCCAGGCAGTAAGGAGTCTTCTGAGCATTCAGGGACATAGGCCCTTGAAGGGCGAGTACAAGATCCTGTCTTAGCAATCTGAAATCAAGAAGAGAGAGAGTGGGGCCTCCGAGGAGCAGGTACCCCTAGGTAAGTTTGTAGAGGCAGAGCAGCGGAGAAAGAATTCCCCTTGCTAACTCGATTCGTAGTTGCAAGCAAAGACCTTTTAAGATGGAAGCAGATGACATCACTAAGGGGGGACGCCCCCGAGGTTCGCGCCCTTGCTGGTACAAGTCTGGAGAGCGCGCGTGTGCCCTTTTGTCATCAGGAATATGGCGGATCTGAAGCATCAAGCCAGCCCGGGGATTCCGGGGCGAAGAGGTGAGGAGAAGCTGCGGCAGCATCTGTCCGTCAGACCTGAAGGGAGTCGCCACAAAGGTAGAGGGTGGAACGAGGGCGAGAACAAGCACGAACACAACAGCTTGCCCTAGCTTGCTGCCTTTGGCTGGCAGGGCCTAGGCTTTGGACACAGTTCAAGACCTCACATGTTGTAGACATAGTGGCATAGCTATCAGTGATGGTACAAGGATGTTCAGCTGCCCTAGGCGATGACATCAACCTACCTCATGATCTTTCTCTCTGGTGATCTCACAAAGACAGAGAGATCATGTGGGTGCCGCATGATGCCCTCACATCGACTGCAGCACTCGCAGTGAAATGCCTGCTTCCGGTGCCCTTGGTGGCCACCTAGTTTGCCTAATGCTTCCTGCCAACCCTGATGGAAATGCTGAGTCTCCACCTGGGTCTGGAACATGGAGACCATCAGCTCTAGATTAGGGATGTGAATCGTTTTAGGACGATTAAAATTATCGTCCGATAATTTTAATATCGTCTTAAACCGTTATGGAACACAATACAATACAGATTCTAACGATTTATCGTTATAAATCGTTAGAATCGTGAGCCGGCACACTAAAACCCCCTAAAACCCACCCCCGACCCTTTAAATTAAATCCCCCACCCTCCCGAACCCCCCCCCCAATAACTTAAATAACCTGCGGGTCCAGCGGCGGTCCGGAACGGCAGCGGTCCGGAACGGGCTCCTGCTCCTGAATCTTGGCGCCGAAAAATGGCGGCGGCCATAGACGAAAAAGATTGGACGGCAGGAGGTCCTTCCGGACCCCCGCTGGACTTTTGGCAAGTCTCGTGGGGGTCAGGAGGCCCCCCACAAGCTGGCCAAAAGTTCCTGGAGGTCCAGCGGGGGTCAGGGAGCGATTTCCCGCCGCGAATCGTTTTCGTACGGAAAATGGCGCCGGCAGGAGATCGACTGCAGGAGGTCATTCAGCGAGGGTTCCGGCGCCTCGCTGAACGACCTCCTGCAGTCGATCTCCTGCCGGCGCCATTTTCCGTACGAAAACGATTCGCGGCGGGAAATCGCTCCCTGACCCCCGCTGGACCTCCAGGAACTTTTGGCCAGCTTGTGGGGGGCCTCCTGACCCCCACGAGACTTGCCAAAAGTCCAGCGGGGGTCCGGAAGGACCTCCTGCCGTCCAATCTTTTTCGTCTATGGCCGCCGCCATTTTTCGGCGCCATTTTGGAAAATGGCGCCGGCTGAAGACGACAAGATTCAGGAGCAGGAGCCCGTTCCGGACCGCTGCCGTTCCGGACCACCGCTGGACCCGCAGGTTATTTAAGTTATTGGGGGGGGGGGTTCGGGAGGGTGGGGGATTTAATTTAAAGGGTCGGGGGTGGGTTTTAGGGGGTTTTAGTGTGCCGGCTCACGATTCTAACGATTTATAACGATAAATCGTTAGAATCTGTATTGTATTGTGTTCCATAACGGTTTAAGACGATATTAAAATTATCGGACGATAATTTTAATCGTCCTAAAACGATTCACATCCCTAGTAGATATTGGGAGGAAAAATGGAGAACATCGGGCAAAAGTAATACAATGGTAACAAGGGGCGAAATAATACAATGGTAATGCAGGACGAAATAAAACTATGGTATCGCAGGGTGAATATAATACAATATGTACAGTAAGAACAGGGAACGGGTACAATAATGTAGAGTTAGGGGAGTGGGGTGGTGTAACTAGATTTACTTAAGATAGGGTAGGGGTGAGGCAATTTTAAGGGGAGAGGAGAGAGGGCAGGGACCTGGGACGGAGGGGGGGGGGGGGCGCAGATGAATGAATCTAAAAGGGAGGGGAAGGGCAGAAGACAGGGGAGGGGGAGGCAGGGGGTGGCAGCAGGGATAGAGAGACAGTGGGGACACTATTCAGGATATGCTTGCACCGGCCTCCAGCTACCTAGGCTAAATGTCGAGCTGGTAAGAGCCTTGTCTGTTGGGATATCATGTTGGTAATGTTATCTTCTCAGGGAGCCTAGACAAGGATGCTGTTCGAACTGGGTGAAGGCAGAACACTACAGATGCCAGTAATAGCAGTGGCTATGCCCTAAGTCAACTTGATTAATAGCAGTTAATAGACTTCTCCTCCATGAACTTATCCAAACCTTTTTTAAACCCATCTGCACTAACAACATCCTCTGGCAACAAATTCCAGAGCTTAATTGTGCATTGAGTGAAAAAGAATTTTCTCCGATTAGTTTTAAATATGCTACTTGCTAACTTCATGTAGTACCCCCTAATCCTTCTATTATCTGAAAGAGTAAATATCCAATTTATATTTACCTGTTCTAGTTCTCATGATTTAAAGACCTCTATCGTATTCCCCCTCCAAGCTGAACAGCCTAACCTTTCTAGCCTTTCCTCATAGGGGAGATGTTCCATCCCCTTTATCATTTTGGCCAACCTTCTCTGTACCTTCTCCATCACAACTATATCTTTTTTGAGATGTGGCGACCAGAATTGTACACAGTACTCAAGGTGTGGTCTCACCATGGAGCAATACAGAGGCATTATGACATTTTCCGTTTTATTCACCATTCCCTTCCTAATAATTCCTAACATTCTATTTGCTTTTTTGACTGCTGCAGCACACTGAGCTGATGATTTCAATGTATTATCCACTATGACGCCTAGATCTTTTTCCTGGGTGGTAGCTCCTAATATGGAACCTAACATCGTGTAACTACAGCACGGATTATTTTTCCCTATATGCATCACCTCGCACTTGTCCACATTAAATTTCATCTGCCATTTGGATGCCCAATCTTCCAGGTGGTTTAGGGTTAGAGGCCCTTGCTAGTACACATGACAGCCCTGATATTTGGCCCCCTCAGAAGAGTAGCTGTCCTATAGGCTGTGTCTCATGTGGTGTTTGTCACTGTTATATAGAAACATAGAAACATAGAAATGACGGCAGAAGAAGACCAAGTGGCCCATCCAGTCTGCCCAGCAAGCTTTCACACTTATTTTTCTCATACTTATCTGTTAGTCTGAGGTCAGGGCTCTTATTGGCAACTTTTTTATTCTAATTTCCTTCCACCCCCGCCTTTGATGTAGAGAGCAGTGCCGGAGCTGCATCAAAGTGAAGTATCAAGCTTAATTGGTTAGGGGTGATAACCGCCGCAATAAGCAAGCTACTCCCATGCTTATTTGCTTACCTAGCCTGTGCAATTTAGTCCTTGTTGGCTGTTGTCTGAATATAAATCCTTTCTTCATTCCCCCCTGCCATTGATGCAGTGAGTTGCGCTATATATGTATTCAAAGTGAAGTATCAGGCTTGATTGGTTCAGGGTAGTAACCGCCGTAAGATACTCCCACACTTATTTGTTTACCCAACCTGTGCAATTTAGTCCTTGTTGGTTGTTGTCTGAATATAAATCCTCTTTTCTTCATTCTCCCCTGCCATTGAAGCAGAGAACTGCTTGGATATGCATTGAAAGTGAAGTATCAGGCTAATTTGGTTTGGGGTAGTAACCGCCACAACAAGCAAGCTACTCCCATGCTTATTTGTGAATGCAAATCCTTTTTCCCACATTTCCTCTTGCCATTGAAGCATAGAGCAATATTGGAGTCGCATTAACCATGTGTATGTTTATTGAATAAGGTTATTAATCACCAGGTAGTAGCCATTATTCCCGCAAGCCACCCCCATGCCTCTACTCTTCATTCATATCCTCAAGACTTTTTGGATCCACAGTGTTTATCCCATGCCCCTTTGAAATCCTTCACAGTTTTGGTCCTCACCACTTCCTCCAGAAGGGCGTTCCAGGCATCCACAACCCTCTCTGTGAAAAAATACTTCCTGACATTGGTTCTGAGTCTTCCTCCCTGGAGTTTTAAATCGTGACCCCTGATTCTGTTGATTTTTTTCCAACGGAAAAGATTTGTCGTTGACTTTGATCATTAAAACCTTTCAAGTATCTGAAAGTCTGAATCATATCACCCCTGTTCCTCCTTTCCTCCAGGGTATACATATTTAGATTCTTCAATCTCTCCTCATAAGTCATTCAATGAAAACCCTCCACTTTTTTGATCGCCTTTCTCTGGACCACCTCCAGTCTGTCCCTATCTCTTCGGAGATACGGTCTCCAGAACTGAGCACAGTACTCCAGGTGAGGCCTCACCAAGGACCTGTACAAGGGAATAAGCTATCCCTTGTCACATTGTTTTGCCGACTTCAGATCATTAGACACTATCACCCCAAGGTCTCTCTCCTGCTCTGTACATATTAGCCCTTCACCCCCCATTGAATACATTTCTTTTGGATTTTCACACCCCATATGCATGACTCTCCACTTCTTGGCATTGAATCTCAGCTGCCATATCTTCGACCAGTCTTCCAGCTTCCTTAAATCACGTCTCATTCTCTCCACTCCTTCTGGCGTGTCCACTCTGTTGCAGATCTTAGTAACATCCGCAAATAGAGAAACCTTACCTTCTATCCCGTCCGCGATGTCACTCACAAAGATTTTGAACAGGACCAGTCCCAATACCGATCCTTGCGGACTCCGCTCATCACCGCTCTCTCTTCCGAGTAAGTTTCTTTTACCATCACACATTGTCTTCTGTCCTTCAACCAGTTTGCTATCCATGCCACCACCTTGGTACTCACTCCCAAGCTTGTGCTGAGCAAGGCAGGTGTGCTGTGAATCATCAGCTCGGTGTATAGCATCCTGGCTCAAAAAGGTGTCGTCTGTTGGGGCCCCAGGAAACTACAAGCTGCCTGTATGTTAAATCAGCCACAGTGCAGAACGTATAGGCCTACTGCTCCCAGAGGTCTCATGTGTTTGCAATGATGGCTTATGCACTTTCTGTGTTGGTCTTGAGCAAGACACGTATTTAGTGCCTTACATGCCTTGGATATATTTGGGCACAGGAACTCTGGTCAAGACAGGCCCAACAGGCTTCTTCCATCTAACTGGCACAGGAACTCTGAAGTCAGGACAGGTCCAGCATGCTTCTTCCATCTAACTGGCACAGGAACTCTGAAGTCAGGACAGGTCCAGCATGCTTCTTCCATCTAACTGGCACAGGAACTCTGTACAGAGGCCTGGCCAGCCTTGTCCTACACGGCTTGTTCTTCACCTTAGAATACAGATGTTTGGGGGCCTTCATGGGCCTTTGTCATACCATGGCTTGCCACTTGGGGTGGCATGTCCTTGGGGGGCCTCCCCCTCTGTCATCTCTCAGAACGAGGGCTGCTGCATGGCATTGAGTACTGTGATGCTGGGGAAGGCACAGGTGCTGGCTCCTCTGTCATGACAGCAGTAAGATTATTAATTGCTGTTGCCACTGTAGTGAGACCCACTCCTCCACACTCATCATTCCTCCTCCAAACTCCTCATTCCTCCTCCACACACCTCCTGACTCCTCCATTCTCCTCCTCATTTCTCCACACACCTCCTCCATTGCACCACCCCTCCCCAGAAAAAGATCAACAGACAAACATGACAAACAAAAAAACCTTTCACACACAGAAAATGACAAATGAGACCAAGGGAAAGGCAAACAAATTAACACTAAACAGGACAACTCATTTAGCACACTTACGCATTGCAGATCACATTGCCGCATCAGGGAACGCGATAATGTGAAAATTTCCCACGTGATGCGGGAGCTGGGAAATTTCCCTAATCAAGTCCCTTTTTTTTCATGGGCACTATTTCTGCTATAAATCTAGGGGTAATAGAGTAAATCTTAAACAGCGCATGGTCGCACATGTGCAATCGGGCGTCGGCAGGCAGCCATTGTACAATATATGTGCTTATATGCATGCATGTCATAAAAAAGACTGAACACGTGCACATTAGCATGCAATTTTAAGTGGACATGTGCCTGTGCATGCAAATGCCGCTTTTACTGAGTAAGTGGGGAGATTTTAATAGACTCGTGCGTCAACGCCATTTCCAGTTTTCCCAGTTCGTTCCCAGTTCACCCAGGTAAGGGATAAGACTTCCAAACCTCCCTAGTTTAATAGCATCTCTTGTCCCCTGTTAACCCTGACCCTTAAGACCCCGCCGATCTATCTATTTATCTTTATTTTATTACTTACCCACACTCCATAATAGAAGTAAAGTTAGGCGGCAGGGGACCCCGACGAGCGCCTGCGCACATAAGTATTTACATGCTAATTTGAAGCTGAAATCCAGGAATGCCCATGCCTTGCCCCTTTTTTGGAACTTTTCATTTGTGTGTACTCGGGCGGCTTTTAAAATCTGCTCGGTGGGCTCTGGCCTGACATACCCGCATATCTCTCAGTTTTGGCGTGTGTCTGGTTTTTAAAATTCACCTTTTTTTGGATCGTAAGCCTTCCGGGGATAGGGAAATGCTGACAGTAGCTGAATGTAATCTGCTTTGAAGTGCTGAAAAGTGGAATATAAACCACATTTTTTTTTAAAATAAGCTGTTAATGTGGAAGGGTACCGTTGAGCAGGCTTGGTAAATTGTTAACACTTGTGGTCACTCTGTCTGCTCCATGGAATCAAATCCTGTTGGCGGTTCCAAATTACAGACTGTAAGACAGCACAAGTGCAGCTTGCCAGAGGACAGATACTCACTGGATTCTTGCTCTTCTTCTGGGTTCAGAAAAGGTTTGGATAAGTTCTTGGAGGAGAAGTCCATTAATGGCTATTAATCAATTATACTTAGGAAATAGCCCCTGCTATTAATTGCATCAGTAGCATGGGATCTTCTTAGTGTTTGGGTACTTGCCAGGTTCTTATGGCCTGGTTTTGGCCTCTGTTGGAAACAGGATGCTGGGCTTGATGGACCCTTGGTCTGACCCAGCATGGCAATTTCTTACGTTCTTATGTTCTTACTTATCTCAGTAGTGCATCAACCAAAGAAAGAGCAATCGGACAGTTATTAGCAGGAGCTGCCTTCTCCTCGTCTACCTGTGGCCTATCTGTGTCTCCCTAAGCCTAAACTTTAATCTGCTGTTCAGGGGAACCACCCTGCAACCAGGATTCTTTTCCTTAAGGTTGACAGGGGCCATTTAACTCGATCCAGTCTTTTAAGGTGTTCTGAGGGTTTCTCCTGTACACTCCCTTACACAGACAATGCCATTTTCAAGATACGAGATGTAGAACATTTTCTATGATGGGTCAGGGATTTGGAACACATTGGATGCTGATATTTATGGAGGGGGGAATATAAATGTTATAGATGGAAATTGAAAATAGAAAGTTTTGAACAAATGTATGAAATTTAGTTTGTTTTGTATTGTTTGTATATTGTGTATATATATATTATATATAAATAATCTGAACTTTCACAAATATGACAAAGATAGGTCTATATGATGGTTACATATGACAATCAGAGGCCTGACTCTTCAACCATGCACTGCCTGGTTCTATAAGACCGTATTACTAGCCAACTGAGATAAACTCTTTTCAGAGATTTCATTGTCCATAATAGTCCATATTCTTGTACCTTGACTAAGTGGTGAAATCTACAAATTAGTGGCCATTTTCAGTTGCCAGCTAGGCTGAGCGGCATAAACAGGTTCAACAATGAAGAATGGCCACTATAATTTCCCTGTTATGTGGAATTTTGAAGTCTTTCCTATTAATTGTGAATTACAGGACTGTTCTTTAAAGCAATCACACCTCAAGTGGTGAGTTCCAGTCATTGCACAGGAGAGCAAATCTGAAGAACTGGAGTTGGAATAACATTTTCAAAAGGAATCACATTCTGTAGACTCCTACTGAGAAATGACTAGGTTAGAGAGGAGAAAAAAATACTCATGATTTGTTCCAGGAATGCAACTATGAAAGAGACCCCATGTGTTTAAGTCCAGGCTGTGACTGATGAGTCTGAGGAAAGATTCAGAGGTTTGTTATTGTAGTTGTTGGGTTGTTGGTTTTTGTTTTTTGTCAGAGAACTAGGTACCTGAATGTAATCCACTTTCAAGTGCCTGAAAGGAGGAATGTAAGTAAATAAAAAAAAAATTTCTCCGAGGTGAAACATGCAGTGGCCTACTCTGATTGTGGCAGTGGCCTAGTATCTAGTGCCTTTTCTGGAGCACAGTAACCCTTAGGAAAACAATAATTATGAGAAACAGAAAAACTAAGTGTTTGAGAAAGGCACTTTATGTGTTATGAATTGCTGTAAATAGCAACGGCCCAGTTTGGAACACAGTACCAGTGTGGCCTGTAGTTTATTGAAAGCAATAACAGTAAGAGAAGGTAATTATTTCTCTGAAGACTGTGTAGCTTAACCTTTATTTTTTCACCTACATTTGTTAGACTATATCTAATTGAATCCACACAGCTGGAAAAACTAGCTTACTGTCAGAGAATCAGCAGCCAGGGCTATTCTCTGGGGGTAGCCCTCCACCCACACCGAACGCCCTTTCAGACCACAGATAAGCAACCTGCACAACTTCGGGGCTGGCCGTGATGCATGCCACTGGTGGATGAGAACATCCAGGCACGAGCTAGGCAGTTGCTGAAGGCAAAGAGTCCCAGCAAGATGAGGATCTAAACAAAGACTGAAGACAAGGATCAACATCTTAGGTGGGACCAAGGCTCCAGGAGAGAAGGCACAGGAACTCAGGACTCAGAACCAGAACTCAGGAACTCAGAAGACTATGAACAAGACTAGGAGTAGAACTCTGAAGACTTGGAACCAGATTCAGATCTGAAGGCTGAAGACACCAGACGCTGGGACAAGGTGAAGACTAAGACACTGGAACGAGATGAAGACCACAGGAGACCTTGCAGGACCGGAGACTGGGAATCAGGAGCGAAGACCTGGCATCAGGAATGAAGACAAGAAATCCACAGGGTCAGAACAAGAAACTGGAGACCTTGTGAAGGCTCAGAGCAGAATCTGAAGAGCCCTTTTATAGGGCAGCCAGGAATGATGTTATCGGGGGTGCTGTGGCCTTTCCTGCTGTGGTCTCTTTATATCATAAGCAGAGGTGTGAGCACTTAGGAGGCAATGCGCTATGACAGAAATCACCAGGCCGCACACGAAGTAGGAACGGCATTGGGTGGGTAACAGTGTTGCTGCAGACTGCAGCGTTCCCAGCATTGGGTGAATGAAGCCACTCCCGGGACCCTAACAGTTATATAGGTCAAATATATCCATGGTGCCTTAGCTTTGGAACCCATTTTTCCCATAATAAATGACAATAAGGAAGATTAGGGCAGATTATAACTGGATTGGAAGATCAGGTATTAAGGTTGGCAAACCAGGCAAAAAAAAAGCAGGGCTTCATGTATTTATCTATTTTGATATTGTTTCAAGTAGCAATTTTACCTATAGTTTCTTTCAAATGCCCAATTGAAACAGCTTTAGCTCTGAGTTGAAATTGAAACAGTGGGAATCACCTCCCAGCCTCACCACTTAAGCCACGTGGGTGGCATTGACAGTTCTACCATTGTATGCTCTCTCTGCCAGCTCAGACTCACTCAGACATGTGCTTATGACATCATATTCTCCCCTAGCTATGGCCCTGAGTCTAGAATCCATAATATCCAGGTGCTAGCTACCAATTAGCTAGGGGAACACGATTCAGATCTTATGTCTGATACCTTTACCTTAATCAATATATCCTTTTTATTTGAATGCTCTCACTAGATTGTTTTTTTATTTTTAGCCCCTAAGGTCAAACAGGCTGGGACAGCATACAGAACACTTTCCATGACTGGGCTTTGCCTATCAATGTCCTTCAAGGGGTTCTAAAGATTGTCCATCTCTTACTGTTTTTAGGTCAAGGTAATAGGCGTGTCATTGCTATTAAAAAAACAAAGATGTTTTAATTCACAACATTATTTGATCTTAATTTTTTTTTAACTTGTAGCTCATTGTTGTGAGGTGAATCATAATTAAGCATTTCTTAGCTGAGGAGATTCAGAACTGATATCACGATGGCTTCGAAAATGTACAACGAGATTTATGGACACAACTAGATTAATGGACTGCAAGCCAGGAGAATGTAATCTCTCTAGGCAGGAACTCATTGTACCTGTATGTAATATGTCGTAAAATGCCTTGGTTTGCTGAAATACTAATAACAATCATAGTTCAGAAAGTGACCTCCATCACTGGACAAGTTGACTTCAGAACTATTTTTTCCAGGATGCAAATAAGAGTCTTGAAGAAAGATCAAAATCTTTAGGGAATTATAGGATTGCAGCCTTGCTATTTGTGCTTCCATGTCCTTATCACAGACATGTAAAAATGTAAAAGATATAATAAAAAGCATTAAATAAATTATAGCATAGAGCATGTCACTGCAGGCAGGAAAAAGGGAGGAGACCTCCGATTGGCCCGTACTGGAAGGAAGGAGGAAGCCTCCAATGAAGACCATTGAAGAAGCAGAAATAGGATATGGCATGGCTGGAAGGAGGAGGAGGAGGTTGCTACCGCTGGTGGATTCAGGATGTGGAGAGATAGTCAGTAAGTTTAGGGAGAAGGTGCATTAGTGAGGGTGCATTAGGTGTATATGAGTGAGGCATGTATGTGAGTGATTGACTGGGCATGTGATTGTTGAGTGGGAGAGAGTGTATGTGTGTATATGAATGGGCATGTGATTGTTGAGAAGGAGAGAGTGTATGTGAGGAGCATGTGTGTGTGTGTGTGAATGATGAATGTGAGAGAGCATGTGTGTGAAAATAAGCATCTATGTGTGTGAGAGCATGGGACGGAACATACGAGTGTGTTAGAGTGTATGTGTATAAAAGAAGAGAAAGCTTGTACGCATACCGCCCAACCTGCATCCCTGCTTATCAATGAAATTCTCAGGGTGATTGTAAATTGAACGTTGCTAAGTATGCTGTTAAACACAGGTGGCAAACTCCGGTCCTCGAGGGCCACAAACAAGCCAGGTTTTCAGGATATCCACAATGAATGTACACGAGATAGATATGCATGCTCTGCCTCCAATGTATGCAAAACTATTTCATGCATAGTCATTGTGGTTATCCTGAAAACCTGGCCTGTTTGTGGCCTTGGAGGACTGGAGTTTGCCACCCCTGCTGTAAAGCATTCAAAGCCCAGAGGTGGCTCTAAAGCTAGTAGTTTAATATACAAAGATGATCGATAGGTAATAGCATACCCTAAACACATCCCACAACAATTTGCCTGGACACAGCCCAGTCTTGTTGCTCTTTAAGAATCCACAATCAAATTGATAATAACAAATATAGAACTAGTTCAAGAAGCCATTATTTACAATTATCCAACTTTCTTATACTATATAAAAAAGCTTCTCAATTTTTATAATAACCTCTGCAGCTACTTAAAATAAGCTGTATCCCACTTCCACTTACTGGATATCAAATTTAAGTGGATCGTGGTCTTGTCCATCCCTTAGCGAGAGTAGAAGGTGAATCGATGTTTTGGATTAAGGGTAAGATTTAAATTTTTATGCCGGTGTATTTTTAGATCGTTTATGCTTGTTATTGTACATATATTCTTGTTGTAAACCACCTTTGGTCATCCTTGGTTGAGGAAGGCAGTATAGAAAAGTGAATGCTATATTCCACAGTCCAAGATATTCACTCAAATGTCCAGGCATCTGCTGTGTGCCCAACATGAAGCCATCCAAATAAAATGCACTCATGGTCAATTCTGGCCGTTGGGCTTCCGCTCCGTCATCTGCAATGTTGACGTGTTACTATGACACTATGAGGGTGCAGAAAGAAAAGCACCTGCTTGTAGGAGAAGAATGTAACCCAGTTTCTGGAAATAGGCCTTTGGCTCTTTCTGTTATTTGTACTTGTTTCTGATGGTTTTTGATATTTTCAATCCTATTTCTAGTACTACCACAATGAGTCAGGGCAGTATTGTTATAAAACCAGCACGCCCCTAAAATCTCAGTCCAGAAACTAAGTCATTTTGCAGCTCTGCAGGGAAGAGAAGGCTGGTAGCATGAAACTGGAACTGTAAGGGAGTAACCTACATACATGTGACTGGACTACTGGGATGTATAGAAGTGTCACAACTAAAAAAAAGTGGTAGTCATAATTTTTTAAGCACAAATTATGTAAAAGTAAGCTACTTAGCATTCATCATTTAAAGAACCATGCACAGAAGAACTTTATTCTTTTTGAAAAATGGGGCATCAAATGGACAAGTCAAGATGTGATTTTAACTCTTTAACTCGGGACATACAGTCAAGAATTAAGATCATATCTTGACTTGTCCGTTTGATGCCCCATTTTTCATAAAGAATAAAGTTCTGTGCATGACTCTTTAAATGATGAATGCTAAGCAGTATAGTTTTAAATGATGTGTGCTTAAAAATGTGTTACTACCACTTTTTTTTTTTTATGCTGTGGGATTTTTCTGTGTGATTAGTTTTCCCCTTTGTGATTTTTACTATGTTCATAAGTGCACCAGGAAAGCATGCAAGTGCCGGCAGTGATCATGAGTGTTTATTCGGGGGTGCAAAATGTGAGTGCAAGCATGTGTAAGCTGATGAATGAAACGGAAACTGGCAGGAACACAAGCTGTCAGTCTGTATGGATTTCTTCCAAAATATCCCTCTTAAACTAAGCCATTTATTGGTCATTGCTCTCCAACATCAGAAGTTTTCTTGAAAACGTTGTGTTTGGGAAGCAACACAGAAAAAGAAACAAGAAAAAAAAATTAGATCCTTTAAGAAGTAGTTTTAGCCAGAGTACACAAATTATCGACACGATGGAAAACAATTCAGTTTTCATCTCAGAAAAACTCAATCCAGCAAAGAGAGTGCCTTTGTGCAGTCTGCTGTGGCTCCAGTAATTTGTTTCTCTCTCTTAAGTGCTTTGATTCTGCTCTAATAGGAGAACTGTTCCTTCCTGCTTGTCTGCAGTCACTGGGCAATTCTGGCAGGCTCGCTAGAGTTCTCAACAAACTCCGGATTTTCAGAGCTGGCAGATCCAGTTCTGGTTTCACTCCATTTCATGCATCTACTTGTAGTCTTCCATTTCTTATGGAGTTTAATAGGACAGTAGTTTCCAACTCATTCCTGGAGTTGCACTGAACCAGTCGAGTTTTCAAGGTATCAGTAATGAATATGCATGAGACATATTTGCATACATTGGAATCCCAGTGCAGTAGGGGAGCCATGCGTGAAATAGGGTAAAACCAGGATTGGATCAACCTTTCCTGAAAAAAAAGTGCAACTGGTTGACAACTCTAGGGCTTACTTTTTTCAGCACTCTGTCCCATACTCTCTTACAAACTGCATGTCAGTGGTCTCTCTGTAGACTTGCTCCCCAGGCTGATTCACTGTCGCTGTGGAAGGCTACATTAGCCCTTCATATAAGGAGCATCTATCTCTGGTCCTAGGAGTTGCAAATGGGTTTTAATTTTAGGATGACCAAAGTATGTACATGTGCCAGAACCTAAGACTGTTAAATATACACAAATCTAATAATATTCATTTTGATTACGCCGAGGGGAAAAAAGACCACTTTATGGACCTTGAGGTCTAGAAGGATTTGGATTGTTTGGAGACTGGAAGGATAAAATACTTTACAATAATCATGTCTCTGGGAGGAAATCCAAAATCTTAAGTGAGCACTTCATACCGAGAATGGGTAAGAGTTGGTTGGTTGGAATGGGAAGTCACCACCAAGAAACAAAATTAGGTAAGTGCAGAAACATAGAAGAGCACGCCTCTCACTAAGCTAAGAGAGAAGACTGCAGGGGAGGTGGGGCAACAATGCAGGGGAGAGCTATAAGGGTTTCTAGGAGATCTCTATAATGGAAAAGGAGATGACTCAACTTAAAGCAGAACTAACTACGTTTAAGGGGGCCGTAAGAAGATCTCCCCAACCATACAGCATCTAGCAAGTCTTCCCGCACTCCCTCAGAGGATTGGAAAACCAAGAAATAACTGGGTTACTCTGGGATGTAGTAGGGTAAAACCTGTGACACAAAGACACCCCTCAATACCCCTTCAATTATGTTTTTTCTGCATTTGAAATTGCTAATACCCCAGACATGGAAACTGAAGTGGTATAAAAAATTAAAAACGTCACCCAGTGTACCCCCAGACTTCAAAATACCGCCCAAGATCAAAGCAGAAAACTCCATTATCAGAGGTGCTAACGTGGAGACTCCTTTTGAGGGACACACAATAGTTAAATGCCTTCCAGATTTACCAGCTGACAGTAATGCAAACCGGATTGTCAGTGCTATCCAAGAAGAAAAAAAAGAGGTAGTAAAGACAAGAACAGAAGGGGAATTCAAAAGGGCATGGGATTAACTGGGGTAATCTGCATGGGGCAGCAATTACTACACCCCCCCCCCCCCCCAAAAAAAAAAATTGATAGGCAGACTGGATGAGTCACTTGGGTCTTCTTCTACTGAGATTTGCTATGTTATTATTTTACTATGAAGACAAGTGAAGCAGCAATATCAGGAAGGCTAGATACACAAATACTCATATAGTCTGAGTAATAAAATCCCAGATTTAATAAGCTCTGATGGCAGAGTTAGATATTGTTGCTGTCACAGAGATGTAGTTTAAAATAAGTCCCGTGACTTGGACATAAGGCAAGAGTCTGTTCAGGAAATAAAAAAGTAATTAGATATGGGAGAGGATAAACTCCCTCAAACTCTCTTGCTCTCTAATTTATATAATAGTAAAAGTCCGACCAAGGACAGGGAAATAATGTGATGTACGGGAAGTGCGTAATTGAGATGTGGTAGTAGAATCATAACCCCCTCCCCCTCCTTCCCTTACCCCTCCTTCCAAAGATTGTTTCATCCCTTCATTCTCCCTCTTTCACTTCCTACCCCCGATCCCCTCACTCACTCCTGTCCCCTCCCCCTCCCCCTGGTTCAATCCTCCCTCTCCCCACAGCCCCCTCACTCACTCTGGTTCCCCCAAGAACCCATCACTCACCCAAGTTTACTCCCTCTCCCAAAAGCTTCACTCACGCTGTTTCACTTACCTCCCACCTCCCATCTCCCCCCATCCCACAAACCTCTCACGTCAGTTCACTTCCATTACTACCAAACTTCCCTTGGTTCATAACTTCTCCCCACCTAATCATCCTCCCTCTTTCACTTTGTCCCCTACCTGATCCCCTCACTCACCCTGCCCCCCCCCCTGCACAAACCTCTTACTCACCCTCGCAAACCCCTCAACAACCATGGTTCACTCTATTCTACCACCCCATGAATCCCTCACTTATCCTGGTTCACTTCCCCCATCTTCAGTTCACTCACTCACTCTCCCACCCCCCAATTCTCAGTCAGTTAACTCTCTTACACTCACGCCCCAATCCCTGGTTCATTCCCTCCCTGTCCTCTCCCCCACCAAATCACCAGCTCCTATTGACTAAACAGGAGGAAGAGGAGGAGGACAGTGGCCTTGCAGTCTCTCTTTAACTTTAATAAAATCACCACTCACTGCTCACCAGTGGAATGTTCTAGGTTCTTCCACTCGTTCCTAAATCACTATAATTTGTGGCTGTAAGATAGCAGGTGTGGTCTCAGTCTTTTTCAAGTGTTTAATTTACAGTGCTGAAAATATCAACAGTCTGCCTACTCTCAGTAGCACAACTTGAGGTTAAATCATGCACATTCACAGTCTTCTCACTAGAAGCAGCACAAGTATGTTAAACCAGCTGCCATTCCCTTCATACTCATGGTTAGGACAGAAATATTACAGGCCCTGTCCTTAAAGCTACCCAATGGCTTTATATTTTTTTAAAGATGGACCAGGTCAGAAGCCTCATCCAGCGCTGTTTAAGGAGGGTTTTCAGGGACATGCCTTCACATACCCTCCCCTCAGCTTGGCCCTATTGGATCAAATGTCTCTACTCAACCTGTATCTCTTCCAGGGAAGTGACTGTCTCTCCAGGACACTGCATCTAAGGATCCTTTCAACCTTACATGTCGGTGCTCTCTCTGTAGACTTGCTCCTTCAGGCAGATTCACTATTCAGACATCTTGCCACTTAAACCTGGGGTAAGGACTATAGGGTCATCCTTTCCCATTCTCACTAGGGGTACCCTTAACCAAGCCCCAGTTACCAAAACCACTCACTGTGCCCTTTGCCTGGTGTGCTCTACTCTCTTACACGAGTCCATATGAAGCTCTAAGTTCCAAGCCGCCTCATCGAAGTACAATCTTCCTGGAAGTCTTTCTATAAGGACTCTCTTGTATGTTTTTGTTTTAAGGTAGTGCTGCTTCCCTTGATAAACTCTGTTCTTCCTTGGGGCTTTTCATTTTCATGGCTTGGGCTCCAAGAATTCTTATCCATTTCTTCATCTCATCTTTGGCCTTCTCTGCCTCCTCAGCTTTCTGATGGTTAGAGGCCCAATGCTGCTGAAAGCATTCTGACTCCTCTTTAGACAACTGGACAACCTAGCTCACGGAGGCTATGTCTACCTCAGCACATTCCTTGCCTTCTTTCTTTAGCATGGTGATCTCGCTAAGAAGTTGTATCACCTCACTCTGCCGTAATCTCTTATCTCGCTGCATGGCCTGGACTTGTGCGAGTGGGCTCCCCTGCAGTTCCACCTTGGTTGGCTTCCCAGGCTGCATTCTCTCTCTTTCAGGGGCCCTACCCTTTTGCAGTTCCAGCTTCTCTCTCTTTTTCCAGAACCCACTCTGGCAGCAAAGTTTTCTTTCAAGGACCTTGCCCTGTTCAAACATACACAACATTTTACCTCTCTTTTTTATCTCTTGGAAAAAGAAACAAAACTCTGCTTATCCATCTGTAACTCACTTTTATTTTTCTCTCACATGAAGCTAGACTTCTTGGCCTGCAATTTTTTTTTTTACACTCTTATGGCTGTCCCTGCAGACAGGCCCCTTAGGCAAATGTTCTTCATTCCACCCTCCTGTACTCTCTACATGGTTTAGAGCCACAGTCCTTCATACTTATTCATGCTCTGTGCACTCCTTGGAGCATTACTTCACCAGCACAAGCCTTCTGCTCTGCACTCTCCTGTGCTCTGTAAATTCTTTAGAGCACCAGGTTTCAAAAATGTCTTTTCTTCTTTCCCTTTGGTCTGTGCTGCTATATATCCCAGAACTTCTCAGCACAAGTTCCCGCTCTGTGCCAGATTTTAGAGCAAAACCAGATTTCCCAGACAAAAAAACCCCAAAACGTTCTCTCTTCTTACTTTCTCTCTTCTTCCCCTGGAGGTTTGAGCACTGCTGTGCTGCTATATAGCTCAGACTCTTCTGTAACCCAGTCTCTGCACTGTACAATGTTTTAGAGCAACCAGGTGCCCAAACAAACTTCCTTTCCTTTGCTTTTCCTCCTCCTGAGACATAGATCTCTGACCGTACCTTGTTTAATGCAGAAAATCCCCAAGTTACCATCATATGTAACAACGCACGAGCTGTCTGAGGCTTTTTCAAGAGGTTTATATACATATTTATTTTTTTTAGGAACACCTATAAATCACCTTATAGATTACAATAAATCTCTCAAAGAGATGTACATCAGACAGAATACTCAGCTATTGAACTGAAAGAACCATTTAAAGAACAAGTAAACAAAAGTTAGAACAGGGACAAATACACAAGACATTTAATCCAGTCATGTAGTAGCAACCAGGGGTGGGAAGAAAGGACAATTTTGTTTCATTTTTCAGTTAGTTTTTAGGGGTCTTTTCACACATGAATTTCATTTCATATACCGGTAATGTTTATTTCATTTCTTTCATTTTAAAAAACAAAATAAATATTGAACCCCCCACAAAAAATGGAAAAAAAAAGAAACGTGACTTCCCAGGAACTTCTGTTCCCCCCAATCATCCCTCCCACCTGGAAAAATGCAAGAGCCAGGATCCTGCCTGGACCCCATTTACCCAGTCTGGATCCGTAGATGAGGCCTAGGCCCCGTCTCAAGTCAGCGCCTTGTGTGAGGCCTAGGGTGAGGTCACAGCAACCTACACTGCCTAAGCCTATGCTAAGCTGAGGCTTTGGCATGGGCCTCGGCATTGAGGTCAGTTGATCCTGATGCCTAGGCTCAGACCAAAGCCTTGGCCTTGTGTTCAGCTCGGCTGTGGTAGGTCGCTGTGTCCTCGGCATAGGCCCTATGCAAAGCTGAGGTTTGGAGGCCTGGACTCGACAACTGGGTCCAGGTCTGAATCCACAGGCTGGTCCAGAGACTGGGGCCTGACACCTGGGCCTCAGGCTAGGCCAGGGCTTGGACCTAGGCCCATTGATGCCTCCCAAGAAGAAAGCATCATTTCATTGCAGAAGAAAGAAGAATGAAGAAAGAAGCCCTCCGAGGTATGCACTCTGGGTTTAGGCCTGATCCTGAGCTGAGGCCCAGGTGTTGAGATCTGGGCCTTGTCATTGGGTCTGGGTACAGAATGAGGAACCAGCATTGGAACCCAACTGACGGGCTGGGCCGTGGCATCAGGCCTGGTCCAGGCCAAGGTCCTGGCAACAGTTCTCAGCTTCTGACTTAGGACTGGGCCAAGACTCCAGATTCTGGCTGTGTCCAGGCTGAGGCCCCAGTGTCAGGACCCAGCCTCCGGGCCAGGCAATGGCATCAGACTTGTGTCTCAGCCTAAGCCCTAGAGTCAGGACCCAGCCTCTGGTCTTGGCCACAGCATTGGGCCTGGGCCCTGGCCGTCTGAGGCCCAGGCTTTGAGATCCTGCCTCCTGGCTGTGCCCTGACATTGGCTTGGGACAGGGCCCTGGCCTAGGCTGAGGTCCAGATAACAGGACCCAGTCTGAAGGCCTGGCCCCATTGTCGGGCCTGGATCTGGGCAGAAGCTCCTGCATCAGGACCCAATCTCTGGGCCACAGCATTGAGCTAGGGTCCAGGCCTAGGCCCAGCATCAGGACCCAGCTTCCGGGCTGGGCCATGGCATCGGTCCTGGGCCCAGACCCTGGCCTAGGCTTATGTCCAGTCATTGGGATCTGGCCTCTGTGCAGGGCCCCAGCATTAGGCCTGGGTCCATGCTGAGGCTCAATCATCAGGCCTTGTCCTGGCCTTTGTCCTAGGCTGAGGCCCAGGAGTCACTATAAAGCTGAAGTTAAGGCCACAGCATCAAGCTTAGACCCAAGCATCAGGCCTAGACTGAGGTATCAGTACCAGGCCTCCAAGCATCGGCCTTTCTTGGAGCCTAGGTCATGGTCATGGTGACTTACTGCAGCCTTGGTCAACGAAAGGTTGAGACTTCGGCCTGGGCCTAGGCCTCACCAGTGGATCCTCACTGGACCGAGTAAGTGGGGGCAGGGGGAATCCTGGCCCCGGCATTTTTGTGTGTGGGTGGGATGAGTGGTGAGATTTGAAGGCCTTGGGAGGCCCCATTTCTTTCTGTTTTCATTTTTGGGGTTTTTGTTTTTAATATTTGTTTCATTATTTTTTTAAACAAAAAAAACCAATTAAACATTAAAGATAATGAAATTAATGGGGAAAACACTCCTACAAATAACAGAAAATGAAACACATTTTTTATCCTTGTACATCCCTTGAAAATACCAACATTCTGCTTACTCTCAACAACACAACTTCAGGTTAACATTCACATTCACAGTATTCTCAATAGAAGTAAGCCAGCTAAGTTAAAGGTGCTGCCTTTCCCTTCTTACGGTTAGGACAGCTTATGTTACAGGAGCTGCCTTCCTCCAGAGTCCTTGGGGCCTGCCTACCTTCCCCTAAGGCTGGACTCTTAACTCTGTTCTTAGGGCCCCATTCTTATAGCTATCTGGTTGCCTTAAACTTTTTTAAGGTGGACCAGTCCAGATGCCTGGCCAATGTTGGTTGAGAAAGGATTTCAGGGACATTCCTTCACAGTGGTAGGTTTGAGATTTTATGTTCCATGATATATCTACCTTACATGATTGATGTCAGGCCAGTTCAATATTTTGATAATTAATAAAAACATAAGATTTGTCATACTGGGTCACATCAGAGGTCTATAAGATTTGTCATATTGGGTCAAAGCAGAGGTTAGTTTTTGGGAGGCCCAAGGCCTTCTATCCCCACCACTCATCCCACCCACACACAAAAATGCCGGGCCCAGGATTCCTCCACCCCTCACTTACCCGGACGCTGAGGATCCACTGGCGAGGCCTAGGCCCAGGCCTTGAAGTCTCTGCCTTGTGTAGACCGAGTCTGTGGCAAGTTTCCAATCTAGGTCACAAATACCTGGCAAGATCCTAAAAGAGATTCCAAGCTGTTTATCCCAGGGATAAGCAGTGGATTTCCCCTTTAATAATGGTTAATGGACTTTTATTTTGCTGGATCTTGTCCAAACCTTTGTTAACCCCAGGTACACTAACAGCTTTCACCATATCCTCTAGCAACAAATTCAAAAGTTTAATTATGATTTGAGTAAAAAATATCTTCTCCTATTTGTCTTAAATGTACTGCCTTGTAGCTTCATTGCATTTCCCCCCTAGTCTTTGTACTTTTGGAAAGAGTACCCAACCAAGTCCTCTTTCCCGTTTCACTCTAGTCATTATTTTATAGATCTCTATCATATCTCCCCTCCACAGTTTCTTCTCCAAGCTGAAGAGTCCTAACCTCTTTAGTCTATCTTCTTTATCATTTTGGTCTCAGTTCTCGGTAACCTTTTCTATTTCTGCTGAATTTTTGAGGTGCGGTGACCAGAATTGCATACAATACCATGGAGTGATATAGAGGCATTATGA
Organism: Rhinatrema bivittatum; assembly: GCF_901001135.1. NCBI lineage: Eukaryota > Metazoa > Chordata > Amphibia > Gymnophiona > Rhinatrematidae > Rhinatrema > Rhinatrema bivittatum. The sequence goes on along the minus strand of NC_042616.1, from coordinate 783,113,226 downwards.
TAATCTCTGTTTTATTCTCCATTCTTTCCCTAATAATGCTTAGCTTTCTGTTTGCTCTCTTGGCCGCTGCCACTCTGTTACTGAACCTCACACTGGGGTCCTCCATAGGCTATGAGAGCAAGTATTCTTCTTTATGGCTGTTCCAAACTTATTTATTTATTTATTTAACACTTTTTTATACCGACCTTCATAGTAAATAAACCATATCGGATCGGTTTACATAAAACAAGGGTATAACAGAAGCAATAAATAAAAGTAATTAACAAGAGAAGAGAATAAGATAAAGTTACATTTAACAAGGAGTAAAAACTTGGGAAGCTTAAAAGCTGGAAGGAAGTTAAATGCCAAAAAATAATTAAAGAAGCATAGTCCAAAAGGAATTTGGATTAAAGCAAGATGCTTTAATCAGTAAGTGCCAGAGTTCTTCGTTTGAATGGTTGTCAGACTTTAATCTTCTACGTCCAAGTGTGGATAAAGAAGACTAAGGGTTGTCTGGAGGATCATCGAAGGCTTGGAGGAATAGCCACGTCTTAAGTTTTTTCTGAATGTAATGAGACAGGGTTCTAGTCGGAGGCTTGAAGGAATGTTGTTCCAAATAGATGGACCTGCTATTGAAAAAGCTCGGTCTTTGGTCGAGGAAAGGCGTGAGGCTTTAGTTGGGGGGTAGTTCAAAGTACCTTTATGATTATCTCTAATTGGCCTATTGGAGGAATGAAGTTTGAAGGGTATTTCAAGGCTGAGATGGAGTTGGTGATGGATGGATTTATGTATTAGGGTAATTGCTTTGTAAAGGATTCTGAAATTTACAGGTAGCCAATGTAGGTTTCTGAGGATGGGTGAGATGTGATTTCCGCGGCTGGTGTTGGTCAGTAATCTCGCTGCAGCATTTTGAATCATCTGAAGCGGTTTAATGGTCGATTTGGGTAGGCCAAGGAGGAGGGCACTGCAATAGTCAATCTTGGAGAATAACAACGCCTGGAGTACTGTTCTGAAATCTTTGAAAAAAAGAAGTGGCTTGAGTCGTTTCAGAACCTGGAGTCTGTAAAAACAGTCTTTGGATGTAGTATTAACCATTTTCTTAAGGTTTAGTCTATTATCGAGAATTACTCCTAGATCTCTCACCTGCTTATGAGTGATGAATGTGTTGTGAGGGAATGGTATGGGAATATTTTCTTCATTTGCTGAGATGAGGAGGAGGAGCTCCGTCTTTGAAGAGTTAAAGACCAGATTTAATCTATTGAGGAGGTTAGTGATAGATAGATAGATATATAGATACCAAGAATAAACTAGTGCTTCTCTGGATGCATCTCCAGTCACACTTTCCCATGCTTTTCCTCTTTCCTCCAAAACTCCCAGTAGCCCCCGGTCACATTTCCAGCTAAACTGAGAGATGGACCGGAATGCACAGCTCTAGGTTTCTGGAACAAATTCAAGCACAGGGGCCACATTAAATTAGCACACCCTACATTAAGGATTAATGCACATTGTGGCCATCCCAAATCGCTTGATATATTACCCTCTTTTACTGCCGTTTGGCTATCCTGCTCTCTCCACCCTCAGAACTGTTATCCAAACTTCCCCATTTAGTGAACATTTTCTAGTCTGTAGAAAAACTTAAGTAATTTCATTATGTGGGCAAAACCATATCTCTTGATACTCCCATTTTAAGTGTATGCATAAATAATGCAGTCAAACTCCGCCAAAATGATGGTCTGCAGCCACTGAGAATATTTACTTTGTTTTTATTGATGAATCTTTGCAGACAGCTCAGTTGTCAGGCTGCCAAAAGAAATGAAAACTGCTGAAAAGTATGGAATGCATGCATAAGTAAGATGCTGATAAAGAGTTCAGGAAATTCGCTCTGAGCATTTATCAGGATTTTTTTTTTTTTCACGGTTGCGACTGCACATCCATTTGTGCTTATCCAAAACTCCCCAGCCTGCCAGCTGAGCGGAGGCGCTCACATCATCCGCCTTTTTTAGGGCCTGCTAATCTCCAAAGTTTCACAAGTTTCCGTGCTGCCCTGGGTGGATGTGGTATAAAGGTAAGATGCACTTTACTGCAGACCTAATCAATGGGAAGCATGGAGGGGAGAGGAGGGTTTACTTCAAACGCAAATCTGTCAATACGCTGGCCTTTTAATCATGCTGAAAATAGAGCAAATCCATACCACACAGAGGTCTGAGAGATTTTTTTGTTTTTCAATTATTTATGTATCCCCCAAACACCTTCCACTTTTCTCTAATGGTGTAATTTATTCGAGGATATGCTTTCATTTTATTTTTAGTTGCAAGAAAGCGTCATAACTAAAAATGGGCACGTATTGGTTTCTGGTCAGCTAGTGCTCTGAAGAGAAGACTGCTGTTAAAAGCATAGTGCTGAGTTTAAAAATATCCCAGTAAGCACCAAAGTAAGACCTCCTTGCTGACTACAAAATCCCTATTCATAAAATGTGTTTCACAAACAAATATCTATTGAATGTTATGCAGTATTACTAGGCATCTGGTATTAAAAAAAAAAAAAAAAAGTGACCTCAGCATGCCATATATGAACAAAAAGTTCATTATTAGAACATAATCATGCCAAATCGAAACATTTGCTAAGCACAGTTATGTGTTAATAAAGGTTTTCTCAATGGCCAGAAAAGGAGTTTTGCAGCAGTATTCTTGGATTTCTGAGCGATCTCCAATCCAATAACATGTTCTTGGGAGTCAATACATACATTGGAATTATTTGTACATGTCCGCTCTATATTTAAATCCACCTGGGCTACCTCAGCTTTGTCCATATTCTCAGAATTAGGAAACTAATTAGGATACTGTTGATTTTCCCCCCTGCTGTAATTTAAAAGCTGCTCTATTTCCTTTTTTTACCTGTTAGTGCCAGCAGCCAGGCTCCATGTTGGTTAAGGTGGAGCTCACACTGCTGGAATAGGCTCTTCCCTCCCCAAAACGTTCCCTAGTACCTAATAAATCTAGAGCTCTCCTTCCCGTGTCACTGTATCATGTACGCATTGAGACTCCGGAGAGCTCAGCTTGCCTCTGGAGTTCTGTGCCTGGAACCGGGAGTATTTCCAAGAATGCTACCCTGGAGACACTGGCTTTTGGTTGTTTATGTAGCTGCCTAAATTTAGCCTCCAGCACCTCCCTCCTGCACCTTCTTATGTCATTAGTACCCCTAACGATCAAGACAGCTAGATCCTCCCCAGCAGTATCTAATATCTTATCTAGGCAATGCGTGAGGACCATGACCTTCACACCAGGCAGGCAAGTTACCAGGCAATGTTCATGGCAGTCAGTCACCCAGCTCTCTAGATTCTCAATGATTGAATCACCAATAAGAATGGCAGGCGGTATTTAGCTAATGGCTGCCTTGTGTTGTTTTGTATGGTTGCATGTTTAACTTGTTGTATGGTTATGTTTTATGAATATTTTTTGAATGTTTTTATGTTACCCACCCTGAACGTAAAGTGTCTGGAGGATACAGGCTATAAGACGTTTAAATAAATAAACAAATAAATAAAATAACGTTCTGGACACACAACCCTGAATGAAACATCCTTGATGCAAGATCTTAGTGTTCTCTTCATAAAGGCATACTGCACCTACTAACCCCTTTACAGTGTTGCTCTCAAAGATATTAAAATAGAACCGGCCCATGACTTTTGGCTGTCCATCATTCAGACACTTCCTAATCCTGTCAACCACTTTAGTTTCCATTCCTAAACTGATCGGTTCATCACATCCAGAAAATATGGGCCCTTTTGATTTAATAAAACAAGAGCAAGCTTTTCAGTGGAGGAAGCCTTGCCTCCCCTTATGCCTCTGTTTTGTGAATGTGCAAACCAAGGTTTAGAGTTATGGTAATTATGCCTTTTTCACTATTTACACTGAAAGAAGTATAACCCCTGTCCCGGACATCTTTTGGGGAATGGGGGCACAGGAGGAGGGTCATGGACCATGCAAAAACCCCATGACCTCCCAGGGGGGAGGGGAAGTCAAGCTTTTCAAGGCCCTTGGGACTTTGTGACTCTCTGGGGCTCTTCTGCACATCAGTCCAGTCACACAAAAACCACTCTTCACTCCCAGGCTGTTGTTCTAAATAAAGTCTTTACTACAAACAGGTGGCAGGAAAAAACACAAAGTCCAACAGTACACTAGTGGGTAGTGCACTACAGCAAAGTCCACAAAGCATCAAACAATAAACCCAGTCTCTTTTCACAAACTTCAAAACTTTTTCCCACAAAGGCAAACTCTCGGGGAAGGTACCCTTCTACCCTAGGCACTCTCAGTACCTTTTTGGTTTGCCAATTTTCTATTTTCCTTTCCCTTTCTCCCCTTTATAAAGCCATTGACTGATTGGTAAGAATATAAGAACATAAGAATATAAGACATGACACACTGGGTGAGACCAAGGGTACATCAAGCCCAATATTCTGTTTCCAACAGTGGCCAATCTAGGTCACAAGTTCCTGGCAGGATCCCAATGGGTAAATAGATTCCAAGCTACTTATCCCAAGAATAAGTAGAAGATATCTGCAATTCCACTATAATAATGATTTATGGAGGTTTCCTCTAGGAATTTGTCCAAACTGTTTTTAAACACAGCTCACTAACAGCTTTCACCACATTCTCTGGCAACAAATTCCAGAGTTTAATTATGCGCCAAGTAAAAAAATATTTTTTATTAGTTTTAAATGTATTATCTAGTAACTTCATTGTGTGTTCCCTAGTTTTTGTACTTTTTGAAAGAGTAAATAATTGATTAATGTTTACTTGTTTCATTCCACTCATTATTTTATAAACTTCTATCATATCTCCCCTCAACTGACTCTTTGCCAAACTAAAGATGTAATATTTGTGGACATTTGCTGCTGTGGTAAGATTGGAGTAACCTATGAGGAAGGCCCATAGGAAGAGACTGGATTGGGTCTTTACCTGTACCAACTAGGGATGTGCATTCATTTGAACGAAATAGGAAATAAAGATGATATTTCCTATTTTGTTGCATTTTGGGGAGCTGACAAAATGAAAGGAAAATCCACAAAAATTTGTGTGGTTTTCCTATTGTTTTGTTTTTTTTTGGAGGGGGGGGGAGAAAGGGCACATTTAAAAATAAAAAACCCCAAACCCACCCCAACCCTTCAAATTTAATTAATTACAAACCCCCACCATCCCGACCCCGCAAGACTTGTCGAAAGTCCCTGGTAGTCCAGCGGGGATCCTGGGAGTGATCTCCCCCTCTCGGGCCGTCAGCTGCCAGTAATCAAAATGGCACAGGCCATCCATTGCTCCTACCATGTGACAGGAGCCGACCAATGGCACCGGTAGCCCCTGTCACATGATAAGGGCAAAGAGCCACCAGCACCATTTTGATTACTGGCAGCCGACGACCCGAGAGGGGCAGATCGCTCCCGGGACCCCCGTTGGACCACCAGGGACTTTTGGTAAGTCTTGGGGGGGGTCGGGAGGGTGAGGGGATTATAGTTAAATAATTTGAACGGTTGGGGTGGGGTTTTTTGTTTTTTTTTATTTTTCCCAAAATAGAAACGAAAAACATTTTCAGGTTCCTGGAGTGGACCGAAATGGCCCACCCCAGACCCGAAAACGAAACACCAACAAAAAAAAAATTGTGTGCACATCCCTTTCTCGGATTGAGTCCTCAGGTTTCGGAGGCCGGCAGGTCCTAGGCAAGAGTCTCTCAGGCAAAGGCAGAACAAAGGTCAAGGTTCAGGCTAAAGTCTGAAAAGGCAGCAAGCATTAATGGTAGAATGGTGGAAATCCAGGCGGGGATCAATATCCAAAGGTCAAACCATGGGTAGGCCAGAGATCGAAGAGAAGGACATACAGCAGGTTGAGAAGGAGGCAAGGAGCTGGATAGGATGAGGAGAGGCTGGGCTGGAAGTCGAGGTCAGGCTGGGCTGAAAGATGAGGCAAGGCTGGGCTAGAAGATGAGGCAAGATGAACCAGGAACACAAGCAGCAACATACACTACACTGAAGCAAGAGACCTGTTGCTGAGGCAAAGAAGAGACATCCAAGAGGTCCTTTAGTAGGGCAGAGGCTGGTGATGTCATCCAAGGGTGCCATGTTCTTTTTCTACTAGGGGACCTTTAAATGGTACAAGGTCGGGCGTGTGTGCTCCTAAGGAGGACGCAGGAGGAGACCGTTCAGATGGTGTCCTGTTATGCGACTGGTGTGAGAAAGGGCCTCAGGCACCAATAGCATCAGGGTGAGTGTGGCGGCTTGTGGGGATGTCTTGCAAGCCACCAAATGGAACAAAAGAGTTCTTTAGCTTTTCCTCATATAGGAATTATTCCATCCCCTTTATCATTTTGATTGCTCTTCTCTGTATCTTTTCTAATTCTGTTATATCTTTTCTGAAATGTGGTGACCAGAACCGCACACAATTCTCAAGATGAGGTCGAACCATTGAGCAATACAGAGGCATTATGATATTTTCTGTTTTATTCTCCATTCCTTTTCTAATAATCCCTAGTATTCTATTTGCTTTCTTGGCTGCTGCTGCCCACTGGGCAGAAGATTTCAACATATTATCAATTAGGGGGTGGGAAGGGGGTAAATATTGTTCTGCTTTTCATTTCATTTTTAGGGGGCTTTTTCCCCATGAATTTCATTTTGGGTAATGTTTATTTCATTTCTTTACTTTCAAAAAAATGAAAGAAACATTGAAAGAAACCCCATAAATGAGAAACAAAAAAGAAATGGAGCCTTCAGGGCATCTTGTGCTCCCCACCCATCCTTCCCCCCCAGAAAAATGCTGTGACCTCTGGAGTCTTCTCCCAGGTAATGCTGGGAGCAGTATGCAGATGAGCCTTCCAGTCCTCTTCTGCTGCAAACGGTGCAGGGCCTCTGGAAGTTGGGGATGTGGAGTTCAATCCCTGGATCGCTTTCTGTAACCTCTGGAGTCCTCTCCTGGGGGATGCTGGGAGCAGTATGCAGATGAGCCTTCCAGTCCTCTTCTGCTGAAAATGGTGCAGGGCCTCTGGAAGTTGGGGATGTGGAGTTCAATCCCTGGATCGCTTGCTGTAACCTCTGAAGTCCTCTCCTGGGGGATGCTGGGAGCAGTATACAATGATCGTTCCAGTACTCTTCTTCTGCAAAGGGTGTAGGGTCTCTGGAAGCTGGAGATGTGGAGTTCAATACCCGGATCACCTGCTGTGGCATCTGGAGTCCTCTCCCGGGGGATGCTGGGAGCAGTATGCAGATGAGCCTTCTGGTCTTCTTCTACCGCATAGGGTGTGGTGGCTCTGGAAGCTGGGGCTGTGGAGTTAATTGAATCCCAGCTACCAGATCTTCGACCACTCTTCAAGCTTTCTTTCATCTCTTTTAATTCACTCTACTTATTCAGGCCTATCCACTCTGTTGCAGATCTTATTATCATCCGCAAATAAACATACTTTACCTTCTATCCCTTCTGCAATGTCACTCACAAAGATATTGAACAGAACAAGTCCCAACACCTGTCCTTGTGGCACTCCGCTTAACATGGCTCTCTCTTCAGAGTAGGTCCCATTTACCATTATACGCTGTTTCCTATTGGCAAACCAATTTGTAATCCTCACCACCAACTTGGCGCTCACTCCCAACCTTCTCATTTTATTCACAAGCCTCCTAAAAGGGATCATATCAAAAGACTTGCTGAAATCCAAATAGATCACATTGAGGCTCTTCCTCGATCCAATTCTCTATTCACCGAATGAAAACAAAATCAGATTTGTCTGACAGAACCTTCCCCTGGTGAATCCATGCTGCCTCGGGGCCAGCAACACTCCATATTGTAGATAGTTCACTATCTTTTCCTTCAGCAGCATCTCTTTAATTTTACCACCACTGAGTGAGGCTAAATGGCCTGTAGTTTTTAGCCTCCTCTCTGTTACCACTCTCGTGAAGTGGGACCACCACTGCTCTTCTCCAATCCTGCGGCACCACTCTCATTTCCAGGGATCTATTGAAAAGGTCCTTCAACCGAAACCACCAGCACATGTCTGAGCTCCCTCAGTATCCTGGGATGCACCTCATATGACCCCATGGCCTTGTCAACTTTCAGTTTGCCTAGCTCTTCCCTTACATTCTGTTCCATAAATGGATTTTCATCTACCCCATCCCCATCTACGATCTTGTCTACCAGCAACTGTTCTCCATAGTCTTCTTTAGTGAACACCAAACTGAAGTATTTGTTTAATATTTCTGAAATTTCTTCATCTCTTTCCACACATTGTTATTTGTCACTTTTCAATTTCAACATACCTCTTCGGACCTTCCTTCTTTTTCTGATATATCTCAAAAATGTTTTGTCACCTTACATTATCTCTTTGGCAATCCTTTCTTCCACATGTCCTTTTGTTTCCAGATTTCTTTCTTCTTCCCCCTCAGTTTTACTAGGTATTCTTCCCTGTATTCCTCTTTTTGGGATTCTTTATACTTTTTGAACGTTGTTCTTTTTGCCTTTATTTTGTCAGCCACTTCCTTTGAGAACCAGATCAGTTTATTTTTCCTCTTTCTCTTGTTTTCTTTTCTAACATATAGATTTGTTGCCTTCATAATAGCTTCTTTACATTTGTCCCACTATTGTTTCACCTCACCCATTTTCTCCCAGACTTCCAGTTTTTCCTCTAGGAAAATTCCCATTTTGACAAAGTCTGTATTTGTGAAATTCAAAACTTGGGTCTTCATGTGTCTTCATTGTATCCTGTTTGCAATATCATAACATGCTGCCAGATGACCACTGGTTTTCATGTGGGCACCTTGATCATCTAATGGTCCAACTGACTCCCGCAAAGGTTTTTTTTAATTTTGAATGTACCTGAAAAAGATTTTATTTTGAGTTTTTGCTTCCACGGCAATCTTCTTTTCAAATTCTCTCTTTGCCTTCCTTAGCAATGCTTTGCATCTAATTTGCCAGTGCTTATGCTGTTTGCCGTTTTCTTCATTCAGATCTCTTTTTCATTTCTTTAAAGATGTTCTTTTAGCTATTATAGCCTCTCTCACCTTACTTTTTAACCATGCTGGTTGTCATTTAGACTTCCTTCCATCTTTTCTAATACGTGGAATACATCTGGTCTGGGCTTCCAAGATAGTATTTTTAAACAATGAAAATCTCACAAACCTAAGGAGGCTAAAAGTGCAATATGTTAACTATTGGAAAAAGAAAATTGCACCCAAAATATTTCAAATCACATCACATAAACCAATATTTTTTTGTTTTGGAGGAAAACACTTCAGATGCCAAATCTGTGAAGCCTCATAGAGTTGGTAAAGGACAAAATCATAAGTCAGAAAAACATCCTGTTTTTTTATTTTTATGTGAACCCTACCTAGTTATCATTTGTTAATTACACCTTGTGATTCCTTAGAAATTAATTTACAAATTTCTGGAAGCAACTATTGTCAATAAAAAAAAGCCATCATCATTGTTAAATAATTTATAAATTTTGAATATCTTTCAAACTCAAGATATTTAGTTTCTGTTTTGTTAGGCAGTTCTTATAAGATGAACAACTTTCTACATATGTTGCACTGGAGGTGGAGCCTTAGGCCTGGCACAGGATTGGTACAGCTCTCTGAGGGTTCCCAGAGGGCACCTGTTGCCAGGAGGCGGAGCACACAAGGAGACTGAGGCTAGCTGGAGCTTCGCCAATAACAGTCTGGGGGCTCCGTGGGTTGAGCCCTTGGATTTCCAGACCGCCTGGGCTTAGGTGGGCCTTGGAGGGTCTCCCGGAAAGGTAGCAGAGAGGTGTGCCCACCAAGAGCAAAGGTGCATGGCTAGTGGAGAACAGATAAGCTAGACCGGAACTGAGTGTACCAGAGACTACTGGAACAGAACAGGAGCTGAAGGACCTCCAGTCAAGATAGGTAGTGCCTAGCGATCTAGCTTGGAGTGACATCAGAACAGGCATGCCTGGTGGTCACAGGAGAAGCATAGAGAGTATCTGAGTAAAGCGCAAGGGTCAAAGCCAGGGTATCTGTCCGAGGGTGGTCAGCCAAAGTAAGAGTCAGTTCCAGGTATCAGTCCGAGCGTGGCTGGGACGCACAACAGTATCCCCACTTCTAGGCCTCCCCCTTACCAGCTTAGGCTTCTCAGGGTGTTGTTTGTGGAAGGCTTGGAGAAGAGTTTTGTCCATGATGTGGTGGGAGGGCTCCCATGAGTTTTCCTCTGGTCTGAAGCCCTCCCACGCCAGGAGGTACTCCCAATGTTCTCTTCGGCGGCGATTGTCCAGGACCTCCTGGACCTGGAGGGTGGCCTCAGGCTCAGCTGAGAGCTGAGTGGGTGGTGTCGGTCTTTGAGACGGCCAGGATAGGACTAGGGGATTGAGCAGGGATACATGGAATGTATTGTGAATTCCAAGGCTTGCTGGTAGCTTTAGCTGGTATGTTATAGCCCCCACTCGATGTAAGATAGGAAATGGTTCCACATACTTCGGGGCCAATTGTTGAGAGGGCAGCCGGAGGCGGATGTGCCACGTGCTGAGCCAAACCTTCTGTCCCGGCAAAAATACTGGGACGGCCCGAAGGTGGGTGTCCGTCCCTCATTTGGCATGATTGGCCGCTTGGCAGAGACGTTCTTTCACCTGATCCCATAGCTGATGGATGGTCTGGGCCATGGACTGCACTGCAGGAGATGGCATGCTGAGTGGGACTGGAAGAGGCAAGTGGGGCTGCCGACCAAAAACCACCACAAATGGAGAAGTCCCAGTGGCGGATGCGACGTGGGTGTTGTGTGACAACTCTGCCCATGGGAGAAGATGGACCCATTTGTCTTGTTGGTCATTATTGTAGGACCAGAGGAAGGCCTTCAGGGAGCGGTTGGCTCTCTCAGCCTGGCCGTTGGCCTGCGGATGGTAGGCGGAGGTCAAGTTCAAAGTAGTATTGAATTTTCTGCAGAGGTATCTCCAGTACTTTGCCGTGAACTGAGGGCCACGGTCCGAGAAAATCTCTTGCGGCAATCCATAGAGATGGAAGACATGATTCAGGAAGAGTCGGTGAGTTCAGGAGCCGAAGGTAGGCCGGGTAAAGGCACAAAATGGGCCATTTTGGAGAAACGGTCTATTATGACCCAGATTACGGTATGACCCTTGGAGGGGGGCAACTCTACAATGAAGTCTGTAAAAAGACTTGTACAAGGTTCTATGGGTGCTGGAATGGGCTGAAGAAGCCCCCATGGAAGTCCAGTAGGTGGGTTTTGTTGATCGCAGACAGGACAAGAGTCTACATATTTTCAGGAGTCCTTTGTCATAGTAGCTCACCAGTAGTGACTGCAGCATCTCGAGGATTTGGGCCCAGCCGGGATAGCTAGAAGACAGGAGTCATGGGCCCAGTGAAGCATTTGCTCTCAGAGGTGGTGAGGCACCACAGTCTTTCCAGCAAGCACGGTGGTGGTTACTGTGATGGAGATGCAATCAGGACCGATGATGTGGGCTGGAGTTTCAGGGGTATCTTCCGGCTCTACAGAGCGAGAAAGTGCATTGGCACGAAGATTCTTATCAGCCGGGCAGTAGCATAGTTCAAAGTTGAACCATGCGAAGAAGAGGGCCCAGCAGGCCTGTCTTGCATTCAGTAGTTGAGCCTCTTTCAGATGTTCTAAATTCTTAAGATCGGTGTAGATGGTGAACTTGTGTTGGGCTCCCTCAAGCCAGGGGCACCACTCCTGGAGGGCCAACCTAATGGCCAGGAGTTCACAATCACCAATTGTGTAGTTGTGTTCTGCAGGTGAAAACTTGTGGGAATAGAACGAAAATGGAACAAGGGCTCCCTTGGTGGAGTATTGACTAAGGACCACCCCAGCGCCAATGGCGGATGCGTCAACTTCGACGATGAAGGGGCAGTTCGGGTCTGGATGGCGGAGACATGGGCTGGTGCGGAAGGCCTCCTTAAGTGCCTGGAATATGGACTGGGCTTTGGGACTCCACTCCCGGAGGTCACAGTCATGGAGGTGAGTGGAGCTGCCAGCATGGAGTAGTCTGCAATAAAGTGACGGTAGTCGTTCATGAATCCTAAGAACCTTTGTAGAGCCCGCAGACCAACCGGCTGGGGCCAGTCCTGAATACCTTGGAGCTTGTCCGGATCCATGGTGAATCCTTGGCTGGAAATGATGTAACCCAGGAATGGGAGACTAGACTGTTCAAAAAGGCATTTTTCAAGTTTAGTATAGAGATGGTGGTCCCTAAATCACTGAAGAACGATTTGGACATGAGAGCAATGGGATTCCAGGCCTTTGGAGAAAATCAAGATGTCATCTAAATAGACTATGACGAAGGAGTATAGGAGGTCCCGGAAGTTCTCATTGATCATCCTCTGGAAGATGGCAGGAGCGTCGCATAGCCCAAAGGGCATTACTACATACTCGCAATGTCCATCCCGCGTATTAAACGTGGTTTTCCATATATCCATATATCCATATATCCATATATCCCTCCCCCCACCCTTCCCCAGCACCCCGCAGCCTCTCCCCTACCCCTCCCCTCTCCTCCTCCAAACAGCCTTTCCTTGAAAGTGCCATTGCCTTAATGTTCTCTTATACCCCTACCCCCTCCTCTCCTTTCCCCTCCTCCCTCCCCCCTTCCCCTTCTCCCTGCCCCTGCATTTAATATTGTAAATAAGTTCATATGTTAAGCTCTTAAGTGCACATGCATCCTTAACATTCTGATGCATACCTAAACTTAACATGGATAATCATTATCGAGTTCGTTTTACAAAGTTGTATCCCTGCTCGTTGACTCTCTCTATCCTTGTTCCTCGTTCATTGTAATATCGTTGACTCTCTCTATCCTCGTTCATTGTAATTTCCTTTCTCAGTTAATTGTAAACCGACATGATGTGTCCTATGAATGCCGGTATATAAAAAGTGTTAAATAAAAATAAATAAAATAAATAAAAAATATCCTCGGGTTGAATGCAGACCAAATTATAGGCCCCACGTAGGTCCAACTTGGTAAAGATTCGAGCCCCCTGGAGCCAATCGAACAGCTCACTGATGAGTGGCAGTGGGTCCCGGTCCTTGCAGGTAATGGCATTCAGGCCTCTGTAGTCAATACATGGCCTTAAGGTGCCGTCTTTCTTTTTCACAAAAAAGAACCCGGCGCCCGCCGGGGATGTAGAGGGTCTAATAAAACCTTTGGCTAGATTTTCCTTAATATAGGCGGACATAGCCTGGGTCTCTGGAAGTGAGAGAGGGTAAGTTCTGCCCTTGGGAGGTATGCTACCGGGTAGTAGTTTGATTGGGCAGTTGAACTTCTGGAGTGTCAGCTTGCTGTTTGGAAAAGACGTCTTGATAGTTTGCGCAGGGTGTGGGTAACCCAGGAAGGGGCATGGACATTAGAACCAGAATGGACAGGGACACCCATCGGTAAGCTGGAGTGACTCCCAATCAAAGTGTGGGGAGTGCAGTTGTAGACATGGTAGACCAAGGACAATGGGGTTTACTGACCGCTTGAGGATCATAAGCGTTATCTCTTCTTCGTGGAGAGTCCCTATGGGTGTGATGGGTGATGCGATCAGGTAAAGGTTCTCCATGATGGAGGCAATTCACAAAGGCACCTCAAGAGGTTATGTAGAAATTTGGAGTAGTGTAACAAGTTCCTTGAGAATGAAATTCCCACCAGCCCCAGTATCCACGAGGGTGGTGGTAGAGAAGGAGTATGCCTCCCTGAGAAGGGAGACAGGCAGGAAAAGTTGAGGGCCGGTAACCGTAATGCCCAAGCTCGGGGACCCCCGCCGGGCTTAGGCTTTGGAGTTTCCCGCATGCACCGGACTGGTCTGGATGATGGCCAGGACCCCCACAGTAGAGGCAGAGACCGGACTTCCGTCTTCGGAGGCGTTCCTCGGGAGTAAGACGACCACGGTTGATTTGCATCGGTTCTTCTTTTGGCGGGGTAGCCGCTGATGATGCCCATGATCTGGGGCTAATGGTCCCAGGTGGTTCCAAGGCCGGTCGTCGGCTGGGTTTTACTTCCCGGTTCCGCTCCCAGAGGCGGTGGTCAATCCGCCCAACTAAAGAGATGAGGTCCTCCAGTAAGGTTGGAATCTCTCAGGCTGCCAACTCGTCTTTCAGAGCGGGTGACAAGCCCTTGAGATAGAGTGTCCACAGGCAGTCTACCTGCCATCCCATGGTTCATAACTCCACGGTGTACTCTGAGAGGGAATGGAACCCCTGGCAGAGGTGGAGAAGATTTTGGCCGGCTACCACCTGTCAGCCAGGATCATTGAAGGTGCATCAGAACGTGGAAATGAATTGAGGGAGCTGCTGGAGTACGGAGTCAGAACGCTCCCAAAGTGCGGAGGCCCAGGCTAGGGCTTTCCCTTCCAAACAAGATAAGATAAAAGTAATCTTTTTTACTTCATCTGGGAATAAAGAAGGCTGTAATGCAAAATGCATGTAGCATTAGTTGATAAAACCCCGGTAGAGATGAGAATCTCCATTGAAATGGGGAGGAGCTGGGAGGGCCAGCAGTGCCCGTGAGGGCGATGAGGCAGAGGAAGTGCTGTTGGCTAGTCTCTCTGGGTTGGCCATGGCAGACTCTTCGATGTATGATCGTAGTCTCTCTACCAAGGTGGCCAATGCCTCAAGGAATTGCTGTTGCTCCAGGACACACGTAGCCAGGCCTGGAATAGCCTGTAAGGCGGAGGACTCTGCCAAGTTCATGGCCTTGGCAACTTGTTGTGCTGGAGGTGGACCCTTGGCCTGGCGCAGGATTGGTACGGCTCTCTGAGGGTTCCCAGAGGGCGCCTGCCGCCAGGAGGCGGAGCACACGAGGAGACTGAGGCTAGCTGGAGCTTCGCCAATAACAGTCTGGGAGCTCCGTGGGTTGAGCCCTTGGATTCACGGATTGCCTGGGCTTAGGTGGACCTCAGAGAGTCTCCCGGAGAGGTAGCGGAGAGGTGTGCCCACCAAGAGCAAAGGTGCATGGGTAGTGGAGAACAGATAAGCTAGACCAGAACTGAGTGTACCAGAGACCACTGGAACGGAACAGGAGCTGAAGGACCTCCAGTCAAGATAAGTAGCGCCTAGCAGTCTAGTTTGGAGAAGGCCACGAGTGACGTTAGAACAGGCGGGCCTGGTGGTCACAGGAGAAGTAAAGAAAGTGTCCGAGTAGAGCGCAAGGGTCAAAGCCAGGGTATCCATCCAATGGAGATCAGCCAAAGCAAGTTCCAGGTATCAGTCCAAGCATGGTCAGTATCAAGCAGAGGTCAGTTCCAGGTATCAGTCCGAGCATGTTCAGTATCAAGCAGACGTCAGATCCAGGTAGCGGTCCAAACATGGTCAAAGGCAAGCCAAGGTCAGTATCGAGAAACAGTACAAGAAGGTACAACCTGGGTAGCGGAACAAAAACGCTAGAACACAGGAAGGACCACGGGAACAGGAGGAACGCAGGAGGACTGGAAGACACAGAAACACAGGAATGCAGGAACACTGGAACAAGCACAGGAACAAGGAAGGCAGGAACACTGGAACAAGCACAGGATCAAGGAAGCAGGAACACAGGACAGCAACTAGCTTCACAATACTTGACAACCCATTTGCCAAGGCGAGGAACTGTGGGAAGACTCTCGCCTTTTAAGTGGTGTTCAAGTGACGTCATTGGGAGGCGTCCGGCCCGAGGTTCCCTCCCTGGGCCCTTTAAAGGAGGGAACATGGGTGGCACATGCGCCTAGGGGCGGGACCAAGGACGCCGAGGACACGGAGCCCTGATAGGAGCTCCTCTGTGAGGCCTGCAATGACGGAAGTGTGCGATGAAGGTGCAGAGGATGCAGTGAGCTGGCTGCAGTAGCAAAAGAGGAGTGCCCGGAGCTCATGGATGGAAGCGCGAGGTGAGCAGGCCTGGTCGTGGCACCAGCGCGGCTGGGACGCTCAACACCATATCAAACTTTCAAGTTGAAAAACCTCTGACCTGGCCAGTGTTTTGCCTTGGCAGCTGTTTCAGGGAGTAAAACTTCTGCTTCCACAATTTCTATCATACAATCACAAAAATTCATCAGAAGAAAAGATAAAGTAAAAAACATAATTTTGCTTAAAACCCTCTTAAACTTACCAGAAAAACAATATGTTTTAAAAAAAAAAAAAAACAAATGAAACTCCTTTGTGGCCAATGCCTACAGACAACTTGATCAAGTGAAACCCAGTAGCTAAAACTTAAACAGTGAATAAGACCCAATTGTGTGTACCCTGCCGTTTGTTGTTATGATTGGTCCTTCATCATGTCAATCCAAATGTTGATCAATTAAAATGCTTGTTTGAACCTTTTATATTAATTCAATGGCAAAGAACCTTTGCAAAACTCCACCCCTTATAGGTCCTTTAAAATGTTAATAAAGTCCCAAGCCAATAGAAAAACCTTGCCTTATAGCCATAGACGCTGCCTTAAAATTTCTTATCACTTTTGTTGATTCGAATCATTCTTGATATATAGTGCACTATCCCTGAAAATGTTCTTATTGTTATAATTAACCTTTCATGTCACTATATTAAAAATATACCTTGTATGTTGATGTCACACCATCTATTCACCTATCAGACCCTACAGATATCATAGATATTAGTGACCAGTACGAATATATTTTATAATTTTTTATTTTGTTTTATATTTTTTAGTTTTACTTCTGGAGAAAAACTTTTACAAATTTTAATTAAATCATTTTTATAAATTTTATGCCAATTATGCCAATATTGATATTTCATAAATCCCACAAAATGTCTCCTGATATAATGTCTCACATTGGACATTAAAAATTCTAAGCGCTGATAACTGTAGTTGCTCTTAAATAAAAAAAAAATACCTCAGTGAACTCTCCTTTACTAGTTTTCTACTGGTTGTCACATTATTATTTTTTTAGACTTTTTACTAATATTATGATCTTCACGATTGTGTGTTGTGTAATCTATTTATAAAAATTGTCCTCATTCGATATTAGCATTTATCATTGCAGTTCCATACTTGCAAGTTCAAATATCCGTTGTTGTTTTTGCTGTATAAGACTCTTGTTTTTTTGCCCCCGTGTGGATAACCCCAAACCATTTCCACAGCAAAAAAACTTCAATTATTCAAATGTGTGGCCAAAATTGACACAATGAGACGCCATGGGCACCTCGTCTTTTCTTCTTTAAACAACTGTTATGTTATGCTGTATGGGTCCTTAAGCTCTGCGTCCTACTCTATGTCCATGCTTTCCCACATACCACAAATGTTGAGGCTCAAGTCATAAAATATGTCAGCTTGTAACATTTGCTAGTACTCGGATGTACAAATTGAGATAAATTGATGGTGACCTGACAGACTTGGCAATGTCCACATTTGTGATGACCCTTTAAAGGAGTTGCATTTTCTTTTGCAGGCGATTGACCTGGTACTCACAGAGAGGAATTTTGTTGCCTATGGTACAGGAGTGGGAACTGGTGATCATCAAATTATGTGATTCAACCTTATCATTCATGGAAAGTTGAGCGTCTTGGAGTTTAGGAATGTCAGCACTGTTAAAATGGAGGAGTACTTCTGAAAGAGTAAATAACCGATTCACATCTACTCGTTCAAGACCTCTCATGATCTTAGACCTCTATCATATCCCCCCTCAGCCGTCTCTTCTCCAAGCTGAAAAGCCCTAACCTCTTCAGCCTTTCCTCATAGGGGAGCTGTTCCATTCCCCTTATCATTTTGGTCGCCCTTCTCTGTACCTTCTCCATCGCAATTATATCTTTTTTGAGATGCGGCGACCAGAATTGTACACAGTATTCAAGGTGTGGTCTCACCATGGAGCGATACAGAGGCATTATGACATTTTCCGTTTTATTAACCATTCCCTTCCTAATTATTCCCAATATTCTGTTTGCTTTTTTGACTGCCGCAGCACACTGAGCCGACGATTTCAATGTATTATCCATTATGACGCCTAGATCTCTTTCTTGGGTGGTAGCTCCTAATATGGAACCTAACATTGTGTAACTATAACATGGGTTATTTTTCCCTATATGCCTTACCTTGCACTTATCCACATTAAATTTCATCTGCGATTTCGTTGCCCAATTTTCCAGTCTCACAAGGTCTTCCTGCAATTTATCACAATCTGCTTGTGATTTAACTAGGAAAGTCTTGATTTTAGAACAAGGTACTTGAAAATGTAAGGGTAAAAAGATAATCATTTAGAAGATAAAAGGGATCACAGAAAAAGAACTATGAGGACTATGTGGAAAAACAGTGAGAAGTAAAGAAGACAGAAAAAATGTGCAAATAGAGTAAACTAAGCAGAAGCAATAAAGTAGGAGGTATGGTAGTGAAAGAAAGATATGCTGAGATGGGATTGTGAGACACAGAAGATAAGGAAAGAAATATGTAATTGCATTGTGTAAAAGCTGAAATAATGACAAATACTTTTGTTTAATTTTCATGAAGGAGAAAGATGATAAAGAACTGCAGACAAGTGACATCAGCGCA
This sequence comes from Rhinatrema bivittatum, assembly GCF_901001135.1. Taxonomy (NCBI): domain Eukaryota; kingdom Metazoa; phylum Chordata; class Amphibia; order Gymnophiona; family Rhinatrematidae; genus Rhinatrema; species Rhinatrema bivittatum. Next base: position 783,094,785 of record NC_042616.1, on the reverse strand, counting down.
AACATCATGAAGGGAGAGCAGACCCCTACTATTTGAACAAGAAAGAACCAGTTTGAAATGAAAAAATGAACTGGACAATGGGGACAGATGGGATGTAGCGTAGACTATTTAAAGGAGCTTAAAAAAGTGTTTGCAGCACCACTGACAATGCTGTTTAATCAGTTGCTGGAGACAGGATTGGATCCAGATGACTGGGGAAGGGCAGATGTAATACCTGTTCACAAAAGTGGCAATAGAAAGAAGGCTGTAAACTACAGGATAGTTAGCTGATCTCGGTGGTTAGGACTAAATGGAATCTTTCTTCCAGGAAAGCATTTACAATATCTTGATTGCAGCAGATTACAGGATGCTGGTGACCTCTCTGTTGACAGCAGAATGATAAGATAGGAGAAAAAAAAAACCAGTGGAATACAAGAGCACGTAACCAGCTGGTAAAAGGAGGCAGTAATGCCTCGTTTTAAATCATTGGTGTAATCTAATCTGAAATATATTTATCAGATTTAGATGTCAGATCACTGGAGACATAGATAAAATAGAGGCAAATCAGAGGAAGATTACCAAAATGGTGCAGAGTCTGACCCATAACCCCTGAGAAGTGAAACTTGAGAGTCTAACAGAAGAACAAGTTGGCAAATAAAGACCATTTGGAATAACCAATGTGCCCAGTTTCCTCTGCCTAAGAATGTTTAAAAGATTTTCTGCAGTTTCATGATGGTTGACATTAATTCCTTTTCAAAGGGGCTTGATACAGGTGTCCCGCCATTTTGTGCATGTTGGCTTTTACTTTCTCTCCTTTTTTAGCCCATTAATGTTCCATGCAATCAACATATTACTCATCCATTCAATAATCATTGTGCCTCAAATGGAATTTTTCCATGAAAGAACACAACTGCTGCTGATCTATAACCTGCATGATCGAGTTCAATGTAAGACTGCAAGCCTTCATCTCTTTCTCCACTGTTTTTCAGCATGTCTCCTTGGGATGACCCCGATTACCTTTCCCATCTAGCAGTCTAACACTACTCCAAAGATCAGGTCTCCTACCATGCCTTTACCATTTACTCTGTCACAGATGTGCATTTGCTTAAAACAAAAGTGCAAAACACGACAAATAAGGCAAATTCATTTCATTTGGGGGGCTTTGAAATGAATCAGTGGGCCCCCAAATGAAACAAACCGTATTCGTTAGTTTCATTTTAAACAAATGCATTGGGTCTAGGTCTAGGCCCAAATCCTGGGCTTTGCCTATGGTATAGAATGAGACCTAAAGCAGGGACTGCGGCTTATGCCCTAGGCGAGGCCCTAGCTTCAGGCCTAGGCTGAGGCACTGGTGTTGCACCTACATATAGGCTAAGGCCAAAAGCAAGGACTGCAACCTAGGCCCAAGCACGACACAGGGTCTCAGAGTAAGCCCAAAGCAAGGGCCTTGGCCAAGACCACTGAAAATTAAAAAAAAGAAAGAAAAAGAAAACCTTACCTGAGTTATTGGATATCCATCAAATGCTGGGTCCCAATGCCAGGGCCTTGGCCTAGGCCAGGGCCAAGATCTAGGCCCGTCACTGTTACCTGATCTGGAGGCCAGGTTCTGAAGTTGTGATCTCAGTCCAGACCCAGGCCCAACATTGCAACCCGACCTGGAGGCCGGAATCTGATGCCAGTCCTTGGCCTAGGCTGGTGGCCAGGCCCAGGCCAGATGTGCGACCTGACCCGGAAGCCAGATCCTGTTACCGGGGCCTAGGCCCGGACCCAGGCCCAATACCAGGGTCTCGGCCAGGAGTTCAGGTCTCGATGCCTAGGCCTCAGCCTAGGGTCAGGCCCAGGCCTGGGAACCCAGGCCTGGGAACTCCTCTTTATATGTCCTCTGCTTTCTTCACTCATAAGCAATGACGATATCCAGTGTGATTGTGCAGAGTTAATTAACTCTCGTACATTCACCCCAGCAGATGGTGCCATTTTGATGTACGGTAATTGCCATACAATTGCTGTACATCAATTTCTGTACAATTGTGTCAGGCCTAAGTTCAGGCCTAGGCCCTAATGTCATGACCTGGCTTCAGGGTCAGGTCGTGGCATTGGGCCGCAGCCTAGATTGAGGGTCCAGCATCGGGACCCAGTCTCTGGGTCATGTCGCGGCATCAGGCCTGGGTCTGGCTGAGGTTCTGGCATTGGGATCTCGCCTCCAGGCCAGGCCATGGCATCAGACCTGGTCCAGGTTCCAGCCTAGACTGAGGCTTAGGCAACAGGCCTTTGACTAGGCCGAAGCCTTGGACTTACATAGGTCGAGGTGGTAGTAGATCACTGTGGCCCCGGTCTACACAAGGTTGAGCCTTCAGCCTAGTCCATGCCAACAGATCCCCACAGGACTAGGTAAGTGGAGGCTGGAGGGGATCATGGCCCAAGTATTTTTCTGGGAGGGTGGGAGGGAGGGCGCATTTTCATTTTTTGGCTGCTTTGTATTTTTTTTTTAATTGCTTGATTTGTTTTTTTCACAGGAATGAAATGAATCAAGCAATCCACAAACTGAAATTCATGGGAAAAAACCTCCCAAAAACAAACCGAAAAATGAAAATTATTTTTTTTTCTTAGCACATCCTTACTCCCAACCTACTTTTACTACATTGTTCTGTATCTGTCTCAAGCATTCTTATATTCTGCCATGGGTTTGGTTGCTACTACTTCTGCCGGTGGCTATTCTAAAGAAACGTTTCCTTATTTGAGCTTTCCTTTCTAAAACGTCATATCATAACTCCTTGCCCTTAAATACTCTTTTTGTGGTAAGTATTGACCTTTTTGCTCCTTTCCTGAAAAAAGATCTAGCAGCCTCTAGACTCCCAAGTAGTGATCCATTTACTAGGACAGCGTGGAGGAGACGGGGAAAATGATATCAACATTCAAGTCCTTGAAGGATAAAAAGAATATGCAGGTGGCAAGTATGGTTTGGTGAAGGTATTATTATATGAAGCTGGTAGGAGCTAGACTCAGGCACATCGTAATGAAGAATTCTGTCACAGAAAGGATGGAGTATGAATAAACCATGCCCCTGGTTAAGCTGGAAGTGGGAAAAATTGTTATGAAAATTCAAGAAGACATGAGACACAATACAGAAAATTCTTCGTCCTGTGACAGTAAAGGTAAAGATTGAAATTGGGTGAGCAATATGGTATTCCGTCAGAAATGGGCAGAGGAGATGATCCTTGCAGTTCTTATAATTTTCTCTGGTTTGATGTAATATTAGAGACATTATAAACCACAATGAGGTCGTTTTTGTTTTATTTTTCTTGATTGACTGCTGTTCTATGATAAAGTACAGAAGTTTATAAATCAAATACATAGCAACACATGCAAAATGTAGAAAGCATATCATAACAAAAACAAACCCCCGATAAATAAAACAAAATAGCAAGCAAAAAGGATAAACATATCTAAAAATGATAATTAAGATTAGAGATATGCAGTAAAATACAAAAATGGACTAACATATAAAAATATTACATTATTTTCATTAGCAAAGGAATTCTGATGTTAAAGGGAAATGTTATAATATTTTAGACAAAAAGTTAAAATGTCCTTATTATACTATGTCTATGCATTTGCACTTTTATAAAACTTACTCTATGACCAACACACATTCACTACGCAAGGTAGGGCCAACCAATTAATTAACAACTGATTACAAGCTAACTTAACAATGCAGTGGCATTCTTAGGATCCAGATTTTCAAAACGCTTGGGGGTGAGCAACTCAACACAAAGCATGGCAGGCCATAGGTGCCATTGTCTAGCCTGTATTTAAAATGTCAGAGTTGGGCAGGTGATGCAAACATGGGAGGACACATAGCAAAAAAAAAATAAATAAATGCTAGGGAAGCAATGAAAGTCCTATTAGATTTTCTGCTCTCTTTTCTCCCCAACCTGTTGAACTTTACCAGTTACCCCCCTCTTCATCATACCCTTCCCCTCGTAGCACCCCATTCACTCCACATGCCTCCAGCCTCCCTGGCCCATTCATACAACCCACACTCTACTCTCAAGTCAGTTCTCAACAACTCTCTTCCACCAGCTCATCCCCATCTCTCAGTTCCCTATTCCCCTCTCCTAGTATTTTCTTCCTCATCTCCCCCTTGTATCCTATTTTTTTAACTCTCTCTTTGAAAGCATAGTTTGACTTAAATGTGGGGGCAAGGGGCTTAATACCCATTCTAATCTGCTCTGCTCCCCACGTCCACCTGGCTTTTTCCTGCTCTGCTCCCCTTCCAGGTTCTTTCCCCTTCAGGTTCCTCCTAGCCCATTTCTGGCCTAGCTTCTACCTCCTGCAGGCTTAGCTCATCCATTGCTCCCCCATCTCTCACCCCTCCTCAGCAGGCTCAGTTGACCTCTCAGTGTATGAGTCCCCCTGTACCACAGTCTTGGATCCCCAGTCTGTTCCATCTTCCTAGAGCCTTGGCACACCTCCGTTTCCTGGGACCATTCCTCCCTCCCTATCCCCTGCAGCACTTTCGTAGCATTCACAAATTCTGGGCAAGCTGGAGTCCCATGCTTGCAGAATCCAGATGAGCTATTTCATTACCTGCATGTATGTGCTGAAGCCTAGCAGCTCAGCATTCATCAGCACCTCTCAGCCCTGGATCTGCACTTGCACATGGTGCTTCCCATCCTCAGCTTGGAAACGCCAGAGATCGCGTGCTGAGTGGAAGAGCTGGAAATGTTTCAGCAGCCCCAGACATGCACTTGTAATGACCCTACTTCCCACCAGGCTACCTGATACAGCTCTAATGGCCACAGAGGGAGTGGCTAGTATGGGGGAGAGAAATCAGGAGTCAGGAACCAGGAAGGAAGCTGCAGAGCTGTGCCAGGGGTGAGGAGGGCAGCAAGAATTCAGTAGCTGAGTCAGGATGGAAGCCGAACAAAGAAACACGGGGAGCATTGTACCCCTTGCCTCCTCCAGACTCCAGCTATCTCTCCTGCTGCCATGCTACTTCTTTAGGACCAAGCAACACCACATGTCCACTGCTGCCTCTCATGGGATATAACAGGATGAATGATTATTTTATTTTTGTGAACAAGGGAAACAGTGCTCCCTTCAAGCTGAGCTCTCACTATAGCCCTTCACAGTATTGGGATTGCCAAGAGGGAGAGAGAGATTTTCTGCCCAAGGCATCAAAAACTCCTCAAACTCCCTCCTTCTTCCCCATGGCGATCGGCGCCATTTTGAGACTCAAAATCTCCATCCCGCCAATACTCAAAATGGCGCCGATCGCTGTCATAGTGAGGGCAAAGGCGATCGGCGCCATTTTGAGTATTGGGATCGGACGGCCAGCGTGCAAGGAGGTCGCTCCCGGACCCCTGCTGGACTTTTGGCAAGTCTTGTGGGGGTCAGGAGGCCTCCCAAGCTGGCCAAAAGTCCCTGTGGGTCCAACGGGGTTCCCGGAGTGACCTGCCGTCTGACGCCAGGACTCAAAATGGCACCGATAGCCTTTGCCCATACTATGTCACAGGGGCTACCGGTGCCATTGGTCAGCCCCTGTCACATGGTAGGAGCACAAGATGGCGCCGATGGCCATGTGACAGGGGCTGACCAATGGCACGGGCAGCCCCTGTGACAAAGGCTATCGGTGCCAGATGAAACTAGCACCGAGGGTCTGAGTGAGTTCCTGGACCCCACCGCTGGACCACCAGGGAGTTTTGGTAAGTCTTGGGGGGGGTCAGGAGGGTGGGGGGTTGTAGTTAATTTAGTAGTAACGTATTTACAGATCGACAACTTATTGGAATTCTCCATACTTCCGCATGAAACGGAATTGACCCCCCACGAATACGTATCGTGTACGCAACGAAAACTTTTTGCCTGCACATCCCTAATCTATAGAACTTGGATGTAATCTGCTTTGAAAGTGCCTGAGAAAGCGGAATATAAAATAAATAAATAAGTAAATAGATGATAGCGGGAGGCAGCTCCTGGTGGGAAAGCAAAGGAGGGACTGGAGCTGACGCAGCAAATCGAAAAGCCCCAGTGCTCTCTGCCCTAGCCGCTCTCCTCCTGTCACCTTCTCCACATGCTGCCTCTTGAGGGGAGGGGGAAGGGAAGGGGCTGAAGTAGGGAGTACAAGGGCTTTTCTGGGCTCTGCAGTATCTGCTCCATCCTCACGCCTCCTCTCCTGTCCCTGAATAAAAGGAGGGGGTGGGGCTGGTTTATGGAGCAGAGCGGATCTTCTGTGCTCTGTCATCACCCCCTTCCCTCCTGTCCCTGAATGACAGGAGGGGACGGGCTGGATTAGGGAGCCAAATACCTACAGTACCTGAATGTAATCCACTTTGAAGTGCTGAAAAAGTGCAAAAAGCAGAATATAAATGAATAAATAAATAAGTAAATAAATAAATAAGTGGCTCTTTCTTACTCTTCAGTGTCTGCTCCATTCTCATTTCCTCTCCTCCTGTCTCTGAATAACAGGTGGGGAGGGTCACTCCCTTCCCTCCTCTTTCCTTTACCCTTTGTTGGAGGGGCTGAAGCAAAAAAAGCAGAGGGCTGTTTTATACTGCTGGAATTTGGCACCAGCCAGACCAGACAAGGTATGCAGGAGAGAATATTGGGGGTGCTCAAGAATATTGGCAACATTAAAAAACCAAGAGATTTTTTTTTTAACACGGGTATTTGATTCAATTTTTGTGGAGTTTTCTTTCAATCCTTTACAGAAGTTGCATTTAAAGAAAAAAAAAAAAAACCCATGGATTATTTCTTACAGGAACAGTAATTACTTTATCATTTCTTTTTTTCTTTCATGTTTTACCAGCAAAAAGAGTTCAAAGCGTCTTACAACAAAATGCAAGTTTTACAACAGGGAATATGAGCCGTATGGTCCAGGAGGGATGGGGTTATATGCAAAATAAGAAAGCATGTGGCTACAAAAGGCAATTGCGATGCAGAGGGCAATGGCATAATTAGCAAAGGTCCAAATATAAAAGGTGCAATTGTAGGGTAACAGGAGAATCAGTTCAGATAACTTTCAAAAGAGGAACATAAATATGCCGCGCATGAGTTCAGCCTTTCTGCTTGCTTAGGGACGTCATGTGTATTTCGCAGTGCACACAGTGTTGCAATTAGATGGCATCCATGATACCGAGGGTCATCTGCACTTTCTATTTATTACACAAGGGGCCTTTCTTTAGCATCTATTATCAGGGCAGAGTCCATATCTTCCAGTGCTGTAAAATGCTAGGTTAATTAACCTGACAGGAAATGAGAGTCTGGACTGTTTGATAAATTAATCAGTAAATAAATGCATCCAAATTCTTAATCAGGCACAGAATTCCGTAAGATACTTTTTAAGAAAGTCATTTTTAATTGAAGGACCAGTTTTTTGTTTTTTTTTGTTAATCAAAAGTGAATAGGAACAGAAAAAAGCTTTTTTAAAATTTTTTAAATAATATATGCAACAGCCTGGCTGTTGAGGAACAGTATTTAAAAGCTTCAGCAATGCACTTTCAGAGCATCCCAGGAGCATACAAATGCTTAGCATAAACACACTAAGAGGATCAAATTGACATTCACACAAACTGGAATCAGTGAAACTGAGAGAGCTTTTAATCCAGGGCTGCATGTAAGTGGATATCCCCTAATTAGCAGTCTAGACCTATCATCAATGTTTTGTTTATGAAAAGACAGCTATCAATAAGTCAGGGAAGCTTGCCATACTTATAAGAGGTAAGCATTCATCTGTATTAATTATTTGGGAATTATTTTTTCCTTCCCACTTCCCTCCACAACTGTGTATGTTTCTAGGAGCATTTAGACAACAGCGGAGATAAAAACTAGTGGCTGAAAAAAAAAATGTATGCTGGGCAGACCAGGATATCATATCAGAATCCTCTATAGAGCTAGCTGCACTCTTGGACGTTCCAGACTGAACTGGCACTTAGCTAGACCCTTAGGCGATGTTATAGGGTAGCTGCAAGTCAAGGTGAAATGCCATTTCTATTCTTTCATTAACCCTGCCAGGTCGGTCATTAAATATGGCATGCTTAGCATTTTTCACTTCTAGTGAAAGAGCACTGGTAATCCCGGGAGGCTAGCATTTTTTTTTTTTTGATGCCCAAGTTGATGAACAAGACAAGGTCAGCAATTTTCAATTTATTGGAAGGACTCTATTTACCTTTAGAAGTATTAAAATGGTATTTCTAAGCCTGGGGGTGAAAAGATGATAAAAAAAAGTGAGAGGTTTATGACAAGCATTATATTATCCATCCCTAAGTATTAAACTGTTCTCATCCCTCCCCACCACACGCATGCGAAGATGAGGAAAATATTTCATGATTAGAAAATATTTTCCTAGGCAAGAATTTTAATAATGCATTACTCCTTGAGCAGAATGCAGATCACTGTGTGTGAGGAGCATACCGTATAGAAAGCAGTCAGTAGCATTCAAAGCAAGTTACTGATGTAACCTCAGTTCCCCAGCGAAAGCAGATTCCATGCCAAGTCCTTGCTTGGTCTCCTATAGAATCAACAGCTGTTAAGTTTGCTTTCACAGTGTGATGGTAGTAACAAGTGGTTGCAAATATTAGTATTCTGTATGACTATCTACACAGAGAAGCTGTGCACACAAGTACATGAATGCCATTACCTCCCCTTAAGGAGAAATGTATACAAATAAATACCCTGGTACCTCTCCAGAATAATTCTCTAGTTTTATTATTTATCTTATTGAGCTACAGACCGTGCAACAGAATCTTAAGTATATCCCTTTCACGGGCTTTCCTTAGGGTGTTGAACTTACATAAGAACATAAGAAATTCCCATGCTGGATCAGACCAAGGGTCCATCAAGCCCAGCATCCTGTTTCCAACAGAGGCCAAATCAGGCCACAAGAACCTGGTAATTACCCAAACACTAAGAAGATCCCATGCTACTGATACAATTAATAGCAGTGGCTATTCCCTAAGTAAACTTGATTAATAGCCGTTAATGGACTTCTCCTCCAAGAACCCATCCAAACCTTTTTTGAACCCAGCTGCACTAACTGCACTAACCACATCCTCTGGCAACAAATTCCAGAGCTTTATTGTGTGTTGAGTGAAAAAGAATTTTCTCTGATTAGTCTTAAATGTGCTACTTGCTAACTTCATGGAATGCCCCCTAGTCGTTCTATTATTCGAAAGTGTAAATAACCCAGTAACATCTACTCATTCAAGACCTCTCATGATCTTAAAGACCTCTATCATATCCCACCTCAGCCGTCTCTTCTCCAAGCTGAACAGCCCTAACCTCTTTAGCCTTTCCTCATAGGGGAGCTGTTCCATCCCCTTTATCATTTTGGATGCCCTTCTCTGTACCTTCTCCATCGTAACTATATCTTTTTTGAGATGCGGTGACCAGAATTGTACACAGTATTCAAGGTGCGGTCTCACCATGGAGGGATATAAGAACATAAGAACATAAGAAAATGCCATACTGGGTCAGACCAAGGGTCCATCAAGCCCAGCATCCTGTTTCCAACAGTGGCCAATCCAGGCCATAAGAACCTGGCAAGTACCCAAAAACTAAGTCTGTTCCATGTTACCATTGCTAATGGCAGTGGCTATTCTCTAAGGGGCGGATTTTCAGAGCCCTGCTCGCCTAAATCCGCCCAAAACCGGGCGGATTTAGGCGAGCAGGGCCCTGCGCGCCGGTAAGCCTATTTTACATAGGCCTACCAGCGCGCGCAGAGCCCCGGGACTCGCGTAAGTCCCGGGGTTTTCGGAGGGGGCGTGTCCGGGGGGCGTGTCGGGGGCGGGCCTGAACCGCGCGGCGTTTTTGGGGTGTGTCGGGAGCGTTCCGGGGGCGGGCCCGGGGGTGTGGCTATGGCCCTGGGCGGCCCGGGGGCGTGGCCGCGCCCTCCGGACCCACCCCCAGGTCGCGTCCCGGCGCGCAGGAGACCCGCTGACGCGCGGGGATTTACGCCTCCCTCCGGGAGGCGTAAATCCCCCGACAAAGATAAGGGGGGGCTTAGACAGGGCCGGGTGGGTGGGTTAGGTAGGGGAAGGGAGGGGAAGGTGAGGGGAGGGCAAAAGGAAGTTCCCTCCGAGGCCGCTCCGATTTCAGAGCGGCCTCGGAGGGAACGGGGGTAGGCTGCGTGGCTCGGCGCGCGCCGGCTATACAAAATCGATAGCCTTGCGCGCGCCGATCCAGGTTTTTAGCAGATACGCGCGGCCCCGCGCGTATCTACTAAAATCCAGCGTACTTTTGTTTGCGCCTGGAGCGCAAACAAAAGTAGGCCTATTCGCGGAGTATGAAAATCCGCCCCTAAGTGAACTTAATAGCAGGTAATGGACTTCTCCTCCAAGAACTTATCCAATCCTTTTTTAAACACAGCTATGCTAAGCTAACTGCACTAACCACATCCTCTGGCAACAAATTCCAGAGTTTAATTGTGCGTTGAGTATAAAAGAACTTTCTCCGATTAGAGGCATTATGACATTTTCTGTTTTATTAACCATTCCCTTCTTAATAATTCCTAACATTCTGTTTGCTATTTTGACTGCTGCAGCACACTGAGCTGACGATTTTAAAGTATTAGGGCTTAGTCCCGACCCCCTGGTATAGATTCTCCTATGGTGGGGTGCAAGGGATAAACTTTCAGGAACCATGGTGCTGACTGCATCTCTCAGTGGTGCGCCAAGAAGAACACAGGAAATGCTATGCTGAATCAGACCAGCATCCTGTCTCTAACAGTGACCAGTCCAGGTCCCAAGGGCCTGGCAAATTTATTTCTTGTTACTCCCAGGGAGAAGCAATAGCTTTCTCTAGTCTACCTGGCTAATAATGTTTTATGGACTTTTCCTCCAGGAACTTGTCCAGACCTCTTAAATACCCTGCTATGCTAGTTACCGTGACCACATCCTCTGGCAACAGACACTCCACAGCTTGATCATGTGCTGAGAGAAAAATTACTTTTTGATTTGTTTTAAATCTGTTCGCTATTAGTTTCATGGAGTGTCCTCTTGTCTTACTGCTGTTTGAAAGGGTAAACAAGTCTCCTTTATTTACCCGTTGCACCACCACTCATGATTTTATAAAATTCTATCATGTCTCCTCTCAGCCATCTCTTTTCAATGCATAAGATATGCAGCCTGCACAGCCCCTCATCAGAGGGGAGCACATTCCATCCCCTTTATCGTTTTTGTCACCCTCCTCAGCACCTTTTCTATTTCTGCAATGACCAGAACTGTACACAATATTCACAGCGTGGTTGGGGTATGGCTCAATACAGAGGCAATGTGATATTTTCCGTTTTATAGTACATTCCTTTTTGGATTATTCCTAACCATCTACTTGCTTTTTTGACCCCCGCCGCACACTGAGCTGAGGATTTCAGTGCATTGGCCACAAGGACTCCAAGGTTCTTTTCCCAGCTGGTGGCACTTAATGTGGAACCCAGCACTGCGTACCTGGCAGATGGGATTAGATTTCCCTCTGTGCATCACTTTGTACTGTTCCACTGTAGATTTCATCTGCCATTCAGATGTCCAGGCTCTTAATCTCACAAGGCCTTTATGCAGTTCCTCGCAATCTGCTGCTGTTTTCACAAATTCAAATAATTTCCCAGATCATTTAGGACTATGATAAAGAGCAAAGGTCCCAGTACCGATCCCTGTGGTACTCCTCTGACATTTCTAAATTTGGAAAACTGACCGTTTTGTCCTACCCTCTGTTTCTGTCTTTTAACCAATTACCAATCCATAATAAGCCACTTACTCCTATCTCAAGATTTTTTTTAATTTCCTGTGTAGGAGTGTATTGTAAGCCAAAAACAACCAGAACAAAGCATTGAAAAAAGGGAAGGCTGAAGAGACAATACATGCTTTATTCAATCTACTGTTTTATACCTTCAATGGGCTTTAGACAGAATCATTCTTAGTATAAACGTGCAATCATTTTACCTCTTTTTATACCATCCACAATGGTAATAAAGGATTAGATATTAAAGGGAAGACCAATAGCTTTGTATCAACGCGATCATGTTTGATTCAAGTTAAATGCCATGCCATTCTATTGCAAGGAGAAGTTTGCTCCCATCTGAGGTTAGGTTTCTATTTAATCTGTTGAGTTTTTAAAATGTATTACCATGTGAAACACACACTTATTTTTCTTTGTTTTACAGAGTAACCATTATTACCAACAGACTCAATGAATGAATCTTTTAATGATAAGCCCAGATGACCCCCAACTGAGTACAAACAAAGAATGGATTCACGTAATGAAATTGCGGCTGTGTGCTTACCATAATTTGAAGTCTCTGTGTGGTGTTTGTGGGAATTGAGGAAGACTGTCTAAGAGGGGAGGCAGGCAACATGATTATGGGAGCTCCTGGGACTGGCTAGATAGGGATGAGAAAAGATAAAACAAATAGAAAACAAAAAATTCTTCAATAATGCCCCTATAGATGTAACTTTTCCCTACAGGCAAATCCCTAAATGAAACCCTCAGTCCCAAACAGTCCAGGAGCCTTCCAATTAAAGATATCATTCTTGCTCAGATCTCCAGTTGAATTATTGCTGCGTCTTCTTCTGGTTAGCAATGCTATCCTACCTTTATGCATTTATGATACAAATGCAGATCTCTAGTCAGTGTGCAACTATGGGTTCAGTGACATTTAACATTTTGACAGTTAAAAAAAAATAATCTATCAGATTTGGAAATGTTTTCAGATTTTTGGAAGTCAAATGGGAAAAAGAAATGAACCATCCTGGAAGTCAAAATCCTCCATTCCCTGATTGTTTAAAAAGCCATGTACGTGTATTTGGAATTAAGATGCATCAAAATGATGACTTACTGATGCTCCCTGTGGTGCAATCTCTAGCCCAGCTTGCACAATCACTGGAGAGCTCAGAACAGGTAAACTCTCCCAGGAAAGGGGAGCTCAGGCTATCACTAGCACCAGCAATGCTCTTGGATGTATTTACATCGTTTACCTGCCGCCTATATGTCTTTCAAAGATATAACTTCCTAACACTACCAGCCCTGACATTTGAAGATTCAAAACCTCCAGCATATTACACCTTCACCTCTGAAAAATCATTGGAGGTTATTTTCTTGTATCCCACCACAAACTATTTTAGAGGGAGTGGGAAACAAGTACTTTCAAATAAATAAGTAATAACAATACCTTACATTTGAATCCCTTTCTTTAGGTAATCTACTGTTTTACTTTCCTTCCCAGGGATGAATTCTGTTTCTTCTGATATAGGTCCTGATGTATTAAATGGTTTTTCTATAAGAAAAATCTTTAGAACATTGGCCCCATTGTCTCTGGATATTTCGCACCTCACTGAACTGAATACAGAGAACACCAAGCTCAAGGCAGAAAAAACAATGATGTTCCTTGAGGAGTGGCCACTACCGTATCCTCCACTATTATGGATAAAGTTCCCAAACCCCTCTTTCAATAATAAAGCCACTGCTAGTATGGTTTTTGGCCTCTTCTGAGGCTGATGAAAGCTGTGAAAATACCACAATTGCAAGTTTCTGTTTTGCTTCCTCTCACAGAAGTCTCCAGAATAAATTTCCACATGCAACAGTGCTGGGTGTGCAAACTGTATCCACTGAGTATAATTTTCTAGGTACTTTCTTCTAATCCTTCAAGCCTTGTGCTGACCTTTGACTGACCTTTCCATGAGGCTGCAAATAATCACGCCTTCTTAAATACCTGGCAACCTCCCTGCTTGTTGCGTATGCCGTCCGCGGCAGGCCCGCGGCCAGGCCCTCTTACCCTCTTCTGCCTGTTCCAGCAACTGGCTTTACTTCCCTTGCGGCTGAGGGCCACCGCCTTTGACCACGGGCCGTTCCCAGTGCTCCTGTCTCCACGGTGGACACTTGTGCTCCGCTGTGGGCCTCCCCGCATGGTCCACGGAGAGATGCCGCCGTCCTGCGCCGTGCTCCTCCTGAGGCATGCATGCACGCATCTCCTTTCCTTTTAAAGGGGCCGTGGCGGGAAACCAACCCACGGTCCCGGATGATGACGTCACTGGATTCCGGTATATAAGGCTGGGCCCAGCCTCAGTTAGTTGCCTTTGCAACAGATCTCCACACTGGACGTGTACTTTGTTGCATCCTCTGGTGATTCCTTTGTGTTCCTGGTTCCTGTTCCTTCCATGTTCTTGATCCTGATTCCATTACTTCTCCTTGTTCCTGTGCCTTGTGTTTACTCTACTTGATTTATGGACCTGACCTCTGCTTTGCCGGCCACACCATTGATCTTCTCCTGGACCCGACCTCTGCTTTTCCTGACCACGCCATTGATCTTCTCCTGGACCCGACCTCTGCTTTGCCTGACCACGCCATTGATCTTCTCCTGGACCCGACCTCTGCTTCGTCTGACCACGCCATTGATCTTCTCCTGGACCCGACCTCTGCTTCGTCTGACCACGCCACTGATCTTCTCCTGGACCCGACCTCTGCTTCGCCTGACCACGCCATTGATCTTCTCCTGGACCCGACCTCTGCTTTATCTGACCACGCCATTGATCTTCTCCTGGACCCGACCTCTGCTTTATCTGACCACGCCATTGATCTTCTCCTGGACCTGACCTCTGCTTCGTCTGACCACGCCATTTGTCTTCTCCTGGACCCGACCTCTGCTTTGCCTGACCACGCCATTGATCTTCTCCTGGACCCGACCTCTGCTTTATCTGACCACACCATTGATCTTCTCCTGGACCCGACCTCTGCTTTATCTGACCACGCCATTGATCTTCTCCTGGACCTGACCTCTGCTTCGTCTGACCACGCCATTTGTCTTCTCCTGGACCCGACCTCTGCTTTGCCTGACCATGCCATTGATCTTCTCCTGGATCCGACGGGTAGCATCAACCCCACCTGGGCCCAAGGGTCCACCCTCCTGTGCAACATTGCTGTTCTTACTATGCATCATTAAGGGGGCCAAAACAGAATCCTATCAGGCAACTGCATTCTGAGAAAGATATTTTGAGAAACGTGCAAAGTCAAAAATGTATCCCTGTGGTCTACCACTTAGAGAAAACATTCACTCATCAGATTTTCTAATTGCATTTTATATTAAGGGAGGCCAGTTGCTGATTGGATTTTTAAAATGTCAGCCTGAATGCTGGCAGTCTCACCGATTGCCTAACTTCTTTCTTTATATCTGTAACTGGGAACTTTCCTGGTTTCACCCTATTCTGGGGCTCCTGGAGAGTTGCCAAAAGTCGTCAGGAAGTGCTTTTCTCCCACATGCTGCTTGCTTATTGGTTCACCGGTGAAGAACAGCACCACAGGAGGGAGGCAGGAGAAGCAGCAGCAGCGTATGAGGAGCACGTCTTGCCTGATCTCCTCCGCACAGTTCCTCGGCTGTACTGGAAGCAGAGCACTGTGCTCCTTTTAGATTACACGAAGAAGGGCAGATGAAAAGAGGAGAGTAAAGAAAAGGGGGGAGGAAGAAGACAACAAAGGAGGTGGAATGGGAGCTAGAAAGAAAGCAAGTAAAATATGTTTAAGGAAAAGAGACCTAGAAATAAGTCTAAAAAAGTGAAGAGACAGGCAAGCTGCCATTTTGAAAAATCGAAACTAGCACTACTGCTTTGAGAAAGCCAGGACTGGATTATCTTTCCAAGGCTGAACCTCTCAAGAGGCAGCATTAAATAAAAAAAAAAAAAAAGACTGTTGCAATTATATTAACTGCAATCAAAGCATTTCAGATGCAGACACTGATGGTGTTTTGAGTTCTGTCAAGATGAATATCATCTTCAATGTCAATTACAGTCTATTCACCACTGCTGGGATCCTCTTACACTTATTAGTGCCCAGGAATGTCATGAATGCAAAGGGCTAATGAATGGATGGCTGAAAATGTCAAAACTCAGTGTAACAGAAATTACCGTGAACTTCATTAGATTGACCGGTGCTCTCTCAGGGAAACTTTTATGCAATCCAAAACAAAATGTTGTACATTGCAGTGAGTCTGCTATGCTGAATAACAAAATTGATATCTAGGATCACCTGTGGTTAGTGTAGTGTGCAGTATATATCAAGAAGGAAGAGACGTTCAAAACATAGCTTAAGAAAGGTAAAAATGTACTTCTAGATTTCTGCTGCACTCACAAGCAGTTAAATATCTCCAGTCATCAAGGGCTGCAAACAGATCTAGTGTTCAGGTTATCCACAACGAATGTGCACGAGATATATTTGCACACAATGGGCACAGTTCATCTTGTGCACATTCATTGTGGATATCCTGAAAACGAGACCTATTCACTGCACATAACGAATGGAATTATCTAACTTTTTATCTAGATATTGTTTTGACTTAATTGAATATATCAATGGCTCAATCAATATATATATCAATATATCAATAATTCCCACAATTAAATCAGGGCCTCATTTTCTAAAGTATCGCAGGCCTGGGTTAGGTAGGGGAAGGAGGGGAAGGTGGGAGGAGGGCAAAGGAAAGTTCCCTCCGAGGCCGCTCCGAAATCGGAGCGGCCTCAGAGGGAACAGGCAGCGCGCTGGGCTCGGCGTGCGCAGGTTGCACAAATGTGCACCCCCTTGCATGCGCCGACCCCGGATTTTATAAGATACGCGCAGCTACGCGCGTATCTTATAAAATCCAGCGTACTTTTGTTCGCTCCTGGAGCGCGAACAAAAGTATGCGCTCATGCAAAATTATAAAATCTACTCCAGTATGTTTTACAATAGTAATTTTTATGGTTTTGTCACCTGATAGTGTTTTTTTTTACAGTTATGAGAGCTCTCTTGCTAAGTTTGGGATGTTTTCAGATGCTCTTTTGAAACCTCCCAGTATGAGCATCTGTAAACATGCAAGCCACATTATGTTTTGTCCTATTAAAAGAAGGTGTAGAGCTGTCAATGTAGTTGTTAATCAGAACCTTATATATTATCTTATCTTCTCTCCTCCTTATGTCATGCTAAATATCCCTCTTGTGATGTTTTACTGCAACATAACCCTGGAATTTCTTTTTCGGAATCGTTAGTTTGTAGTGGCCACTGTGTCTTTATTGTAACTTAGCTCTCTCTATTTGTGCAGATGGAAGATGGTTACCTGTCTTGTCCCTCCTGACTCAGCCTCCCTGGCGAAGCATGGTCCCATGTCGGGGACTGTACCTTGACTGAGCTCTTGTCTTTTTGGAGCCTTTGAATAAAAATGTATTTAATTGACGTGAATTTTTGAAGCATCACTATAAAACAATTGTACTACCATAAGGAAATAATACTTGAAGCATTTAGGACATTTATGTTTGTAATAACATTTCTCATATATTTTCATTGATTATCTAGATATGGTGGCAATCATTCTCCATTCTCCTAACGACAACATTCTCAGGAAAAAAAAAAATACTTACAATACAGATTAAGGTCAAAATTCAGAGGCATTTAGATGGATAACTTAACTAGTTAATTGACTGAATGAATATTTGGGCACTTATCTGGCTAAAATTCATCTAGGTAACTTTGGGACATTCCCGAGGCATTGCGGGGAGGAGTTACAATAGCCGGATAAGTTATCTGGCTGAGTCTGGTCATGCCAAAGCGCCATCCTAAAGTTATCTGGCTTACTTTAAGGTAGCCTGCTATATTCCGTAATGCTGCGACACTATTGAATGTACCTTCAAAGTTAGCTCGATAAGTTTATCTGGCTAACTTTGCTATCCAGTGAATAAATATACTCACTATCAACGGGCTGCTTCAGCAATCAGTGCGTTAAAATACGATGCACTGGATTTTAGCACACGGTTTTAACAATCAGATTAAAAAATGTTTTAGCTCCCGATGCAGCAAGCTGATGATAATGCTAATGCATCAGGAGTTTAAAAAGCACGTTGTCTTTAAAATGTGCATTCAGCTAGGAAATGATGCTATACAGGAGGGTGGCCAGCATTGATGCTCTGGGGAATCAGGCAGAGAGTGGCTGGGAGAACTCAGCCGGGCGGGAGGGGGGGGTGGGGAAGGTCCTACCCAGCCCAGACTGAGTCAGTCAGAGAAGGAAGGAGGAATGGAGCATCTTCCCCTTCCTCCTGCCTAGTCCCAGCTCAGGCAGTCTGACGGGATCCGGGAGGGCAGGGTGGCTGGTCCGATGCGAGCCGGGGTAATTGCAGGCTTTGTCCAGGGATTGTTGCTGCTGCTGCTGCTCTGGAATCGGCTCCGGTTAGCAGGGATCTGAGGCTCCCCCTGCGTGGCAGCCTGGGATGAGTTCGAGGAGCGGCAGGGAGGGGTGGTGCAATAAAAAGCAGAACAGTGGGGTCCCAAGCTGAGTTATAGAGGCATCTGAGCCGAATAAGTCATTTTCAAAATTTTTTTCTGTTTTTTTTTTTTTTTACCTATTTTAGTGCCAGCGCAGTTAGCGCTAGAAACTTAACTCCATCTGTGACCTGGAGTTAAGTTTCCAGCACTATGAAAATGACAGCCAACACAACACGCTGCTCAGCGTCGGGGGAATAATGCTTAATGCCCTCATTTGCATGGGATTTCCATGCGAGGGTGCGAAGAATTACTCCCAATCTAGAAGGCTCATTTTGTGAGCATAAAACCTCTTGCTGCATCGGCAGTAAATATGCTCACAAAATGAGCACTGAATTGTAGGCAATGCTGTGTGTAGGCCGGATCGTAGCTTTCTGCATCGGCCTGTAAGTCAGTTCAGGCGCTGCTTCAGCTTTCCCTTCCAGTAATCATGAATGACTAACTAGATATTGTCAGGAACATATTCCAAATGGCACTCTGCAAACCATGCTGAGTTTTTTTTTCCATTTCTTGAGAAATGACCGCATCAAAATCTGAGGATTTCAAAACTGCTGGAAATTTTAACTTTCGAAATGGAGCAATTGCTTATGCAATACACCTTGATGCTGAGCTTCTGTTCACAAAGGTCATCTAAGGACTTAAAAGGTGAATTTTAAAAGCCCGGTGTGCTCCACAACTGGGAGATATGCAAATATGTTGGGGCAGCGAGCGCTGAGCGGATTTTAAAAGGCACCGAGATAACACGCATATCTCCCACTGCACACACAAAAATATTTTCCCAAAAAAGGGACGGGCATGGGAGTGGTCTGGCATGGCATGGGTGTTCCGGGATTTCACATTGAAACCAGCGCATAAATACTTACACGAACAAGTGCACGCTGAGGTCCCCGCCATGTGAATTTACTTCTGCTATGGATGGCGTGTAGGTCATAAAACCAAGAAAAAATACAAAGATCAGGAGGATTTTAAGGGTCAGAGCTAACAGGGGAGAAGGAAGGTTATTCAACTAAGGGGGTGAGGAAGTCCTATCCCTTACGTGGGCAAACTGGAAATGATCTGGGAAAATAATCAATTGCATTGGTGTGCGTGGCTTTTAAAATCCCACCACTTATCCATAGGTGAACCTTACAGTCTTGTATATACTCCTTGCCCACTGTTCCCAAAAATAATTTTAAAATATTTATTTATTTATTTTGGATTCTTATATATCGATATTCTTGTATGATATACAAATCATGTCGGTTTACAATACAACAGAACAATCGCAGCATAGGCATTACATTGAAAAATATGCATTTATAGTAACAGATTTTACATGAAAAAGAACATTCAGTGTATTAAAGTAAAAATATCACATACAACAAGCATATTATTTGCATGTACTACTATGGTACCAACCAGAACATTATGCAGAAAAGTCACCAGCAGCCATATGATATTAGGACTATTGTAAGAACGTCAGCCTCCAGAAAGCTTTAAGTAAACTGAATTACAATATGGTACATCTCCCATACAAAAACAGCACTAACTGCCAGCACTCAAATAGTAATAACCCTACTTATGAAAGGACAACACTGCAAATATTACACCAGGCCCTAAAACACAAATACACCTGAAATTAGGAAAACAAAACAAGCCAAGCTGTTATAGAACCCCCACACAAAAACTACATGCTAGCAGAATACCTCACCCAACTCACATGCAGAACAGAAGGACCCTCACCAAATCAGAATTAAGAGACTATAAAGTATAACTAGAAACATGCAGACAAAAACTGAATTTGAAATCGTAACAAGACAGTCTCTATATGCAATGCAACGATGGAAAAACAAAAATATCACCATTCCTCATAAAACATCAAACAATATGTTATGACCGTTGGTCGTAGATGGCTGCGACCGCTCTTACTCACCTCATGTGCTGCCGCTCTCTATTCCTTGGATTAACTCACGGCTGTGGCTAGCCGCTTCCGACGTATGTTGCCCTGTCCCAGGACCACACATGGTGGCAGGGACGTCGCTGACCGCCATGACTCTTCTGGGCCTCCCTAGGCACGTGCGCGCTACATGGCCTTTCTTTAAGGATCCCAGGGCGGGAACCTCAGGGGCATCTCCTCCTGATGACATCACTAGCCCTTGACTCTTAAGCATCACTGGGGCCTGGCTCTAATCGACTTGGCAATAACTTCCCTAATTGCTGATTCCTGCTGATCCCTCCTTGGACTGTGGTTCCTGTATCCTGCACTTCCTGGCATGAGACACTCCTCGAGTACCTGCTCCTTGGGGGCTCATTCCTGTCTCTGGCTATCCACTCCTCGGAGGGTCCTGCACCTCGGATGCTTGCCTGCCAGCTTCCCTGCTTCTCAGGGTCACTTCTGGAACTACTCTGCTTCGTGGAGACTCAGCATTGGTGTACCCCGCTCTGCGGGCCATTACCTCTTACTTCAATAGCTGTGCCACGATCCCCACTCCTCGGGGAAGCGCCTTGATTACTTTAGTGACTGTGCCGCGCTTCCTTGCTTCTCGAGTTAGCGTTGTGTGAACTTCAGTGACTGCGCCATGCTCCCCTCTCCTCGGAGCAGCATTCTGCTTCAACGTCAGAGACTGGGCTCGCACTTTCCCCGCTCCTTGGGTAGTGATCCGTGCAATGCCAGAGACCCCTGGGGCTTCCCCTCTTCTCAGGTAAGCCTACGTCATTCCTCCCGTGCTGACTCACCCATGGCTCCGCCCCTTGTGGTTATACCCTCGGCACTCTTCCATACCTTGCCTTGCATTCCCCGTTCCTCAGGGCCTGCCAGCACTTCACCACTGGGAGTTCCTACTCTGGCATTCGTACCCACACCGCAGTCTCCTGTTCTCTCTATACTCTCTGGGCTGTGTCATCTGCTGCTACAGACCTCGCCTCCTGACGGTGTGGCCCAGTGGGGCTCCTCCCCATCGGTGGTACCAATTCTCACCTCAGGCCAAGGGCCCACTCACTCATGAATGCTAACAGATTGCCAAGTCCATTGTCCCAGCAGAGGTCTCTGCTCTCCAGGCCATCCCTGGCCTGGCACAACGAATTTCCGAACAAAAATTATTGGAAATTCTGGCAGCTGCCATAGATAACCTGAGTACTCGGTTGGAGTCCACCTCGATGTCTACCAGACCTATCCCCGCTACTTCTACGCCGGTCCACCGGCCTACCATGCTCTTGCTGGCACTCCCGCGTTTCTCGGGAGACCCTCTTATGTGCAGGGGTTTCCTGAATCAGTGTAATATGCGCTTTTCCCTATAACCAGCATACTTCCCAAGTTGTGATCACCAAGACGACTTACATCCTGTCCCTTCTGGATGGTAAGACCCTGGCCTGGGCATCACCCCTCTGGGAGCGAGCTGACCCGGTTCTTTGAGACTTGCCAGGCTTCCTTGCCTTATTTCGTTCCATCTTTGATGACCCAGGTCGGAGAACCATATCCAGGTCTTCCCTTCTACATCTCCAACAAGGTTCTAGGTCTCTGACTGACTACATCATTGAGTTCAGGACCCTTTTGTCTGAACTTCACTGGAATTCAGATTGCCTATGTACTATCTTCCTTGAAGGCCAAAGCCCCCAGATCAAAGATGAGCTGGTGGCCCGGGAACTGCCGGAATCCTTGGACTCCCTGATAGATCTCACCAGGAGGATTGCAACAAGCTCACCTCGAATTCAAAGTATGCACTCTCCTAAGCCCAACAGCGCTCCAAGTAAAGAAGTGGAAGAGCCAACGCAGATGGGTTGAAGAAGGCTTTCCCCGAAAGAAAAATGCCGTCGCCAGCAATCAGGCCTCTGCTTGTATTGTGGCCAACCTGGACATGCCATAGCTTCATGCCCAGTCTTTCCAGGAAACTCCCAGGCCTAGGTTCTGCCGGAGGACTAGGCCTGACCTCACCCTCTCCTCCATTGACCGTGCCAGTCTTCATTAAACTGGACAATCAGGAATTCCACACACTGACGTTGGTAGACTCTTGGGCTGGTGGAAATTTTATTCTGAAACAGCTTGTTGAACATCTCTGAATTCCCACCATCCACTCCCCAGTGCCCCCGCTTCTCTCCTCCATTTACAGAGAACCTCTTCCAGGCGAGGACCCTCACTCCACAGCCCCTATCCAGCTCCATACTGGGTCTTTTCATGTGGAGACCATTCCATTCCTTGTCCTGGATAAAGCAATATATCCAGTAGTCTTGGGACTGCCGTGGTTACAGCTACACACCCCGCAGTTTGACTAGGTCACATTACAACTGTCTCGTTGGGGTACCTCCTGCCATGACAAATGCTTGGAGTCCATATCACCTGTGCCTTGCCTAACCACATCTGCCTCTCTTCCGGGCCTTCCTCCTCAGTATTCCTCATATGTGGACGTTTTCTCAAAAAAGGCTGCGGACACCCTACCTCCATTTCGTTCCTTTGACTGTGCAATAAATTTGCTGCCTAATACGGAACCTCCTCGGCGAAGGATTTACCCATTGTTCTTGACCGAAATCCAAGCCATGTTGGAATATATTTGGGAGAACTTGGCCCTCCAAATATCCTGCTGGAGCGGGCTTTTTCTTCATGGGAAAAAAGAAGGCTCACTCTGGCCATGCATCGACTACTGTGGCATAAACAAGATCACACTGAAGGATCACTATCCTTTACCCTTGAATTCAGAACTCTTCGACAGACTCCAGGGTGCTAAAATCTTTACAAAATTGGACCTTAGAGGGGCTTATAACTTGGTCCGGATCTGCCAGGGCGACGAATGGAAAACCACATTTAACACATGTGATGGCCACTTTGAATACCTTGTGATGCTGTTTGGCCTATGTAATGCTCCAGCGTTCATCATATTTTTCAGAATATGATGAACGATGTCTTCAGAGACATGCTCTACCGATGTGTCGTAGTGTACCTGGATGACATCTTAGTCTTCTCTCAAGATCTTCAGAGCCACCATCAGGATGACTGCAGTGTTCTTCAACGTTTGCAGGACAACCGGTTATATGCCAAACTGGAGAAATGTTGTTTTGAACAAGAGTCTGTTCCTTTCCTTGGCTATGTGGTTTCCAGCCTAGGCTTCCGAATGGATCCCCAAAAATCCAAAAGTATCCACGACTGGCCTCAACCCACAGGCCTCAAGGCCCTGCAGAGATTTCTCAGCTTCACCAATTACTACAGGTCGTTTATTCACCACTATTCTACTCTGACTGCCCCCCCACACAGCCATAACTTGCAAGGGGGCCAATCCATCTCAGTGGTCACCTGAGGCCGTGACCGCCTTCCAGGATCTCAAGACCGCATTCCTCCAGGAGCCATGTCTGCACCACCCAGACTCCCGACGGCCTTTCATCGTCGAGGTCGACGTCTCCGACGTCCAGGGATCTGACCTAGACCACGTGCCCCAGGTCCAGTCCCTGGAGCTTACCCCATCATTTGATGAGGCAAGGTCAGTTTGCCACCATTTTGAAAAATAATGCCAATCGGGCCCAGGGTGCCCTGTGCTTCATTGCGAGATCAGCCACAATTTTTGAAGGTTTGGGAGTGTGGGAGGGGGACCTGGGGGGGCCAGAGGGTTTCCACTAACTACCAATGATTTTTTTGTGACATAAAGGGGATGTGGTGGAAGGGGGAGGTAAAGGGGGCACTATACCTTCAACAATTTGGGAAAACTATTGGGTGGGGGATAGGGGTGGGAGAGCCTGTATCAGACTTCATGTCTTTGGAAATGGAGCACTGGGGGTACTCTTTATTGTGAATTGCATTGGGAGGGCACTATGAATTGAGGACAGGGTTGGGGGGTGGGCACAGCCGTTGCTGCACGTGGGTTTACATCTATTTTTTTCACTTTGGGGTATTGAACTCCCTTGAGTACCTTGATCAATACTGACCCCCATTCAACTCTATTGTTTTGGGACCAATATTTTTGCGGTCGGCCCTTTAAGGCGATGGTGGTCCCTTTTCATTGGGGGCCACCATCACACCTAAAGGGCCGCTAACTGCATTATTTTGTCCCACGGTGTTTGGCCACGAAACAAAACAAAAAGTCTTACATCCATGATATTTTTTCAGGGGAGGGGCCCACTATTGCAATGACACCCCCTCCCCCCGCCATAAGACATTGCAGCTTAGTGGCTCTAGGCATAACTTTCTACCTGAGGCAACAGAGAATAAAGTGACTTGCCCAAGGTCACAAGTAGCAGCAGTGGGATTTGAACCCTGGTTTGTAGCCTACTCCTCCACTTTATACTTAACGGAAAAATGCAAACCATCTGGTAACTGGAATGATCTTCTACTGATACCACATCAGGAGACAATGTCTTGGGTGGGGTCCGATGGCTCAGCTGTGTACTGTGGCACTGGGTATTTGAGTGGGACCCGGGTGTGCCATGGTCCAAGGGAAGGAGGGAAGAGGATTAGAATTACTGTGGCAACCCATGCTGGTCAAATGAGCAATGCTGACTTTCCAGCCGTTGGTCTCTGAGGTCTGCTGAAGTAGCCCAGGCCTGCTGTCTGAGAAAGGGGGTGGATGGGGAATCAGAGATACCGCAGCTACCATATCGTAAAAGCTACTAACCTACAGCTCTAAATTTCAGATACAGTTATCAACATATCACTTTCTTTTTGCCTACGAATATTTGAAATCCCTTTCCTTGAAAACTGCTTTGGAATTCAGCTCACCTGCAGTCTGCAATAAAAAAGGACCGGGTAAGTAGGTAAGCCGATGGATGTTATTGTCTGTCAGCTGCAATCATGTGACCTTGTAAATCTTCATGAATTTATAAGCTACAAATCTTACAGACTTTTTTTTTCTGTGCTGCTGCAGCATGTTTTGCCACTTAAGAATTTTGGGTTGTTTTTTTTTAATCTCTGCCATCTTTTATAGCAAGCCAGACCCGACGGCATGCCTGGCAATCTTTCATCCTGGTGACTTACATGCAATTTCTGTGGCATCCATGACCTTTCTCTGCCCGTAAACATTCCCCCCCCCCAACTCAAGATGCTATCATTGTGGGACATCAAAAACAAACACTTCTGGCACCTCCCTGCTTCCACTGCTCAGCCTGCTTTATGATTTCCGCACACATCTTGATGAGGCAGAAGATTTGTGGATGCGTTTGGCCTCCTAATTCTGTGAATGATGCTCAGTGCTTCCCAATCTTCATCATTCACATACTCAGTAGGTTACTGCTGAAAGGACAAACACTGAAGCAAAAATAAAACCATTAAAAAAAACAAAACAATAAGTAGCATTAGAATATAATTTTAAGTCAGAGAGCGAAAGAGAGAGAAAAAAACAGAGGTCTCTAGACTTGTGACAACCTTTTGGAATATCTCTTCGCAGTGACATTGATTTGGAAGCTTCACAGTGAAAAATCTATAGTCATTAACCACCTGGCAGTTCTCCTTAAACATAATTAAATGAAAAAAGTTTACCAATGTCTTTGCCGCTCGCTAACTACCAGTGAACCTACCGATAAGTAAATTGGGCAGTATGAACACAAAATAAAAGGTCAGCCCCTGCTAATATCTGTAATAGTCATCTATCAATATTTCAGTAATGTAATTAAGTCCTAATGCAAATACAGGGGCAATGGAAAATATTGAATGCGACTTGGAAGAAATCCTTTTTTTTTTTTTTTGGCTTTCTTCCTACGCCCTCAGTAAGACAAACAAAATTGAATATTCTTTGCATTCCTTGGTTGTGCACTTGATTAGGATTTAAGGTCAATGCTCTTCTCATCTACTGCCAATTCCCCCTTGTGTCACATCTCTGATCTCTTTCCAAGACACTTGTACAATTAGGAAGTGCATCATACCTACCTTCCCCTTAAGTCATTGCCAATGGTCAGGCTGTGTCGTATAATCGAAGTGGCTTATTGAGTTTATGTTTACTGAAATAAGTAGATTTGACACCTCCCAGTACTCGGAAGGCCATTTACCTACCAATATAAGTCAAAGCTTGTTCCTAGGTAATATAGAGTATTTAGGATTATTCATTTGTTTAGAGAGTTTTGAAAGAATGAGAACACCAGATGTTTTCTGCAATGATTATACATTTTAAAAATGCAACTAAATGATTATGTTTGAATGCAGCCAGAAATTTAATTGAGCAGACACATAGGGGTAGATTTTAAGACATACGAGCGCGCATCCATGTGTGCGCGTTCCCAGCGCGCACACATGGACACACAATTTTATAACATGCGCGCGCATGCGTATTATAAAATCGGGGGTCGGCGCGTGCAAGGGGGTGCACAATTGTGCATCTTGCATGCGCTGAGCCCGCGCCGAGCCGCCCTGCCTTACCCCGTTCCCTACCCCCCCACCCCACCTTCCCTTCCCCTACCTCCCCCGCCCTTTCCCCACCTACCGTTTTCTTGTTTTTTTTTTCCTGTTTTCAAACTTACTTCAGCCCTGGGATTGAAGTTGCACGCGCCGGTCAACCGCCGGCGCATAATCCCCAGCCCAGCAGCCGTGTGGAGGCCTCTGGCCACGCCCCCTCCCAGTACCCGGACCCCCTCTTTTTGCAAGCCCCGGGACTTACACAAGTCCCAGGGCTTTATACGCATCACCGGGCCTTTTGAAAATAGGGCCTGCACACATAGGGCTTTTAAAGTCCGGCCCATAAAGTGTAAACTTCTGTGGTGAGATATACAAATTCAAGTAGATTTTAAAAGGCCCGTGCACGTAAAATCAGGGAGATAATCCTAATGTGCATTAGGATTACTGCAGGAGTTCCTTATGGCAATGGTAATGTACATGCAAATTAGTTCAAAAGTAAAAGATATAATTATTTAAACCAACAATCTAGGTAATAATACTGGCTTTATTCTCCGGATTGACTATACAGTGTTAATACCTGCAAAGTTTAACGTGGCCTTCCTAACCTGAGAAAATTAACTACAAAAGCATATAACATGAGGTCATGAGAGGTCAATCTGAAGTTGTCACCTTGCCAAACAGCAGGGAAACCAGGCAGGATTTTATTTGATGTATTTTATTTGCCAGCAAATATGTGTGTGTGTGTGGGGGGGGGGGGGGGGGGGGCGGGGGGAGGGGGAGGGTGGTCTGGCACAGAGGACAGATCTTGTTTTCAGAGGGTGAGGGTCTGAAAGTGTTAACTTTGTTTTTCTGGAGGAAGGATGGGGGGGGGGGGGGTAGGAGAAATAGAAATCCCACAATGGCATTCTCCCCCTTCTCTTGCTAAGTCCCCTGAGACTGGAAGATTAGGCTTCCAAATGGCAGATGAAGATTAACGTGGATAAGTGCAAGGTGATGCATATAGGGAAAAATAACCCATGCTGTAGTTACACGATCTTAGGAGCTACCACCCAGGAAAGAGATCTAGGTGTCAGAGTGGATAGTATATTGAAATCGTCAGCTCACTGTGCTGTGGCACTCAAAAAAGCAAACAGAATGTTAGGAATTTTTGGAAGGGAATGGTTACGGAAAAAGTCATAATGCATCTGCATCACGCCATGGTGAGACTGCACCTTGAATACTGTGTGCAGTTCTGGTCGCCGCATCTCAAAAAAGATATAGTTGCATTGGAGATGGTACAGAGAAGGGAGACCAAAATAATAAAGTGGATAAAACGGCTCCCCTATGAGGAAAGACTAAAGAGGTTAGGGCTGTTCAGTTTGGAGAAGAGACAGCTGAGTGGGGATATGATAGAGGTGTTTAAAATCATAAGAGGTCTAGAATGGGTAAATGTGAATCGGTTATTTACTCTTTCAGATAATATAAGGAGTAGGGAGCACTCCATGAAGTTTGCATGTGGCACATTTAAAACAAATAGAAGAAAATTCTTTTTCACTCAAGGCATAATTAAGCTCTGGAATTCATTGCCAGAGGATGTGTTATGGCAGTTAGTGTAGCTGGGTTTAAAAAAGTTTTGGATGAGTTCCTACAGCAGAAGTCCATAAACTGCTATTAATCAATAAGGATTAGATGTTTGGGATCTAATCATTTAAGGTTTGTGTATTTGCCAGGTATTTGTGACTTGGGGCTGGATTTTCTATTGCTGCAAGGCATAGTGAATTCGGCGGAAAAGGGGGGCGGTCCTGCGATAGCTGGCAGCGATCGCACCTCCGCGGTGCGATTGCTACCAGTGTTGCGCCAAATAACTACACCATAAAAGGTGTATTTATTCGGCGCGAAACTGACAGCGAAAAAGAAGCGTACCTTTTGCTGTCGGCGAAGTCTTCGCGGCGTCAGCCCCGGTGCCGCCCCGACTCCTCCTCTTCCTAGGCTGACGCCTCTCCCAACTCCGCCAGATCTTGGTATCGCGTGCAATCCACATAGTAAATGACCCCCTTAGTTGGCCACTGTTGGACACAGGATACTGGGCTTGATGGACCCTTGGTCTGACCCAGAATAACATATCTTATGTTCTTAACCTGCCACATTTGTCAGGATCAGTTACTGCAGGCTACAGTGCATAGTGCAGAATGCAACATTAAAATGGCCACGTTTAATTTAATGTGGTCATTTTAATGCTTAAGAATATGCTAATGGTAATGAATGAAAACAAATGAAGAGTAAAGAATAAATAAAGAATAATAAAGAATAAAAATATAAATATATAAGAAAGAGGTACAAACATGCTACCTTATTAAATAATTGATTAAAATGCATATATTTAAATGAAAGGTCCACTTATTGAAACATAAGCTTTCTTGAAAAACATAAGCTTTCTTGAAAGACAAAGAAAAGGAGGAAAACAGTCAATAGATAAGGACGCACCAAGCAATTAATTTTTTCTTTTATATCTCCAAATACATTAACGTAGATATGAACCGCTTTACAGTTTTCTAACTGACATATAAGCTTTATTTAACACATAGTTTCTATTATTAAAATATGTTACCATTCTATACTGGCACATGTTTAATTTGTAATCTAACCAATGTATTTATTTATTTATTTAAAAACTTTTCTATACCGTTGCTAAGTTATATACCATCGCAACGGTTTACAAATAGGCACATAGATTAAGGTAAGTAAATGTAGGATATCGTACGTTCTAACAGGTGCCAATAAAGTTTGGTTACAATTTCATAAATAAAATCATTATTTGAGTAATGTTGGTCAAGTCCAGGTATATTATTGAGTTACTATCGCTTTGAAATATTACTTCTTAAGGGGCGGATTTTAAGAGCCCTGCTCGCCTAAATCCGCCCAAATCCGGGCGGATTTAGGCGAGCAGGGCCCTGCGCGCCGGTGAGCCTATTTTACATAGGCTCACCGGCGCGCGCAGACCCCGGGACTCGCGTAAGTCCCGGGGTTCTCCGAGGGGGGCGTGTCAGGGGCGGGCCCGGTCGTCGCGGCGTTTAGGGGGTGTGTCGGCAGCATTTTGGGGGCGGGTCCGGGGGCATGGTTACGGCCCGGGGCGGTCCGGGGACGTGGCCGCGCCCTTCGTACCCGCCCCCAGGTCGCGACCCGGCGCGCTAGCGGCCCGCTGGCGCGCGGGGATTTACGTCTCCCTCCGGGAGGCGTAAATCCCCCGACAAAGGTAAGGGGGGGGTTTAGACAGGGCCGGGGGGGTGGGTTAGGTAGAGGAAGGGAGGGGAAGGTGAGTGGAGGGCGTTAGAGGATTCCCTCTGAGGCCGCTCCGATTTCGGAGCGGCCTCGGAGGGAATGGGGGTAGGCTGCGCGGCTAGGCGCGCGCCGGCTATACGTAATTGATAGCATTTCGCGCGCCGATCCAGGATTTTAGCGGATATGTGCGGCTCCGCGCGTATCTACTAAAATCCCGCGTACTTTTGTTGGCGCCTGGAGCGCCAACAAAAGTACGCCAACGCGCCTTGTTTGAAAATCTACCCCTAAATGTAGGATTGAGTAAATTCATTCTCATCTGCATTACCCTGTACTTTCATTCTCTACCCTCCACACTCTTTAGTGAAGGCTTTTTTAAAGAGCCATGATTTTAGATTTTTCTTAAAAATTTTGAGATTATTCTGTAATCTGAGTTCGGGGGGCATCGTGTTCCATAGTATGGGCCCAGCCAATGATAAAGCCCTTTCTCTCACTTGGGTTAATTTTGCTGACTTTACTGAAGGGATTGTTAGTAGTGCTTTGTTTGCTGAGCGGAGGTTTCTTTGTGGAACGTGTACTCGTAAGGCTGTGTTTAGCCAGTCTGCTTCTTTATCATATATTAGTTTGTGTATGGTGCATAAGGCTTTGTATTTTATCCTGTATTCGATGGGTAACCAATGTAAGTCTGCTAGAGTTTCGGTTATATGGTCCCTCCTCTTTTTTCCCGTTAGTATTCTGGCTTTTAGGAGGAAGGCAGGAAGGCAGGTCCTGTAATGTAACACTGTCCAAACACTGAGCTGAGATGAAGCTGAACTGTGAGTATTGAGGGACAGTGCTGAACTGAAAGTAAAGAGAGTACACTGTTCTGAAGTGAAGACAGTCTACTGTTGTGCATGTGTGAAGCAGTAATACAGATATACTGTTTTAAGAAAGGCTTGAATCAAACTAGTTTATCTCCAGGCCTGAGGGGAATCACCACTTGGCCCCACATATGGTGTCATGCATGGGAGTTTTTTTCTAAACCTAATACAGAGGAAATCCCAGCCTCCAAAGAAAGTTGTGAAGAGGATTTGTGATTATAAATGAAGTAGAGAACACAGGGGGCCTGTGGCTCTAAAACAAAGAATAGAGTACAGGGGTGCACAGAGCATGGTGGCTTGTGAAAGGGTACGGCTCAGAAGCTGCACTGAAGAAAATAATGTTTCAGGTAGAAAGGAAACGTGAGTGGGCTTGGTTGCAGGGACAGCCAGAAAGTGGTAGGTTTGAACCAGCTAAAGAGAGGAGCTAAGCTGGGAGGTACCTGAATGTAATCCACTTTGAAGTGCTGAAAAAAAAAAGTGCAAAAAGCAGAATCTAAATCTAAATAAATAAATAATAAATAAATAAATAAATAAAGGTAGATAAAGATTTAAACGTGATTACGTTATTGCTGGTTAAGCAGGCTATTTTTTAACCTTTTTTTGCATTGATAAAGAAAAGAGGAAGGAACAATGGTGCAGCAACGCTGTGCTGAGCAGGGTGTAACCCTAGAAAATCTGCCAGATTGGGTGGTGAATGGAAACATGATGGGGCCCTCTTCCAGTAAGCAAGCTACTCTTCAGTTTGAGGTTTGAAGCCATAGAAAAACCTGGAATGGAGCAGTCAGTGTACTGCAGCAATCAGTGAAGCAAAAGCAGCCAGAAGGCTGGTAGGAAAGAACACCACAGTTTGGTGGGAGCTCCCCAGTCCCAAGATCTGGGTCAGAGGGAAAAGCTGAGGCTCAAGGTTTGGCAGCTGGAAAAGCCAGTCAGGGTAATGGAGCGAGAGGACACACTCTCACGAGTCCAGGCTAGACAAAAGAGTGAATGTCTAGACTGGATGGACAAGGAATACCAACAGCTCATGGAGGAATTGGATGAGTGGCTGGAAAGATATCCAGTGAGCTGACTGAGTCATGGCAACAGTCTGAGATTGGCACTATAGGTGGTCCTGAGAAAGATCCTGTAGGGTGCCCAAACACTACCAGACCAGAGACTGCTCCCATGAGAAGCTCAGAGAAGGGGACTGTGAAGTACCCTGAGAGAGGGGTCACAGAGAGCACTGGGGAGGGCAACACAGGCTGCCCAGGAGGGGGCAGTATTGAGAAGTTAGAAGTCAGTGCTACAAGAGGTCCTGATGAAGACCCTGTAGGATGATAAAACACTACTGGGAGTCTGTAAACTCTGGTGAGAAGCCCAGAGAGAGAGGGCATGGAAAGGCAAGTGAGAGACTTCATGGAGAACCCAGAGAGTGGCACTGCAGAGCCCAGTAGATGAGGCTGAAGAAGAGGATGCTGTGGAGGCCCCAGCAGGTGAGGCTGTAGAGGAGTCAGCCACCTGTGTGGGCAAGTGGCCAGAGAGCATTGAGGGGATACCAGAAGGTTCACTGATGAAGGCACCCTAGCCAATCCAAGAAGTCCTGCTAGGGTGGAATTTGAACCCAGAGCCAGAAAGAGACTTAGTTAAAGGACAGGGGGTGCAAGTAGTACATTGGGTGGTGGTTAGAGGTTGGTCTAGGGGAATCCTGGGAGGTAGGGGTGAGCACAACCCTAGAGCCATGACCCCAAGCCTAACTGGTGTGAAGCCAGAGGGGCTGGGGAGGTGAGGCACTCACCTGGATGGGATCCAGGCAGAGTGAAGATGCTTATACTGATGAGTCCAAGCTGAGGGAGGTACTATGTGAGGCAGTACCTATATGTTCCCCCTGAAACCGGTGCAGAACTAGGCTAGGTAGCTGGTCCCTTTGATTCCCCTTGTGAGAGAGAGCTCTGTAGGTGGGGGCCAGCAGGAGAGGAATAAGAGAAGGTTTCCAGGTGGGGATAGTCAGACCAGGCTCAGGTTCCTGTAACGTAACCCTGTGCAAACACTGAGCTGAGACAAACTGTGAGTACTGAGTGCAGCAGTACTGAACTGTAAGTAAATAGAGTACACTGTTCTGAAGGGAAGACAGTCTACTGTTGCGCATGTGTGAAGCTTTAATAAAGATTTAGGGGAAGAGTTTTAAAAAGTATGCCTGCGTGTACTTTTGTTCGCACGACCAGCGCAAACAAGAGTACACCAGATTTTAATAGATACGCGCCTAGCCATGCGTATCTTTTAAAATCCGGGGTCAGTGCACACAAGGCTGCGCAAATTCGGCAGCCTCCGCATGCCGAGCTGCGCAGCCTGCCTCGGAGGGAACTTTCCTTCCACCCCCCCACACCTTTCCCTCCGTTCCCCTACCTAACCCACCCCCCCAGCCCTATCTAAACCCCCCCTACCTTTGTTTGAAAAGTTACGCCTGCCTCGGGCAGGCGTAACACCGGTGGGCTGCTGGCGCGCCATCTCCCGACCCGGGGGCTGGTCCGGAGGCCTCGGCCATGCCCCCAGAACGCCCCCGGGCTGGCACCACGCCCCCGACATGTACCCCGGAACGCCCCCAAGTGTCGCGCCACCCCCGACACGCCCTAGCAACATAGGCTCGGTGCACGCAGGGGGAGCTTGGGGCAGGTTTTCGGGGGGTACGCGCGTATCTTACGCACGTACCTCTTTGAAAATCTGCCCCATACTGTTTTAAGAAAGGCTGGAATCAGACTAGTTTGTCTCCATGCATATCGGAATCACCACTTGGTCCCACACCCTGATGCATAAAATTGCTGGGTGCCCAATGCACACTTTTTAACACGGCAAATTTAACTCAAGCCTCAGAAGTGGGGTTAAGTCAATCCATGAGCCAAGAGCACAGGAGAAATTTAAAAGATACGGTCCTTTTTGGGTCTTCCTACTTAGTATCATTGTGATACTTAAATCTATTGCTTGCACTGTTTAAGAATAAAGATATAGGGGTAGATTTTTTAAAAAAGCGCGTTCGCGTACTTTTGTTTGCGCACCAGGCACAAACAAAAGTACGCTGGATTTTATAAGATACGCGCGTAGTCGCGCGTATCTTATAAAATCCTGGATCGGTGCGCGCAAGGCTGCCGATTTTGGGCAGCCGGCGCGCGCCGAGCCGCGCAGCCTGTCTCCGTTCCCTCCGAGGCCGCTCCGATTTCGGAACTCTCTTTCGCCCTCCCCTCACCTTCCCCTCCCTTCCTCTACCTAACCCACCCCCCTGGCCCTATCTAAACCCCCCCTTACCTTTGTCCGTAGATTTACGCCTGCGAGAAGCAGACGTAAATCTACGCGCGCCAGCGGACTGCTGGTGTGCTGTGCTCCGACCCGGGGGCTGGTCCGAAGGCCTGGACCACGCCCCCGAGCTGGCGCCACGCCCCCGGTCCCGCCCCCGAAACACCGCGTCCCGCCCCCGAAACGCCGCGTCTTCGGGTCCCGCCCCCCCCGACACGCCCCCTTCCAAAAACCCCGGGACCTACGCACGTCCCGGGGCTCTGTGCGTGCCGGCGGCCTATGGAAAATAGGCACACCGGCACGCAAGGCCCTGCTCGCGTAAATCCGGGCGGATTTACGCGAGCAGGGCTTTTAAAATCCGCTCGATATAGTGTAAATTCTTGTTGTAAAAAATAAAATTCGGATGCACAATATACATGCTCCAGGCCAATTTCACCCCTTGCTATTGTGCATTTTGCATGAAATTGACCTAAAGCAGGATAAAATGGATGCTCGTATTTAATGTCAAATGAAATTGTGGGCGCCTAATGCATTTGAGTGCTAGGGATGCTCAATTCTTCCTTAGTGTGTCCTTTTAACCGTAGCAGCTCATTTAAATATTGCATTGGGTGCCCAGAAGATGTGGCTGTACACGCATTAGGAAAAACGGGCGCTCAGTACGAACGCCTGTTTTAACGCGTTGTCTTATTCCTTTGGCTTGCGAGTGGTAGGAGCATTGGACATGGAGGAGCTCTGGCAGTAACATGAGGAAACTAAATGAGCCAGCTGCCAGCTCTGCATGGATTTCTGCTTTCCCCTGCATCTAGAGGGAGCTGGAGTTCAGGAATGGGGAAAGTGCTGGTATGGAGGGGCAACCAGAGCCTCTTGCCATTATGCAGGCACATCAATTAATTTCAAAAGTCATTGGAAACCTGCTGTATTGTGATGGATCCATGTGCCTTTGGCCTCTCTCCCTTTGCTTTAAAATTAGAGGAGAGGCTGCTGGCACTTTCAGTGCCTCCCAAGCTGTACTTTTGTCTGGATGGGTTCTCTCCGTGTCTGTACTGCCGGCTCCATGGAGGTTGGTGTGCCACACAACGGTTTTGTCAATGTGTAGGATGTGCCTTGGGCTTGGAAAGCTTGGGAATCAATGGTCTACTACTTGCACCCCGTTAGGAAGAAAAAAGGGGAGATAGTTAAAAGCTCAGGCTTCACAGCTTTCATCTGATTTCCTGAATTTAACTCGGGCTTTGGAGGACGAGGATAAGAAACTTTTATTTTCAACCTTTATTGTGAATTTAGTTTTCGATCCGGATAGTAATTGCGTCCTTTGCCTATTTTTTAAACAACGTAGGGGGGGGGGGTCCCAATTCCTTAATGGCAATGCGCAAGCTCTCCCAAACGTGTCCAAAACTACTCAGGAGCACAGCAACAATTTATTTTATTCAGACCTAGAGTGCTACAAATGGGGGGTCTTTTGTGCTTACATTTTCCTTACAAATGTGTGGTGAAGTACAAATCTGATAGGTAAAACACACTTTTTAAATAAATAATAGACACTCACAGGCGCACATAGTAACTATTCTTCACATTGCTTTGAGGGATGTTTTAAAATTCTCTTTAAAGGGAGCAGTCGTCTCTTGTTGCTGGGTTTGTCTCTGTGCCCTCTCGACCATCATCTGATC
Source organism: Rhinatrema bivittatum (assembly GCF_901001135.1). Lineage (NCBI taxonomy): Eukaryota > Metazoa > Chordata > Amphibia > Gymnophiona > Rhinatrematidae > Rhinatrema > Rhinatrema bivittatum. Next base: position 783,059,224 of record NC_042616.1, on the reverse strand, counting down.
ATCATTTTTTGTTTAATCCCCCAAGCTTCAGTCACTGCCCTTGCGCTGGCTCCAGTCCCCCTCAGCGCGGCTTGGGCTGACAATTCTACTCACATTTTTCTTTCTCCTCCAGGAGTGAAAGCGATGGACCAAGTCTTTGTTTCTGTCCCAGGCCAGGCCAGTTCACTGTAACCTAAGTGACCCTGCCACTTCCAGGCCTACCGCGGAACTCCAGGACTCCCATCCCCCGGATTTTCACCGCAGCAGCAGGAGCCTCCCCAGTGCTCCCCACTATGTTCTCTTTCCCTTTACCTCCACTGCTGGCTCTCCAGCTTGAGCCATGCCATGACCTGGGCCATGCGTCCAGATTTGTGGCCACCCTCTCACCACCTCTCCTTTCTCTGAGACTTGTCTTCCTCAGCAGCGGGACCGACCACTGACATAACCACTGCCCCCCCTCACTCCAATCAGCTCTCCTGCCTCTCTAATCTTGGTCTTCTTTCATCATCTATGCAAAAGTTCCCAGCCGCAATAGGGTTAGAAAGCTCTACCCCGGCCATCATCAACCCAGGCACACAAAAAGGGCATCTAAGGGGCAATGCACCCTGGACCTTCAGGCATGCATATCCTGCAAAACAAGCTCCAGAGGACAGCTGACATCATCTTGGAAACAGTCAGTAATGGGCAAGAGCCCTTGATGATCACTTCGACTCCCAGATTATGACCACTTTGCTGGGGTAAGCGTTTTGGTGCATGGAAGTTTGGAGGGCAATCCTAAATTGGGATTTTGATTGTTTTATGGGGTTCTAGGGGTGGGAAGGGGTTGGTATTTCTAAAAGAGGTAACATTTAGCTTAATGCTTCCCAGGCCTGCCAGGAAAAATAACTACACCTGATTGAGGTATAGTTCTTTCTTTAGTGAACATGGGTGCATGAAGCCAATTTTGCATATCCATTTTCACAAAATGTTCTAATTGTGAGCTGCTTTGCATAGTTTTGCATTGCAGCAGTTCATTATAGGGCAATTTGAGTAAACGTTCATGCATGGCAGACTTTGCAAGAAATTTTACTATACAAGGCAAACATTTGCATATTTTTTTTCACAAAAGGGTTTTTTGTGAACATTTTCACACAAAATGCCCATACGTTCATGATTTTCTGTATTGGTGAGTGTTTTGCAAAATTTTGAAGTTTAGTGCATTGGCTTCCAAGTTAGTTGAGGGTATTTCAGAATCCTCATCACCAATGGCCTCGGGATATCTGGAATGTAGGAGGGCACCTGATGTACATGCTCTCTTTCAAAAACTCGATCGAATATTCAGGCCCTGAGATTCAGACAACTATTTGCCTGTGAAGCTCCCTACATCTGGACCTTCAGTAACTTCTGGAAGACCCAAAACACAAAGACTGCTCCTTTTTTCTTGATCACTTTGTTCCTTCAAATGTCTCAGCAAATTTTGTATGTCATCCATTTTTCTTTCCATAATTGACACCTACTGATTAGCTGACTCCAATTTCTGCTGGAACTGTGATAGCTGCTTCACTATCTATTCCATCTCCTCTTGAATATCACCGGTTATATAGAAACATTCTCTTATGTAATTAACCAACATAATCTCAGTGCCACCATGATTTCAGAGAGAGAAGCTTCCTCTGGCTGTTTATCTCCAGTGCCAGTTTCTGCAGGGAAGGTGAAATGAGTGTAAGCCTCTTTACTTCTTGCGTGGTGGAAAAAGTCGATTTTATCTTGCCTGCTTTACCTGAAACCTCATTTTCAAAGCATTTGAAACAAAGGTACTTTCCAAATTGGAAAAAGAGGGGGAGAAGAGAGAATTATTTTCTGCAGTGAACTCTTTTTAATGAAGTCCCTTTGAGAACTCTTCCGTCATGCGCCCATCCTCTAGAGCAGTAGTTCTCAACATTTTTTCTGCCATGACAGATGATGCTCACGTATGTGACACACTACACATTAAATTCTGCAGCTGAAGTTTTAAAATTCTAAATATTATTTTATTGTTAAAAATGTTGCAAGAGAGAGAATATTCTTTAAATAACTGCTTGTTAAAAAAATATTTATTAAATTGGATTACTTCCACAAAAGTTTGAATCTTTACTTACTTTATTAGTGAGAAATCTGGGACTGATATTTTGATTCAGGGTGGAACAGTAAATAAACTCTTGTGCATCTCGCTATCAATCTCAAGACGTTCTGAACTCTTCTGGAGTTTATATAGAGCAGAGCAAGGATGTTAGCATAGAACATAGTAACATAGTATTGTTGGCAGAAAAAGACGAAATAGTCCATCCAATCTGCCCAGCAAGCTTCCCATGGCAGTAACAACCGCTCAATGCAGATCATCCCCATGTCTTATATTAATACTTACAAGCAAAACTAAGCAACTGTCAAACCCATAACAAAATTACTGCAACATTTTTACGTATTGAACATCCTTTCTGATAATTCAGACAATGCTGCTTGAACATTCTTGGCTTTTGGACTTGGCCGTAGAAGCTTTATCCCCAATGTCAGTGTATCAGTACCCCAGACCATAAAATGTTTCCCTATTCAACTTGCCATACAAAAAAAAAAATTCAAATTCTGGTATCACCTCAGTAACAGCACTTCAAAATGCCTCCCCTGCCAGTTACTTTGTAAAATAACTTGAAAACCTGAAAAAACAGGACACTTAGAATCTATATAGCAAACCTGCCATACCATTACAACACTAACATCCAGAACTCAAACAGCAACAACTCTTCCTATGAAAATACAACCTGCAAATATAGAACACAATACGCTTCCTGTTGGAAAAACAAACCAAACTGGACTGCTAAAGATCCCTACCCAGAACCTACATGCTAGTCAGCAGAATCCCTCTCCTCTGTCACACAGGCAGAGCACAGACTGACCCTTACCTATTACAGAATGAAGGACCATAAATTAAAAACAGGAATATGCAAATGCTGAAACCCTGAGGAGCCGGACTCTCTGAGGCAACTTGCAAACTGTGTGCAGAAGTGTAAAGTCCACAAAGAGTTTTTACCCCTAGAGTTTACGCCAATTTCCAAAGGGAAAAACATATTCCCTTTTGAAAAAGGAGTTGGAAATAGTACGTGCACAGACTTGTACCTACTATTTTGTTTGGGTACTTTTTAGACTAAAAAACATAGGTACTCCCTGCTCTGCTTTTGGAAGCATAAGCTTGCCATATAAACCTTTTGGTGACACCCCCGGTGACACACCAATATGTCCCGCCACACTGGTTGAGAACAACCGCAATCCCATGAAGAAATATCCTCTAATGTAACTTCAGAACCTCCCCTCTGAAAAAGATTTGCTTCTTTTGGCAAATGTATACCTTTGAGGAATTTGAATGTTTCTATAAATATAACCTATAAAAAATAATTCAAAAGTTACACTCAATGATACCTGCCCTGTTGCCCTTAACCCAGTCTCTTATTTTTCGCTCTTATTTTCAGGGTGATGAATATTTATTTTTTCTAATAGTGCAGTTGGACCCAACATTTCATGCTGTGAGATGTACAAAATGTATGTCATAAGCAAATTATATTTTAATATTGCTGCTAGATATTTAATCTTGTGTTTGTAGGTTGTGAACTGTGTTAACCTTACAGTAATTCAGTATGGCCCTGTCAAAATTTACTCCCGGAATAATGTAAAACATTACTTCTGCAGCTGCTTTAAAACTACAAATAAAAAATAAAGGTGATAGGACTACCGCAGGCCGAGACACAAGAAGTGGATCTCAACTTGCTAGATGATAAATTTGTCAGGCCTAACATGCCAGATAATCTCATTTCCCCTTTACATAGTGCTGATAAAAAAATATTAGATATGAAATATTAACAGTGCTCTACATCCCAACTCGATAAGCCCCAGCACGGCGAGCTCAGCCACGGAATCCAGTTTTAATTTCCCCAGTTTCCAAAGTGTCAGGCAGTAGTAAGTCTGCCAGCAGCACCGTCACTTGTCCTCTCTGCTTTAACATGGAAATTTTAACGAGCCCCTTAATCTTCAACAGAAGAAAGCACTTATCTGACATAATTGACAAGAAGAAAGTATGTCAGCTGTAAGGAGGAAAGAATGGGTAGGATTTAGTCAGGAAGCCCCTTGTGAAATGCTTATGTATAAAAGCATACATCTTTCACTAAGGCACTGTCTGAAGGGAGATTGATACACACTGGAAGAAAGAGCCATGTCAATCTTAAAAAATCTATTTCTTGTATGGCCGAGGAGATTGTTCTGCTAATTTTGCTATTAAGTATGGTCTTTTGCTTACAAGAGAACATAAAGACAGCTTGCATTAGCTATTTGCAGAGGTCTATGGGCAGGAAAGTGCACTCTGTTTTCCTGATTGTGCACTAGTTGACTGTAGGGTAGGGAACCATATAATTGCACATTGTATTAAATGTTATTAATTCTTCAGAAGTACAAATGCACACAGGCAATGCAATCTTACTTGCAGGCACGTTACCTGGAAAAGCAGCCAGTAGATCTGGTAGAGAGTAAATACATTCTTTCAAGATAAACCTCACCACAAGTCTAAAACATGTATATCAGCAAATAAATACCCTCTCTTTATATCTCCTCAATGGGTAGACAAAAAATAATTTTAAAAAATGATTCGGTGGTGTTCTCAAGATGGCCCAACCCCCAAAATGAAAATGAAAATGGCATAACATTTTTGTAGGCTACCAACCCTACATTTTAGTACTTGAAAATTCTCATGACCCCAGAGAATGACCAAAACAAATTTGTAGGGGTATGGCCTCCCTCCAACAATCACTCCATTCTTACACTTCCCGTACTCCAGCTGATCTCCTCTTTCAAACTCCAGTTTATTTTATTTATTTATTTATTTTTAATTTTTATATACTGAAATTCTTGTAAGAACTACAAATCATTCCGGTTTACATAAAACGATAAACTGCCCCACAGAGTAAGTTGATCCATTTCCTCAATCTCTACCCCTCCTTCAACCTCCACCCCCTCCAGAAAACCCCTCTCTCAAACTTCATCCCGCCAGCTGAACCCCTCCTACTTCCCCAGCTCCTTTCAACTCTCCAGCTCATCCCCACTCTCTCAACTTGTCCAGTCTTTATTGCAACTCCCCCCATTATTCCTCCCTTATCGCAAGCTCTTCTTATAATCTCCAGCTGATTCTTTGCCATTCCCTAGTTCTCACACCATCTTCCTTTCATCTCTCACTTTCATCCCCATCTTCTCTATTTTATCTTCTCCCACAACCTCTCTCTCACACACCCCCAGCTGATCCTCTCTCATTCCCAACTCCTCTCTTACATCTCCCAGTCAACCTTCTGTTATTCCCCCCTCACCTTCCACAGCCAATCCATAATCCATACCACAAGAACTTCCTGCATTGGAGCCCTCCCATCAAATAGCCCCTCCTCCAAAATCTCCTCTGGTTGGGGTCAACAGCAAAATTTTCCTTTGGATCTTGGGCCAAAGGTGGATGAAAATTGGTGGGCCAAGAGGGCAGGCTGCTGACAGGGGAAATGTTTTTCTTTTGAGTAGGTTCATTGTTGGGTGAAGAGAGATGAACAGTGGCAATCTCCACTGGCTCATGCACACTCAGCCCTCGCCTTCCCTCATGGCCGGTCCCAAGCCTGCCAGTGATCTGCAAGCAAAAACAGCATTATTAATGAAAGTCAGAAAGGGGCCTGTGAGGTATTGCAATCTCACAGGCCCTGCAGAGGTCCTGATCTCTCCTTGTAGGGCTTCTGTTTGTTGCAACCGACCCTTTCCGACGGCTTCACTCCACCTACCTTTCTTTCTTTGCACCTCCTCTCGCTATGGATGGACACCTAGCTGCCACGGCGTCTGCCTGCCATCCTCTCCGGCATCTCCGGACCGGCTTAGGCGCTGCCTCCCGTCATGCTCCGCTGGTACCTTAGGGTGTGCGTGCCACACGGCCCTCACTCTTATTTCCTACTTGGTGCGAACCTCAGGGGCGTCCCCCTGTGATGACGTCACGCTGCCCGGATATTTAAAGCCTACGATGTTTGCTAGCCTTTGAGATAGCAAGGGAGATTCTTACGGATGGGATTCGCTCTCCATACCCAGCTACTCTGCCTCTCCAATTTTCCATTGGACTCTTAATGCTAACTGGGTACCCGCTCCTCGGGGGCCTCACTTGCTTTTCAGGTCGCAATCAGGCAACTGGTACACATTCCTCGAATGCCCATGTTTCCGGACTCGCTGCCTGCTCCTACCTTCTCTTCTGCCTGGAAGGATTCGCTATCTTCAACACTGGTGAGTACTACCATCTTCACCTCAGAGCTGTTCCCTGGAACCAGGTACTCGCTCCTCAAGGGCCTGCCACCGTTCCAGCCCTAGTGCCATCTCCTACGTGGAACCGCTGTGTGAGTACATTACCTTCAAGCCTCTCAGCTCTCAGGGATCAGGTACTCGCTCCTCGTGGGTCTGCTCTCCATATCCTGGGGTTCTCCATACTGGGGCTTTGTGCTTATTCCACTGTACTCATTATTCTCAGTTCTTTACACTACAGCACTGCTACTGGAGGAGTCACTGTTCCAGCACCTGAGGGATACTAGCCCAGCCGGGCTACTTCTGCTGCTCACTACTGCCACCTCTGATGGCTTCATCACATTGTCTAATAAAAGATCAATCCCTGTGTTTGTGTGTCCTAAGCTGAGCCTGACCTGTGTCCCCTCATGGGACTTCCCCTCGTGGGTGTGCTCAGCTGCCACAGTGTCCAAGGGTCCACCTAAACCTCACTAATTATAACAGATTGCTAACTCCATGGATCCGGCACAGCTCAATGCCTTGCAGGCCATTCCAGGCCTGGCCCTATACACAGCTGAACTACAAGACGCATTGGAGAAACTCACTTCAGCGTTTCATCAGCTGCACGCACAGAAGACGCAAGGAGCTACTTCCAGTAATGAAGGTCAGTTACCTGAAGTAACTATAAAGACTATGGTACCTCTGGCTGCTCCAGTTCATTTCTCTGGAGAGATTCAAATAACTAGAGGTTTCCTAAACCAATTCTGCATGCATTTCACATTGCAGCCTGCACACTTCCCCACAGCCTACGCCAAGACTACATATATTCTATCTTATCTTGATGGTAGGGCCTTGTCTTGGGCTTCAACGCTGTGGGAACATAAGGATCCAATCCTGCAGGATATTGATGTATTTCTAGAATTATTTAAATCCGTTTTTGATGATCCTGCTCGAGTGACTGTTGCTGGTTCTGACCTGGTGGACCTGAAGCAAGGCAACCGACCACTGGCTGATTTTGCAATTGAGTTCAAGACTCTTGCTACAGAATTATGCTGGGAACCTAGATGCCTGAAAACTCTTTTCTTCAGCAGTCTGAATACATGCTTGAAGGACGAGCTTGCCGCTCGTGACTCGCTGGATGAACAAGTGATGTTGGCTTCTAGAATTGACCACCGGCTTCATGATAAGGTGAAAGAACTCAAGCCTACTAAAATACCGGTTCAGAAGGAGACTCGTGCTAAACTTGCACTTCGGTTAATTCCAGCAGTACCTATTGCCAGTGGAGAATGACCGATGCAACTTGGTCACAGTCATTTGACTTCAAAAGAGAGAAGACTTCGGAAGAGGCATGGCCTATGTATGTACTGTGGACAAGCTGGTCACAATGTCCCAACATTGTGACCAGCTTGTCCACAGTACATACATATGGAGTATGTATGTACTGTGGACACTTTTTCATCTATTCTGTGGACACTTTTTCATCTATTCAATGTCCGGAGCCCTCCATATGGAGGGCTCCGGTGCGAAGAGTCCGGAGCCCTCCATATGGAGGGCTCCGGTGCGAAGAGTCCGGAGCCCTCCATATGGAGGGCTCCGGTGCGAAGAGTCCGGAGCCCTCCATATGGAGGGCTCCGGTGCGAAGAGTCCGGAGCCCTCCATATGGAGGGCTCCGGTGCGAAGAGTCCGGAGCCCTCCATATGGAGGGCTCCGGACTCTTCGCACCGGAGCCCTCCATATGGAGACAATTTCCTTCTTTGTGTTAGAGAAGGCCATGCACCCTATCATTCTGGGGTTACCTTGGTTGCAGTTGCATCAGCCTCAATTTGACTGGTCTTCCTTGGAACTCTCCCACTGGGGCCCAGGTTGTCATGGCAGTTACCTCAAGGAAGTTTCTTCTGTTCTCTGCATGCCTACAACTCTAGTGATGGCATGCCTACAACTCCAGTGCTGGCATGCCTACAACTCCAGTGATGCATCATTCAGTGATGTGTTTTCCAAAGAAGCTGCTGACATCCTCCCTCCACACAGATCTTATGACTGTGCCATTCGGCTGAATCCAAACACTGAACCTCCTAAAGGACATGTCTATCCAATCTCTGCAATAGAGAATAAGGCTATGTCCGAGAACATCGAGGAGAATTTACAGAAAGGTTTCATTAGACCTTCAAAGTCACCAGCCGGCGCAGGATTCTTCTTTGTGAGGAAGAAGGACGGAACCTTACGTCCTTGTATCGACTATCGAGGTCTGAACGAGATTATGATTAAATACCGTTGGATTAGGTGGTATATAATATTTAATTAAAAGTAACAATAGATACAGAAAAAATACCATAAAAGTTTGTAAAAATGTTTGCCTTAATACATGTGATTAACACTTTTGAATAGATGAAAAAGCCAGTTCATATCACAAATTACATCCACTACATAATTGGTATTACAATTATAATTATTTCCAGCATTAAAAAAAAATCTGTTTTTCTCAGCAACAACTGAAAAATGTTAAGCTTGGTAGTCCACGGGCTGCCCCTACAAACCGCTGCACTCACTCCTCTGACTGAGCCATCCCACTGGCCCCCAAAACAGCAAAACACCTACAGTCCTCCTCACAATGAGATGCCTTGCTCTGACACGGCGAGGTGCTGCTGGTGCTCCACAAGGCAGGGCACAGCCAACTCTGATTAGCCACACTCCTCCTTAGGCATTTACCCGACATCACTTCATTTAAAGGCCCACAGTTGGAAAAGCCCCTCACCACCTAAGCAACTAATTCCTAGTAGTGCATGTTGCTTTAAAGCATTCAAGTCCTCATCCAGTGTCTTCAGTCTTTGTCCAGTATCTTCAGTCTTTGTTCAGCTTTTCTTCAAGTCCTCGAGTAGCGGTCTCCAGTTTGTCTTCTGTCTTCATTCCAGTCTGTAGCTTCTACGTTGCCTTCTTGTCCTTGTCTGCCTGCCTGCCTTTCTGTCCCTCTTCTCCTCTCTCAGATGAATACCTGGTTTGGACCATTGCCTGGATCCCGGATACAACAGACTGCTGACTGCCTCTGACCCTTGCCTGGACCTCAGATATGCTTGGCCGCTGTCTGCCTATGACCCTAGCTAACTATTGACCTTCTGTCTGCCTTCAGCAGAGACCCCACCTAAGTCCTGCCAGCCCAGTACCCAAAGGCTCAACCCGAGGGGAACGTGGGCTGGTACAGGCAAAGGTTCTGACTGGCCTCTGCTTAGCCTGGGTCTGCCTGCCAATGGTGGGACCCTGCAGGGTAGAGCCAATCCTACCTTGGACCAAGGATCCACAGTTAGAACAAAAAAAGTAGGTCTAATGTAGTATTGTTTGTTTATTACTGCTAAAACACCTCCAAAAAATTGTTTCATATCCACACAGAATTCCCTTGTTTTAGTTTAAAATGTCCTTATAAATGAATACAATTTTCCACTACCAGTGTTCATATATAATGTCCCCATTATTATTATCCATCTATGGTGCACCAACAAAGGCCCTTGTTTTGACCAAATGGCCTTCATCAGGGGAAATGTAAGAACTAGAAAGACATGTTATTTATTTATTTTATTTAAAAATGTTTGTATACCGCCTTTACAAATAGAGATTTAGTCAAAACAGTTTACAGATTTAAAACATACATAATTTAAATAAAAAATCATCAATAAAACGATAATCTGACAAAAATCTATAACACATCAATTTCATAAACAAACAGACAAAGAGCGCCTCAGGGATATTATATTCAAATGACGTTTCTGGTTGTATTATTTAGAAGACTTGACTGGTCATTTTGTTCAGATGACTTTTCTAGTCAGTAGTAAATTCTGCTGCAAAATGTGCTTTTCCAAAGCAAAATCCTTCCTGAAATCACAACATATCATGATCATTAGACTCCTACAAGAGAAAGCATGAAGGTAACTTTATGCTTAACCACTCTCCACACTTCTTACTTAACACATGCATCAAAGCGCTTCTGGAATTATAAAAAAGGCTCTTCACCCAGTAAAAATGTTGCCAGCAGTAATTTATATGTTTGACAGTTGCTTGGTTTTAATTGATTATAAATATTACTACTCTTATCACAAGGCTTGGGGGTAACTGTGCAGAGTGGCAGTTACTACTAGAGATGTGAATCGTATGCCCGATCGTTTCTGCTTTCAGTTTCGTGTGGCTGTGGGAAAATCTCGTATTCCCGCGGATCAGCATTTTTTTTTTCGTGAAAACTCATTTTCCGCTTAGGACACACTAACTCCCGTTAGTGCACGCTAACTCCCGTTAGCGCGCACTCACGGTTCTATGTAAGTGCGCTCTAATGTGCGCTAACTCCTGTTAGCACGCAGGAAGCCGAAAAATGATTTTTTATGAAAATTTGGGGAAAATGCGATCGTTTTATTGGTTTCCCAATACATGATGAATTAGGAAATATCGTACGATATTTCTTTTCGTCAAAAAAAAGATGCACATCCCTAGTTACTACCCCTGAGAGAAACATGGAGTTAACCTTCACAGAACAGCAGTTACTACCCTTGAGAGAAAGATGGGGATATCTTGCATGGAATATCAGATACTAGCATGAGAAGCTTGCTGGGCAGACTGGATGGGCCATCTGATCCTTTTCTGCCATCATTACTATGATACCATGTAACTATGTTCTTACCTGAACATAACTTACTTGTTGACGTAAGAAAAACTAATGTCTCTGTCTGCTCAGCATTTCAACTTTTGTATCCTACTCATCACCATATACCCTGTGCATTATCAATCATATCACACATCCCTCTCCAACACATACACACACATCACTTAAAAAATAAAAAAACAACAAGAGAGGAGAAAAAACAACTCAAAGAAAAATCTGCTGTTCAGTTTCTTGATTTAATCCCATAGGCTGCAGTCTGCTATTTAAAAATGACCAATTGTTCATGATGCTGCAAACTGTTGTATCATAAAGAATCTTAATTGTTCAATAGCATGTGACTTCTGAATCTAATATTCCACAAACAACGCCTCAATCTTTTTATTTCATATGCAGCTTTTATGTTTGTAATAGGCACTCTGATAGGCTGTTTGGTTTGGCCAACATATACAAGTAGTTTATTTCACGGACATAATATGGCATATAAAACTTTTAACATGCATCAGTTATATCAATCAGGTAATTCATATTGCCATTTCAACCAAGGCTAAATAAACATTTGTATAGTCAAACAATTCACACAAACACTGCACTACACACATTGAAATTGACCCTGCTGTGTCTGCCTTCAATCGTGCATACCATGGGTAGGTTTGAAGATGTCAAAAGATTCCTTAAATTTCACACTCTTTTGTTACTCATATAACAATTAATAAAATAAATAAGGTGAAGAAACATAAGAACATATGATTTGCCATACTGGGTCAGACAAAAGGTTCATCAGGCCCAGTACCTTGTTTCTAAAAGTGGCCAATCTAGGTCACAAATACCTGGCAGGATCCCATGGAATAGATAGATTCCATGCTGCTTATCCCAGGGATAAGCAGCATGGCATCTAACAGCTTTCACCACATCCTCTGGCAGTGGATTCCAGAGCTTAATTAATTAATTAATTAATTAATTATTTTTCTATACCAATATTTAATTCGAAATATCACACCGGATTACATACAATGAGTTTTCTGAAGGCAAGCATTATGGGGACATGATACATTTTAACATGATACATTTTAACAGATTAATCGAGAAATAGAATATAACGAAAAACTTGCATTACACAATAACTCTTTTAAGCTTAAATATGTTCTTGAATTAAAAAAAAATTCTCTTATTAGTTCTAAATGTACAATTTAGTAACTTCATTGTGTGTCTTTTTCAGTTTTTGAAAGAGTAAACAACTGATGCACATTTACTCATTCCACTCCACTTATTTTTTTTATAGACCTCTAGTATCTATCTTCCGTCATCTGTCTCTTCTCCAAGAGTCTCTTCTCCAAACTTCTTTACCCTTTCCTCACAGGGGAATCATTCCATCCCCTTTATCATTTTGGTCACCCTTCTCTGTACCTTTTCCTTCGTATGCAGTGAACTGTACTTTTCCAAATGGAGTCACTGTAAGTAAGCCTAACTCCAACTGCTATGAGCCACAGAGACTGCCAAAATCAGAGAATCCTCCAGTGGAGGAGCTGATTGTTTTCTGAGGTGGGACTGGCTTCCAAAGACTTTGGCCAGAGTTCTCTGAAGGGACAATACTTTTGCATGTTGTATGACTGTGTTTTGTTCCAGATTTGTTCCTATTGGGCTTGTGCTCGAAGTTAAAGAGTTTACAGAACTGTTTGCCAGCCCTTTGTGGGAGGGTGAAGAAATAAAGCTGTAAGCTAGTCCTGTAGGGGAGGGTGAAGTTCCAGATGCCTTCAAGGTGAGGTGATATCTCACTTTGAGAGGCTTTCAAAACATTTAAAGCTGCTAATTAATAAAATTAAAGTTTGGATATTTGCTACTTATGTTCCATGCTAACATCATCTTATTTCGCTGTTGAGTGTTTCCTTCCTATGGTTGTATACACACTTTTGAAAAAGGTATAAAATGGGTGTTTTGATTTATTTATTGCCTTTTTGTGATTAACTATTGTTTTTCTTCTCTGGTGGAGTTTCCTAATAAGATTTGACACCTTTCACACTACCTCATTATTTTTTTACAGGAGGTACTCTGAAATTAAAATGATGATCCTGTGTTCTTGCCTTTTAAAGAATTCTGTCACTCTATATGTGATTAGAAGGAGAGGAGTCAAAAGAGGACATTTCAATCTGAAGCTATAAAGTATATTAGAAGGGAAAGATCGTGATGGGTAATAAAGTATTCTAAAGTATTTAAAGGTTGAGTAGTGTCCCTATTAGGATGCTCTAGAATTTCGAGCACATTATTGAATAAAAAATAAGTTTAATTAGCTTTCGATTACATGGCTAGTGGATGAATATGTAGCTAATATAGTGAAGTCTACCACATATTGTGCAAACTGTTTTCATTATAATTGACAGTGTGAGAGGCTACCTCATTCAGGGTGGTGGCAACACCCTCCTGTTTCCCCTAGCAGTAGCCGTGCTGGCCAGTGCAGAATAACCACTATTCATCTTACAGGAGTAATTGGCCAAAGGATATGTTTCAATGTATGTATTTAATGTGTGTCTTAAGGTAGAGTAAGACCCTCCACTGTGGAAGAGCTCCCACTGTTGGCAAGATTTATTATAACATCTGCTTACTATTGTATTTTGTCTATGTCTATTTGTGGAAATTGTAAGTGTCCTTTCTCTCAGATGATTTTTTTTTGGGGGGGAAGACAGACCCTCCCAGTCTGGTCACTAGATGTCACTATCCCTGTCCTTATAATACATTTAGAAAGGGAGTCATCCATACCCTTCAGTCCCTCCCACCTGGAGGTTCTGATTGGATACCTCAGTGCTATTTAGCCTGGCCATTTTAAGGCACCATGGGATTCAGTCAGAGAGAAGTCAGAGAGCAAGCTGTATTTTTTCCACATTCTGGTGAGGCCTCGCAGTCTCACCCAAAGGAGTTTCTTTTAGAAGTGATACCTCCAAGTGCACTCCCTGCCTGAGGGCCCTTCTAACCTAAATTCCTTTTGTATTATGTTATAATTCCTCCTGCCTTTCTTTCTTCCAGCTTTAAGCTTCCCAAGTTTTTACTCCTTGTTAAATGTAACTTTGCCTTATTCTCCTCTCTTGTTAATTACTATTTTATTTATTGCTTCAGTTATACCCTTGTTCTATGTACACCGATCCGATATGGTTATTACTATGAAGGTCGGTATAAAAAAGTGTTAAATAAAATAAAATAAAATATTTTTCAGAGAGATAGATTGTAAGCCTGATACCCCTTTGGGGGCAAAGGGCCTCTTTTCAGGGGACCACAGACCTGTGAGACTACATTGTGTTTCATTGTAAAACTGTTCCTACGCATAAGTTAATGTTACAATTAAAAATAGTATGACCCCCGTCATGCTATTATCTTGTTATAATGTGAACCGATGTGATGTACCCCAACGAATGTCGGTATATAAAAGCAAATAAATACATAAATAAATAAATAGGTACGCAAGCACCAGTGATGGGCTCTGCTGTGAGAGACAGTGAGGGCAGAGAAGATATCCATTTTAACTTTTAAAAGTACGATTTGGACTTTGAGTTAAGTGAGGAGGTTTTTGGCTCCCTCTTCCCCACTGGGATGGCAGTGCTGAGAAATAGCCTGATTCCCTTGATTTTTCCACGCCAGAAATCCCAGAAGAAACACCTAAGGAAAATGAACAAGAGAGTCAAAGGAAGAAAGAGAAAGAGGAGGAGACCCTAGGGATGTGCAGATGAAAAAAAAATCATTTCTGTTCATTTATTTGTTTCATTGGGAACCCAATTCATTTCATTAGTTTCAAATAAAAAAAATATATATTCGTTTATTAGTTTGATTCGTTTTTCGTTTGCCATTAAAGTCAATGGGGGAAGTATTGCAGCCTATTTTTGGCTGCAGAATTGGGGTTTTCTTATCAATTCAGATGAAACGTCATCAGAAGGGGAAAAGAGCTCCAACGTACATAGACTGTGGCAAAGTGGCACCAAAGTGGCATGAATAGCCTAAGGCACCATAAAGGGGCAAAGAGGTACCAGGAGTGGCAAGAAGAGTGCTTTAACAGAGGTGCAAAGCAGCAGCGAGAATGTCAAAAACACCCCACAGCTTCAAAAAAGGGCAACAATAACAGCTGCATGAACCCTCGAAGGCAGCACGAGAGGCAAAGTGGCACAAGAAGTGGCATCAACATCCTACAGAACAATGAAGGGGGAACATAGCAAGCAGAAAGGATGTCAGAAAAAACTCCAAGGTGCCGATAAAGGGACAAAGCAGCAGAAATACTAGCATCAACACACTGAGGAACCATGATAGTGGCAAGAACACCACAAGGAGTAGAGTCGTCTGGTGTATGCCAGCAAGGCAGAGTGGCAGAAAGTTGATAGAGGCAAGACAGGCTGGCACAGTGGAGGTAGTCAGGTCCTGGTGGTGTGGATAGGGGCAAGACAGGCTGGAACAGTGGAGGTAGTCAGGTCCCTGTGGTGTTGATTGGGGCAAGACAGGCTGGTAAGGTGGAGGTAGACAGGCCCCTCTGGTATTGATAGGGGAAAGACAAGGAGGCAGAGTAACCATGTGCTGATATATCTGGAGCATATGAGGTAGGCAGAGCTGCTGAAAGGATTTCAAGTGCTTTTATTCATCTTGCCATTCACAGGGAAAATATGGAAACCCAAGCAAAGGCATGTTTATTTTCAAAAACATTAGCTTTTCCATCAACTGTGGTGCCAATCTTGAGTGATGAGGGCTCATGATATCCCCTGTCATTGAAAAGACACATTCACTGGGCACACTGGTGGACAGGACAGATACCGCTGAGCCACTTTGGCTAAGTGTGGCCAGACAGTGGACTTGTGTGCCCATTATGCCAGTGCATCTGTCTCCATGTCCTCAGTGGGATCTATGCAATACCTTGTCACTGACATTTTTACTGGTGTCTCCTTTGCTTAGGTGGGCTGAGAGTCCTTATTGCCAGCTGCTTTTGCTCTAGCCTGTGCCAGAAGAGATGATGTTTTAGGGGCAACATGGCTTTGGCGTACTGAAGTGGAGGAGAAAGTACTAGCTGTTGCTGACAGAGTGCTGCTCCTGCTTGGGCTAGCACTACTCTCTGATGTGCCCGCTGTTTCCTCCTCTGCTTCATTCCTAATCTGTCTCTGCCTATGGCGCTCCTGTTCACAGACCTTTTCTAACAGCAGCATGTTCTTCACAAATGTGAGACAATCAGACTGTAGTGCGAGTTTTCCTTTCACACGGGGATCACAGACTGTGGCGAGCATGTATGTGTGATGTTTTGTTAAAGGCCCTAATCTCTCTTGCACCTACTTCTGCAAAAGGTCCAGACAATGAAGCACCTCTGCTGTCATTCCCTCTACCTGTTCAAAGCCCTTCAATTTTTCCTCCAGAATATTAACTATAGGGATGATGTCAGCCAAGGTGGCACTTCTGGAACTCAGCTTCTCTGTGACATCCTTGAAGGGCTGCAGGATTTTTACCAGCTGACTCATGACTACCCAATCATGAGACGCTTGTAAGGCATCCCCAAATCAGTCTGCTTTTCACAGAGAAGCTGCCCCGCCTTCACACTTCTGTTGAAGTACCCTGCTATGTTCCTGCACTTCTGTATTAACTCCTGCAGGTATTCTTTGTCTTGGTGTTTGTACTCCAACCCCAGAGCTGACTTCACTACCAGGTGCAGAGTATGTGCAAAACATATGATTTTCTGAAAGTCCCCTTGCCTTTACCATGTTTGCACCATTGTCTGTGACAAAGAACCCTGCCTGAATATTCCTGGCTCTCTGGTGTAGCTGCCAGCCCTCCAGCATCTCTCTGATGCATGCTAGAATATTGGCTGCGGTATGGACCTTGTCCGTCAGGTGGGAGTGCAGTAAAGCCCACCTGCACCCTGATACTTGGTCACTGATAGAGCTGCTGCTTGCCCCTGCCTCAGCCAGGTCCCACCAGTGTGCTGTCAGGGAGAGGTAAGAGTGTGAGGCATTCATGGTGGTCCAGATATTGCAGGTGAAATGCACATTACTCCCCTCTGCTTTAGCTAGCAGTGCCTGGATGTGACAACGACACTGGTTGTACAGGCTAGGGATTACCTTTCTGCTAAATGTGGTTCTGGAGGGGACTTTGTAATTTGGAGCTAAGAACTGCAGCAAATGCTTGAAACCCACATTCTCCACTACCTGCAGGGGCTGGTCATCAAGGGCAATCATTTCCCTGATGCTCCTGGTTACAACTTTTGAGACTGCCTGACTCTTTCCCTGGGATAGTGCTACCGAACACCACCCCATTTCCTCCATGGTGGGTTGTCACTGCTGACACATGGCAGGGGGCTTCTGGCCTGCCACCTGACTGCTGGAAGGGGCTGAGGGCGTGGGATGATTCTGCTCCTTTTCAACCACTTTACGCTGCCTGGAAAAAGGGGTCCACTGACTGGTACTGCTACTATCCCCAGATGTGAGTTCTGTTGGATGTTGCTTCTGCATATGATGCATCATTCCAGAATTGGTTAGATGGCCTACTTGCTTGCCTCTGCTAATATTCCTGGCACAGTAATTACACTGAGCAAAACGTGGGACCTCCCTCACTTTAAAGTGGTTCCAGATCACAGATTTCTTTCGGGATCCCTTCTCTATAGCCTTCAGGGTGGATGTTGGCACTGGAGTTGGGGGTAGACCCTGAGACGCAATGCCAGGGGCATCAGTCACACTTTGTGCTTGTGCTGACTGCTCAACCTCACCATCATCACCCGTTTCCTCTCTCTCCTCCAACACTGAAGTGGAGGCTAAGACAGAACTAACTAATCCTCATAAACCTTCTTCAACTACTATTTCTTCCATTTCTGATGAAGGGAATCCCATACAAGATGATTCTTTATTTGGAAATGGAAGCAAATGTTATGCCGGCTGCCCGCAGCAGCCCCATGGCGTGGCCCTCTCACCTTCTCAGACGGATTCCAGGGCCTGGCTCACCTTCTTTGGCAGCAGTGGGCCGCCAGCTTCGACCTCGGGTTCCCTCCAGTTCCTCCGGGCCTGCCTTGCTTCCCAGTGTTGCCAGCCAAGATGTCCCTGCTCATCGGGCCTCTCCGCGTGGCCCGTGGAGAGATGCCGCCACCAGCGCTGCACCCCTTCCTAGGCACGTGCACGCGTGTGCATCTCTAGTTCTTTTAAATGGCCCGTGGTGGGAATCTGTCCGTGGACCCAGATGCTGACATCAGACTCTTCATCATATAAAAGCTCAGGCCTTGCTCCATAGTGGTGCCTTTGCAACAGGTCTCCTCATATTCCGAATACTCATTGCTGGTCTTCGTGGTGTTCCTGTTTCTTGAGGTTCCTGGTTCCTGTTCTCCTTGTTCCTGTTCATCTATGTGTTGGACTGACTCTTGGATTTGACCACCACTATGCCTGACTACTCTTCAGCTTCTCTCCAACCCCGGACCTCCACTACACCTGACTACTCTTCATCTTCTCTCCAGCCCTGGACCTCCACTTCACCTGACTACTCCTCAGCTTCTCTCCAGCCCTGGACCTCCGCTACACCTGACTACTCTTCAGCTTCTCTCCAGCCCCGGACCTTTTTCTACGCCTGATCACGCCTGCCTTCTCCGTGCCCTGACATTGCTTTGATTGACTACGCCTGCCTTCTTCGTGCCCTGACCCTTGCTTTGAATGACTACGCTACAGGCTTTCCTGTGTCCAGAGTCTACACCGATTGCCACAACTTCTACTTGCTGCCAGCTCTGATCCTTGCCTGTCAGTGACGCCTCTCCTTTCCTATTCTCTGGACTTGGACTTACAAGGCTTAGGCCTTCCTTTGCTTGAGCACCTCCAACTACCTATTGTTCCTTTGGCGCTCAAGTTCCAGTTCTGAATCCTGTCCAGGATAGGACTACGCCATCTACCATTTGCTGTCTCTGGGATGAACCACCTTCCATCCTTAGCTAACTCTGAGGCCCACCTAAGTCCTGCCGGCTCTGGCACCCAAAGGCTCAACCTGAGGGGAATGAGGGCTGGTATAGGTGAAGCTCCAGCGGCCTCTAGCTTCAGCCCAGTCCACTTGCTGATGCTGGGGACCCGTAGGTCCCTGCCTATGGGTTGCGTGAACCCCACCTCAGCCCAAGGGTCCACCTCCGATGCAACAGCAAACAGTGACTGCGCTACATCATCATAATTAGAGAAAAACGCTGTCACACTGCTGCTTTTGGGTCTTGCTCTTTTGCTTTCTCCACTGCCCCAACTGCCTTGGATGGCTCAGCCTCCCCTTCCCTCACCTCCAAAACAACAGGGTCAGAAACAGATGGTGGCAGTGCATCATCTTTAAATTTAATTTTTTTCTGGTTGGACCTGCTTGCCTCTCCAGAGATTTTGGATTGGAACAGGTCCTTTTTAACTTTAATGGGGGACTCATTCTTGAAGTGCCTCATCTGTCAGTGCCAATAACATTTTTCCCTCAACCTGTACCTTTCCCTGACATCATGGATTTTAATGTCACTGCCTACTGGGGATTTGGATTGAAAGGATTATTTCTTTATTGGTTGTAATGTACTGAACACCACTGTACCAATATATGTGTAAGTGTGGAAAAGTACACAGACACACAGACACACAGACACACACAATTGAGACTGCTCTATGTGCACAAAAACTGAAACTCCAGATAAAACACTGGGAGCTTCAGACTGACTACTGCTGTGAGTCTGCAAGCCAAATTCTTACAGTACTCCTCTCTGTGCACTCACTGTGATGCTGCTTGAA